>NW_026067938.1:826398-981146 GCF_014885135.2 Alexandromys fortis | reverse complement strand
CCTGACAACTGTCAGCTGTATTTACCTTTAAACAGTGGCAAGGAAAAACTGGAGTCTGAGGACTACTGAGACCTCAAGAACAATGGCAACGGGTTTTTGATTCTACTGGACCTATTGGTTTCATGGAAGCCTAGGCAGTTTTGTGGATGCTCACCTTACTAGATCTGGATGGAGGTGGGTGGTCCTTGGACTTCCCACAGGGCAGAGAACCCTGATTGCTTTTTGGGCTAACGAGGAAGGGGGACTTGATTGGGGGAGGGGGAGGGAAAGGGGAGGCGGCGGTGGGGAAGAGACAGAAATCTTTAATTAATAAATAAATAAATAAATAAATTTAAAAAAAAAGAAAATTTGACATATCATGACACTACTTGAGCTTACCATTTAATATTTTGAGATCATGTCTGAATATGGGTTAACTTAACCCAAAGAAGTTATAGATAAGCCAGAGGGTTTCTGAGTGTAGTACATGTTGCCATAGCAAAGACAAGGTGACGGAATTGTTATACAAGTTACTAGTTCACAACCTTGGAGGCTCTGAAACTTCAAGACAGGGCAGCCCAAACTGTGTCACAGTGTGAGAGATGCCATCATGGCAAGAACACATGCAACAGGGAGAGAGGCACACGGTGAACCAGAAAGTAGAAGACTGGAGTAAATGCTGCCAATTTACTTGCTTAGCAGGAAGCAACCTGTTTTTCAGGATAAAGTTCCTAGCAGACCTGACCCACTCTCGAAAGACATCAGTGACATGAGAGTGGAGCCTCATGACATAATTACCTTCAGTAGTCCATTCTTTTGGTTCTTCCAACTCAGCATTGGCATACTAGGAAACAAGCTTCTAGCATGTGATTTTTTTGGCTATAAGGTATATCCAAATTATAGCAGGAAGTAGAGGGTGTTTCTGTATTTAAGAACCATAGTAGTTCTATGATGAAGGTATGATTATCATGGATCTTACACTGAAATCTAAGCACTGATTAACTGGATAACTGCTTAGTACCACATAGAACTCACACTAGAGTAATCTGACCCTTGGACTTCTACAAGAAATCACTAGGCTACACCCCGTTACTAAATAACCGCATGGGATATGGGATGAAGGGAGAGTGGAGGGATAGGAATATGGTTATTCTATGAAGCAATGACAAGAAGATTCTCTTGTCGGAAAAGGGATAAGGTGGCAGAAAGTAGAGAAAGTAAATGTATATAGAGTTACATAGATCCCCACACTGGATCTAAAAGTCTCTTAATATAAACCAAGGTATGCCTCCAACTTGGTTCTTACATCAGGCTAACTGGATTATAAAAAGTGGAACTGGCGGTACTCATTCTGTTCAGCATCGGGAATAAATACTGATGAGTTCACACAAGATTACTATGCATTGCAGAAATCATCCATAAATTTGTGCTTCCACCGTTTACTTCAAAAAAAAATTCCAGAAATCTGATAATTTGAAGTATATACCATAGAGTTTTGTTGGGCAATAGAAATAAAAATTTCACTCCTCAAAGAAATGATCAGAGCTTAAACCTAATTATCACACAGCGACTAGTTCTCACAACTCACTTTGTGACTTATCCGCTTCTCAGATCTATGGTGAATATGCCGTTTCAATCCAATTCTTCACTGAAAGTCCCACTTTCAGCTGCTTGGTGTTCTATCCCCAAATCCTCAGACCATTCTTCACTGATGCTGTCATTTCACATGTAAGCTAAATCAAAGACAAGGGAAAGAGTTGGTTAACCAGTCCAAGCTCTGTTTTATAACTACAACTTGTTGGAGCTGATGTCTCACTTTACTTCATAGGGCTCAAAAATCTATTCAGTTTAGGCCTGGCAGCGTGCACTGAGGCAAGACAATCCAAAGTTTGACGAGTTTGGGGTTATTGGTAGCTGTTTCAGATCCTGTCTCAATAAAAGGTCAGTTTATGTTACTTAGAGAAGACAAAGCCACGTTGTGTGTGTGGGGGGGGGGGAAGGGGGGAGACACTACACAGCAACAAGACCTTGTCTAAACAATAAGCAAGGAGAGGGGAAGGGCAGGGGTATGTGGTGAAGGAAAGGTAGAGAAAAAAATAAATTCTACTAAGGAGAAAGAATTCAGAGATTTGAACCAAAGGTATTTTCATTTATTATTTTTCTGAACCAGGGCCTCATTATGTAGTCAAAGCTAGTCTGAAACTTGCCATGAAAACCAAAGTGATATTGAAGTCATGATTCTACTACCCCAGACTCTTTTGAGAGCTAGAATTACAGAAGACCATGCCAGAGCAAGTGATTTTGTTTTGTTTGGTAACAGCAGTTTTATGTTATCAAATTGAAATATGGCAAAATATAAATATGTAAGTATAAAATTTGATACCATTTGAAATAAGTATTTGCTCATGAGGCCATTACCAGATTCAAGAAAATACTATGTATCTGTCACTCATCAATACTTCTTTATGCATATTATGGATTCCTCCTTCCTTCCAAACCATACTTAATTACAGCCCCATCCTCAGATGATTGTTGGCCTCATGATCAATCTAGGCTTTATCTTGCACTTCCTAGATTTTTACATTAATGAAGTAATAAAATATGTACATTTATGAGGTCTGTGTTCTTTGACTCAGCATAACTGCTTCGAATTCATTTTTACTTTAGTGTGTGAATTTAGTTTGCTACTTTTGTTATTGCTAAGAAGGAATCTATTGTCTGGAGATATAACCAAGAATTTCAGCTTTTTGCATTTGTATCTTATTTATCTTTGGTTGTTATGATAAAATAGTTATAAACCTTGATAGAAAATTTTTGGTACAGCAAAGTTTTCTTTGTTTTCAAAATTTCTATAATAAGTACCAAGAAAGGGAGTGATGGTTCATAATAGCTGTATCTATTACTGTCACATGGTTTGACAAATATATTGTACCACTTTGTAGCAGGTAAGGGGCCCTTCGTCCTTTGTCTTTTTAAGGAAAGAACATAGTTATACAATAGACTATTGAGGCAAATGGTTGCTTAGGAAAACAAATTATATAGTCAAAAGAGATTGCAGTGGACAATCCCAAAGCTAGGTAGCAGCATCACTATGAATTTTAAATAAAATTTTATGGGTATTACTGAGTGTCACATACTCAGTTTAAATAACATGTCTCCCCCCCCCAAATCATAATGAACTGGATCTCCCCTTCTTCTTCTCTTGTCCCCTCTGACTTTTTCCTTTTTTCCTCTCCCTACTTACTCTTCTTACCTCACTTTTCTTTTCCTTTCCCTTCCTTTGCTCTTTTCTTATCTTTTCACATTCCGAATGCCACATTCAATCACAGTCTGAGTATCTCCATCAACACCTTGAAGCAATGAAAATAATCCAAATGAAACCTTTTTGTCTAGTACTCTATTTAGTATATTTTTTTAGTCATATAAAGAGGTGAAATCACACTATTTCTCCCTTAGTGAAAGACAAACAGAACAGTTTGGTGCTAGATCTAAGTTTAATAATTGCAATTATTTTATTATTGAGATGCTTGTCCACATTGTAACAAAGTACACTTAAGTAAAGTAACACTGACACAGGAGTTTCACAAGATTATTTTAGTTATTCTTTTTTTTTTTTTGTAGTTTCAGCATACCAAATGTGTGATCAGTGCTCAAGTACTGCTTGAACTGTTGACTTGCACTTTTATGAGGCATATGTTCCCATTCAAATCACACCCACAGCTAAGTCATCTCTCTGTAGTGATAATGCCCAACAGGATATGAAAAGCTTCTGTGGGCTAGGAGTCTCAGAGTGAGTAAGGAGGAAGCTATGATAGCAAGGAGGACAAAGGCCCTACTAGTACTTGACCTGAAAAAAAATGTTTTCCTTTCTTTCTTCAAAAAATGTATTTAAGTATGATGTCTTGGATGAGTTTTAACTGTTAAATTTCTACTGCAGCTCCATTACTATGATATATTTTATTCAAATATTTTTGTTTTTAAAGAAAACTTCTTAAATTTTTTCTGTTAACTATTTTTACGTGAAATATATTATTTTGACTTAATATTCATAAGGCTGCTTATCAAAAGTACATGTATCTGACTAACTTACATAGGCATATGAGTCATAAGGGACTAGGAATGTCTTGTTCTCATTAGGGCAAAATTTACAAAGAGTGTTGTGAGAGTGGAAAATCATGAAGTGATTTTATGAATACCTTGGCCATTACAGATACTAAGATAAATAAAATACTTTTGATAGCATTTCTAAGATATAAAGCAAAATGCTTATAATTAGGAAGGAATTTTATTTGAAAGAAAGTAAAAGCTGCCATTACTGAATGATTATCTATGCTGCTTTACAGCTATTTGCGTACAGATTCATGTGTGTACGCACACTTTAGCATTATATATTGGATATCTAAGCAATCTCTGTAGAATCCTCCCTGAATATAGAATATAGAACACTCATTGGTTTACTCAGGTGAGTTTTGTTTTTGCTCATAGATAAAAATTCGAAAGGGAAATGTTTCTCTATTTTTCCCAGATCCAGGTATTTAGTATTTGCTCTCCAGCTGGTGGGAAGATTGGGAGGTTCTGGGAAGGTGAACAGGTGGAGCATGGTTGGTGAAAGTAGGTCACTTTGTGCAAACCTCTTTAAAGGTTTGTTCTGGTCCCCTCTCTCTTTCTAAACTCCCCTGCCTTTTGTACAACACAATGGGAAGAACCTCGTCTGCCACCTGATGATCCTAAGCTCATGCTGACAAACGTTCATAGAACAAATCCTCTGTAACTGGAAACCAAAGAGAACCCTTCCTTTACTATTTTATGTCAGGTACTTGGTCACAACTCATGGAAAGAAGCTAATGCACCAATGCTGATGAATTTCAACGGACTCTTACAGTCAAATAAGGCAACAATAGACTGTGACGCTAAGTTCCAACATGAATTATTGGGAGAGGATAAGAGTGGGGAGAAGAGAGAGAGGGAGGAAGGTGAAGAGAGGTGAAGTAGTGGAGGGAGGGGGGGGGTCTGTGGTTGGTTTGTAAAATGAATAAAAAAAATTTAAAGAGTAAATAAAATAACAACAGTTGCCCTTTTGAGTGACAGTTTACCTGCACCGCATCAGGAAAATACTAACAGATGAATCAAATAAAAAAAGATCAGGTCTCAAATGGAAAACTTGGAATAAATATGGAATAAGTCTCTTAGAGACATCAACAGTAGAAGAGAGAACAACTTGTTTCAAAATAAAAATCACACACAGAAAATTCAAGTTCAAAGAAGAGCACACCAAAAGGCACAAAAGAAAGAAAACAATGCTGTTCAAGCAGTTCAGACAAGGGCAGTGTAGACTGGCTTGTGCTCCTATGGCAGGTGTTTCCCAGCTCCCACTGGCCTCCTCTCACAGGTGATATTAAATACAGATTCTGTTGACTTATCAAGTTACTGTAACTACAGCAATAAAACTAGAAAGAAGCCAATCACTATTAAGAGCTGTTTACACAGGCTATCAGAATTCATACCACTCTGGTATTTTTGTGTCTGTATCTCTATTTTATTTCATTTTCCTTTCTTTTTAGTTTATTTATTCTTCTCTCATACATTACATTTCAACCACATTTCCTATCCCTCCACTACTCCCGGCTCTCCCTCCCCTCACCCCCAGATCCATTCCTTCTCTGTTTTCCTTCAGAAAACTGGCCTCCCAGGGACATCAACCCAATGCCTTAAAACAAACAAGTTACAATAAAACAAGGCACAAACCCTCATATCAGGACTGGATGAGGCAATCCAGTCAGGGGTAAAAGATACCGAGAGCAGGAAAAAGAATCAGAGACACCCCACCACTCCCACTGTTTGGAGTCGCACAAGAACAGCAAGCTACACAACCATTACATACATGCAGAAGACCCATGCTGGCTCTGTGATTGTTGTTTCATTCGCTGTGAGACTCTATGAGCCCTGGTTAGTTAATTCTATAGGATGTATTCAGTGGTGGTCCTCAATACCTCTGGCTTCTACAATCCTTCCTCCCTTTCTTCCAGATTTTCAGATCTCTGAAAATATTCACACCAATATTTAGCTGTGGGTCACTGTATCTGCTCCCATCAGTTGCGGGATGAAGTTTCTCTGATAGTAATTGAGCCAGGCAACAATCTATGACCATAGTAGAATATCGTAAGGGATAATTTCATTGACACTTTTAGGTCTCTGGGTTCTCCTGCCTCTAGTTCCGGGATATCCAAGCAGTGTCAGAAGTGAGTGCCCTCTTGTGGTGTGGTTCCCAGGTTGTACCAGTCATTGGTTGGCCACTCCCATAAATTCTTCACCACCATTGCCCCAACACATCTTACAGATAGGGTAAACTGTAGTCCAAAGGTTTTGTGGTTGGTTTGGTGTCCCAGTTCCTCCACTGAAAGTCTCTCCTGATTAAAGAAGATGGCTGGTTTACACTCTGTACTGCCCATTATTAGGAGTCATTGCTAGGGGCATAGATTCCAGGGAATTTCCACTACACTGAGTTTTCAAATCACCCAATTCTCCAAAATTCCAGTTGTCTCTCCCAATATTCTTTCCCTCCAACCCCTGCTTGGGAAACAAATGAAGGAACTAAGAAAAATGATTGTGAGAGTAGTAAACCAAAAAACTGTAGGAATTAATTATTAATTAATTATTAATAATAATAAACATACATGTTGACCTTTTCCCAATCCATGGCACACAGCTCCTAATTCTCTCAGAAAATCCTGGGAGAGTGGTGCCTTTGTTCTACTGAGGTGACTCTAGGCAGGCCTCTCAATGATAGGTATCAAAAACATCAAGAAGCACTCATGAGTACAGAATACTCAATCCTACTTGCATTTCCCAGACTGATGAGAAGGCCTTAAAACACAGACACTTACAAAGAACATCTTGTGACCCATTTTAGATAGCTCATTTATTTTTTATTATAAGCCAGTAAGAAGAAAATACATCTTTCTGATTTCTGGAAGCTATTCTAGTAAATTATCAAACCTACCTTAAGAGTCACAGGAACTTTTCATTTACAGTAACGCATTCAGACATGCAAGAGCCTTAGTATGTGTTTCTGCTACCAGAAGCAGGATTAGTCTCTCAAGATCCAACTCTTCAACTCTGTGGTGTGTGCCACTTCTGGACAGTTTGTGTCAGAACTAACCTGCAATCTTCTCTATTCACTTGGGATCCAGGAGATGAGAGACTGAGTTTCCAGCCCTGCGAATCATCCTAGACCTCTTTAGGTTCTCTTTGTATATTTTAAGCAGATCCCTTAAGTCCATCCGCAAAAAGCAGTAGTTTCATTGATAAACAAAGCAGCGCAACCTTCTATTATTGCTTCATGTGTGTCTTCAGACAATCAGTTTGGACTTAGGGAGCAGCATTTGGAACTTCACACCTATAAAAGAAAATCCAAATATACTGGAAAATAGTTCATCTTAAAAGACAAATTGAAGAGTTGGTCCTCTCTTCACCGTGAGTTGGTGGGTGCTAAGTCTTTAAGGGTAGACACTCTGGTTCTATCAAGTACTCAGTGTCTTTGTAGGTACAAATGGAACATATAAACTTTAATCTATTCTCTTTTTTTCTGTTTCACAGTCACATGCTTGGAATATGTAGATTTTCCCTTGCCCTAATCTATTCCCTTGGTATACTGTTTAAATACTGGTTTTACAGTTGATTTATTCAATTGCATTTTTTTCTTTTTTCTTTTGTGGAGTAAGGTCTAGATTTCATGAGACCCACTCGTGTTGCGGTGTATGTTAGTAACAAAGTACAGCAAATCTGTTGCATGCCTAGAAGAATAAGATAAATCAATATTTTTTCCTCTTTAGGTGGATGCTCTAACAAAAACAGTGAAAGAATTGTACAGACTCCATCTCTTAAGGGCTTGGTGTGTCAAAACTAACATTACTTCAGGAGTCAGTAGCAGTTGCTGATCCTCTGTTACTTTGGAATACCTGGTTATAAATTGAGAAATTCTGTGATTCTTATTTTAAGATTAATAACTGCTAGAATAAATTCTAGAACACAGAATGTATTTTCTCTACATTTATTGGTTTATAAAAATAAGAACTTGAGTCAAGTTTGCAGGTCAAGTTAGGTCAAAATTTTTCTGCCAACTAAAAAAAATACCCTTCCATTCCATGGTTTTGTGTTTTCAGAATGATGAGTAAGAGATAATTCTTCAGTATTAATCCAGTGTTTGGATAAGGAACTTTCTGCCCTCAGTGGTTAACATTAAGGACAAGATTTTAAACCCGTGTCCATCTTGATCCAGAGTTTGTGTTGCTACAGTTGAACCTAAATTAAAGATCTGTGGAAGTGTATTTCTTATGAAAAATTGGAAAATTGTATTCCCCAAGAGAAACTAAAAATGGACCATCCAACAGTCATCTATTATTGACTAATTATTTTTAATACTTTCTCATCGTTTCCCAATATGATCAGTAATAACAAAAGCACAGGCAAGATTACTTTTCTGGTAGGAGTTAATTCATACTCAATGAAAGCGAAAGCTTATATACTTTCTCCACTTCCGTAATTTCAAATTATGTCAAGTGGCTGTCAAGAGATTGCTAGGACATTGAATGTTTAACGGTAGATTGGATCTGAAGCACCCATGAAGTTATTAGTTCCCTGACAATCCATGAGGACTGTTAATTGATTATGATTTATGCTTAAATTTATCTGTATCTTAAAAGGCTTCCGAGTTTCAAATCTGTAAGAATATGTAGGCTATTAACAGGTATTAACTCAATGCCATTGGCATGATAACAATGCACCTTTTCCGAAGCAACAGTAACAGCAAAAGAGTTGGCACAAGTACTGCACAGACTCTGGGATGCTACTCTGCCAGAAGTTTGACTTGGGTTTTTAGAAAAACATGATGTTATCCTGAATGCCAGATGCTGCGTGCTAAAGCTTTTGGACTGAACAATCCTTTATTGGAAGGCCAAATATAGTCCCTGAGTGTTGCAATAAGCCAGAATTTCCTACACTTACCACTCTACCCTTAGGTGAACTTCCCATGATTACACCACAAACAAACATAGAGTAATTATGGTGGAATGCTTTCAACAGAGATGAGTGTTGTTCTGTTAACTCTGCCTAAAGAACGTTTAGGTACAATTTATCCCATAAGTTGTAAGAAATGGGCTCTTCAAAGAGCACTACAAATTTTACCCTTTTGCTGCAATCCTTAGTGAAAGAGAAACTGAATTATAAGGTAAGACCTTTTAACAAGATTTTATATTAATTCAAATTGGTTAAATATTTGGAAAACAAAATTCTTTTACATCCAACACTTTGAACTAACCACTCTTTATAGATGTAACTTAAAAGCAATTATAATGCTTTCACTAAAAACAAACAAACAAATGTCACTGGTCATTCAGACAATGAATCTCTAAAGGCTGGAAATGATAGAGTTCAGTTGAAGAGTAGTATTGTGTAAAAAAAAAAAGAGAGAGAGAAGAAAGAGCTCAAGAATGTGGGGTAAAAGGGAAGGCGGGTCTTTATGAGTTCAAGGCCAGCCTGGTCTACAAGAGCTAGTTCCAGAACAGGCTCCAAAACTACAGAGAAACCCTGTCTCAAAATACCAAAAATAAATTATGTCATTAATTGTCTAATAAATGATATTTCCATAGTCACATATGTGTACTCATATGAAGTGTGTTTAGGAAAATTTCTCACTAAAAATAGTGTGGAGGCCCAAAAATGTGAAACTATTTCCACCTCGTCTAAAGTTCAGAGAGTTTTAACTTGTTCAAAGCTTTTGACAACAGTGTGGCTATGCATGCTGATGTAGGGTGTAGTTACTTGGTGTTTTTGACATTAAGATGACCCATTCCTGGTAGATCCACTCTCCCCTTACTACTGTAGGTCAGGAAATTCAACCACTTTTCAGTTCCTTCTTTTGCAATAGGAGGTGTGACCTTGGGAGTTGCTGCCTTTAGGATACAGGGTCTAGTTGAGTTCACTTTCTAAACAACAGAGTGCTAATGACTTGGTGTCTCAAACAAATGTGGCTACACGTGGACCTAGGATGTGGTTACTTGGTCTTTTAGACATTAAGATGGCCCATATAGGTAGATCCATTCCCCCATGACTAATGGTCAGGATATTCAAGCATATTTCTGCTCCTTCTTTTGAAATAGGAAATTTGAGCTTGGGAGAGGCTGCCTTCAGGAGGATACTTGGTCTTGGGTGGGTTCACTGCCCAAACACCAGAATGTTAATGACTTGATGTCTCAAAGTATTAAAGCAAACAGCTGTTCTAGTTGTCCTTTGTACCATGTTAAAGCAGTCTTTTGTCTCCTTTCCCCTGCTGTATTGGGGTAAAGGAGTATATGGAAAATTAAATGCAGAAAATCTCAATATTCACTGGAACTCCCTCCCAATACTATCCTATATTTCTGTTTTATTATTTTCATTTGCATCTTTGTGCTGTTTACTAACTTTTCTAATCGCCATACCCCTACCTGGTAAGTGATTTCTTTGCCAAGGCATGGTCCCTGACAAAATTGTAGGGCCATTCATGACGTCACCAAATTTATTATTAAAAGAGAACTATTTCATTGTTTTTAGATTCAAATGCCATTCGCAGTGCTTATATTTATATTAATTCATAGTTATGATAGAAAAGACATTATTATTTCATTGTAAATCTTAAGGATATAGAATGAAGCTCAATAATCCCTTAACATCTCTGGGGGATAATTTCTTGGGTGCCCTGACAAACTAAGATCGGAAAGCCCTCAGGTCTTTATGTAAAACAATATAATATTTGCATAAACTACATGCACAACCTCTTTAGATCACCAGTAATACAGAATACAATACAAATATTATATAAATAGCTGCCATACTGTGCCTTTTAGGAGCCAAAGATTAAGGAATTCTTTACATGTTTAATATTGATGCAATTTTAAAACTGCTTTGCATGTCTACTCCCTGTGGAACTCATGGATACAGTATTGGATCTGTAATGAGAAATGATTTCAAAATATTCAAAGAAACTGGAAAGAGACTACTTAGTTAATGGTGAAAAGTACATATTTCTATTAACATTTAATTTCATTTTATGTCTATTTTGTTTTGGCCTATAATAATTAAACAGACAAGAAAGGGTTAAGATCTTTTCCAAATATATCAAAATATATTACTGTTTTTTTTATTACTTGTATCCTAAAATGCAAATTGGAAGTATAAGTGAATATTTAGAAAGAAGTATTAAAAAGATAGAGGATAAGGCTGGCATCTCATATCCCTGATGACTAGATTTTTTTTTCACAAAGTTCTTTTCTTAAAGTTTCCACCATTTGCCAGTAGCCCCCAGGCTGATGTCCAACTCTCAAATGCACTGACCTTTGAGGAACACTTGTTTAGATGATCATTGAGACCATCTGTCATGTCAACGGAAAGAGTGTTCAGCATCTTGTTAATATTATCCCATTCTCTTATATTTTTATAACTGATCTGTTCATATATTTAAATTTCTAAAAATGACATCTCCCTATACTTCTTCAACTCTTTATGGGATTAGAAATAGAATTGATTTTTTTTGTTTGTTTGTTTGTTTTTTCTTATTTTCGAGACAGGGTTTCTCTGTAGCTTTGGTGCCCATACAGGAACTAGCTCTGGTAGACCAGGCTGGCCTTGAACTCCCAGAGATCTGCCTGCCTCTGCCTCCTGAGTGCTGGGATTAAAGGCGTGTGCTACATCCGCCCGGCTAGAATTGATTCTTAATGAAAATGTAATGCTTAAAGTGTAATTATACATCAGTAATATAAGCATTAGAACTACTCATAAGCATTAATGTTTTTCATTGCCAGGTAGAACATTATTAGAAGGAAAAATTTCAACTTTTCCATTAGAAATAATTATTACTTTTATTATCTAGTGCATGGTATATGTATGTATGTGTGTATGCATGTGAGTATGTTTGTGCTCACTATTGACACAGATTATGTGTGGAAGTCAAAGGAAAACCTGTAGAAGCTGGCTTTCTCCTTTCTCTATGTGAGTACTCTGGGTCAAGATTGTCAGACTTGGTGATATGCATCCAACCAACTGATAAATCTTGCGGGGAAATACTCATTATAATTTTGGAGAGAAGATAGAGAAATTCCAGATCTTGAATTCAGTATTTACCTCTTGATAATTCACACTGAGTTGTTACTTAGCCCTTGGACCTATAGGTCTAATATTTGGGTTATTATTTTAACAGGTGACAGTCTGCAAAATCTAGCTATGCTACCCAAAACAATTGCATTAAAAAGGAAAGAAATAAAGAAGTGAGATGGCCAATTTATTTAATTTTCCAGATGAAATTTACAAAGATTGAGACTAGTTCTCCCAAGTCCATTACAGTTCAGTGTACAGTATCTGTTTCTTGATAAATGATTCTTTATAACTCTTAATTAATTATACAACTTCTTAACATCAATTTAAGGTTGTACAGCACATTTTACTTCCTTATTGATGTGTTTGAGATAGATTATTTCTGTTCAAAGGATTCAATGAACCAAAATTATTCTTTCAAGCTTGATTGACTCCATTGCTTTGGGCGTAAGATTATTAAGTAAGGTGTCTGACACAATAATCTATGTTCAATTTAAATGATATCTATCTTGAGCTTTCTTTTTCAATTTAATTCAAATAAATTAAATATATTGTTTGGTACAATTTTATTGTACAGAACAAATGAATATAATCTGGTGTATCGTTTTTAAATGTGATAGAGAGGAAAGACGAGTAAAGTTTGAATCAGAACCAATATGATATAGGCTGTCTCTGTTACTCAGGCTGACAGATATTTGGTAATTCACTCACCTTCTAAATTTATTTCTTCAGTTTTGAATTAGAATGTTCTAGATTATGTTTTATATAGCTCTACTTTAAGAAACAAATCACATATGAGATAACTTCTATAGAGTTGGTTATGCAAAAATTATTGTATGTATGTATGTGGGGGTGGTATACATACTTAAATGTCCAGATGTACTTGCTTATGCACACATGGGGGACCAGAGCAGGAAGCTGGGTGTTTATTTCCTTTTTATGGGTCTGTGGCTGGTTTTAGAACTCATCTTTTTGGCTGAGACATCAGGCCAGTAAGATTTTGGATTCCCCTGTCTCACTTAGCCTCCCAGAGCCGGGGGATACAGCCACGTATCATTGTGCCTGGTTTTTCATGTAAGCATTAGAAATTTGAAAGAAGATCATCAGATTTTCAGGTCAAGTATTGAGCATGACTAAAATATCTCTCCAGACCCCAAAAAATGCATTCAAAATATAACTTCTGTGTATATAACAGTTACAACAATAAACAACGTAAGCTAGATGTGTTCATCTTTTTAAAAGATCAAGGTGATCTCCTGGAATTATCTTTGGCTGAGTCATCTCTTGGAGAGTCACTAGAAGGCTGAGCTCTTCTAATCAGATAACATCAGGCCAGTGTTGTTACTGGATAGAAAGTCACCTCACTGGAATGATAGCTAGGAATGATGTTTCTCTGACTAACAAAACAGAGAAAGAGAGACTCCTCCATTGCTGGTGGGAATTCAAACTTGTACAACCACTTTGGAAATTAGTATGGCAGTTTCTCCGAAAATTGGGAATCAACCTACCTCAGGATACAGCAATATTACTCTTGGGAATATACCCAAAAGATGCTCAATCGTATCTCAAAGACATTTGTTCAACTGTGTTCATAGCAGCATTATTTGTAATAGCCAGAACCTGGAAACAACCTAGATGCTCCTCAACCAAAGAACAGATAAAGAAAATGTGGCACATTTACAAATTAGAGTACTACTCAGCAATAAAAAGCAATGACATCTTGAATTTTGCATGCAAATGGGTGGAACACCATCCTGACTGAGGTAACCCAAACCCCCAAAAATGAATATGGTATGTACTTGCTCCTAAGTTATACTAGCCATAAACAAAGGATATTGATCCTAGAGAAAGTAACAAGGTGAACCCTAAAAAAAAATGTAGATTCACCTGGAAAGTTGAAATAGACAAGATCGCCTAGCAAAATTGTGAATATAGAGGTGAGGGGAGAAGGGATGGTGAAAGGGAAAGAGGGGGGGAAGTTTAAGGAGAACTTGAGGGAACGGGATAGTTGAGATAGAGGAAAGACAGAGATGAGAGCAAAAAAAAAAAGATATCTTGATTGAGGGAGCCATTGTGGGGTCATCAAGAAACCTGGCACTAGAGAAATTCCCAGTAATCCACAAGGATACCCCAACTAAGACCCTAAGCAATAGCGGAGAGGGTGCTCGAACTGGCCTTGCTCTATAGTCAGACTGATGAGTCTTAAATATCACCATAAAACATTCATCCATTAACTGATGGAGACAGAAGCAGAGACCCACATCGGAGCACTGGACTGAGTTCCCAAAGTCCATTTGAAGAGTGGGAGGAGTGAGAATATAAGCAAAGAGGTCAAGACCATGATGGGTCCACCCATTGAAACAGTCCACCTGAGCTCATGAGAGCTCACAAACACCAGACAGACTGGGAAGGAACAAGCATAGGACCAAACTAGTCCCTCTGAATGTGGTTGACAGTTGCATGGCTGGGGCAGACTAAGGGGCCATTGGCAGTAGCATCAGGATTTATCCCCACTGCTTGTCCTGGCTTTTTCGGAACCTGTTTCCTATGGATGAATACCTTTCTCAGTATAGTAGAAAAGGCCTTGGACAGTCCCCAAAGCAATGTGCCTTGCCTTCTGTGGGTGTGGTAGGGGGGTATGTGGAGGGAATTGGAGGAGGGGAAGGAGTGGGACTATGGATTGGTATGCATAATTTAAAAAGATAGTTGTTTTCTTTTTTGAAATAAATAAATAAGTAAAAAGAAATAAAATAAAATCTCATTTTGAAAAAGCAGAGAGAGACAGAGAAAGAGAAAGGGGAAATGGTTTCCCCTGCAAAGACTATAGATTCTGAGGGCAGTATTAGTTTTCTGGGTCTGTTACAGAAAATGCAAATGATTTCAGATGTATAATAAGCCAATTTGTGATTGTTTGTATTTAAATGGCAGAAAAATTTAATGCAATCAGAAGAAATCATGTTTTAGTTTTTGTTCTGCTTTGTTTGCTCTCTTTTCCCAATGTAATATTTTTATTAATTATTTGGGAATTTCATACAAAGTAACCATGGCCGTACTTGCTTCACAATTCTCCCATGCCCACTGTCCCACTCTTGTGCCCTTGTCTAACTCCCCACTTGCCAATAAAAAAAAAAAAAAAAACAGAAAACAAAAAACACCAAGTCCAATTTGTGTTGACCATGTGCACGATCAAACCTCCAATGCCAGCCATAAAGGAAGCTGAGTCCTTCCCCACCACCCTACCACCTAGTTCCAAACTATTAACTATGAAGAGCTACACTTCAACATTTTTACTACAATTTTTACGGACTCTTTTCAATAGCTTCATGCCTGGACTGTTTCCTTTTGGGGAGGGGGAAGGGTTGTCACAATGGCCTTCAGTGTCTCTCATCCTGTTATGAGTCTGCGGTCCTTTGATACCACCACAAGAGACTCTTCCTTGCCCGTAGCAGCCCATGGCAGCAAGAACCGTTCACAGCAACATGGCCTCCAACGAAGTGTTTCAAGGAGGCTTAATCCAGAAAATTCACCTTTGATATCTTGCTGTTGCTCAGAGTCAAGGTGATCCTGGGACTGGGCAGCAGATCTGAGGGCAGGATCTGCTATACATCACCCTGCCCTGTGAGCGGTATTTCTCTCAACCACATGTGCTGGTCCATTCTGCCATATTTTTTCCAATTCCATGGAATCACTTGTGTGTGTGCGCGCGCTTGCGAGCGTGTGTTGTTGTTGTTGTAGTTGTTTGTCTTTTAGAGATGGTGTTTCTCTGTGTAGCTTTAAAGCCAGTCATGGAATTCATCCTGTAGACCAGGCTGTCCTCAGACTCACAGAGATCTGCCTGCCTCTGTCTTCCAAGTGTTGGGATTAACAGCATGTGCCACCTGGCCATGAAACCACTTTTAAAACCATCTTCCTGCAAGATCTGCCTCTTTTTCAGTTGTCCTGGAGATAATACACAGTGTGCAGACTCATCCTTGGTCACCGTGTCTCCCCGATCTCTAAATGCCAGGCACTGCTATATTGAATCTCCTCCAACCTTATTCATAATTCACTTTTTAAAAGGCGGGTTCTTATTGTATAATGTGGGCTGATCTTAAGCTCTTGGATGAAAATAATTCTCCTGCCTCAATCTTTGAGTATCTGGGACTACAAGTGTGTTTCTGCACTCACCTAAAAAATTTATTTCAAATTTTATTTTATTTTTTAATTTTTTATTCAGTTTACATACCAACCACAGTTCCCCTTCCCAACCCTCCTCCTGTTCTCTTTCCCAGCTTCCCCCCTAAGCCAACCCCCACACATGGGTAAGACCTCTCATGGGGAGCCAACAAAGCCTGGCACATTAAGTTGAAGCAGGACCAAGAACCACCCCTGCCCCCACAGCAAGCCTGAGCCATTCATCCCACCATAGGGAATGGGCTCTAAAAAGCCAGCTCATGCACCAGGGATAGATAGATCCAGATCCTACTATCAAGAGTTCCCTGAAACAGACCAAGCTACACAACTCTCACCCACATGGAGACAGCCTAGTTGGGTCCCACGAAGACTCCATAGCTGTTGGTCTAAAGTTCGCAAGTTACCAAAAGCTTGATTCAGCTGTCTCTGTAGGTTTTCCCATCATCATCTTCATCCCCCTTGCTCATATAATCCCTCCTCCCTCTCTTCAACTGGACTCATGGAACTCAGTCTGGTGCTTGGCTGTGGATCTTTGAATCTGCTTCCATCAGTTACTGGATGAAGTTTCTATGATGACAGTTAGGGTATTTAGTAATCTAATTACCAGGGAAGGCCAGTTCAGGCACCCTCTTCACTATTGCTAGAAGTGTCAGCTGGGATCATCCTGGTGGATTCATGGGAAATTCTCTAGCACCAAAATTTAAATGCTAATCCTTTTTCAGGTTAGTAATATGTGGCATTGTGCTATCTCAAGATGCTGTGCAGTCACAGTGAGCCACAGTTCCCAGACAGACATTTGACCACAAGAACAAACAGCCTATGCACTGTGCTATGGTAAATAAACTGTACCAAAGGCATTTCTTAACTCGTATCCAGTTTATAATTTGTTTGCAGAGAGACAACCCCACTGTTAGATCAGGGACATCTGTGCCATCAGCTACGTGGATCAAATAATGGGAGTTTGTTGTCTCATACCTGTAGAGGCTAAAAATACAATTTTGATTAACCAATAGGTTTTTCTCCATCTTAGGTCTGCTCCATCTTAAACTGACATATGACCATGATCTCATTGTTATCTCACAGGATGTATCACCTGCATGTATTCTTTATGTCTGTTACACTTCTTTTTAAATTAATTTTTATTGAGCTCTACATTTTCCTCCATTCCTCTTCCTCTCCCCTCCCCTTCAATCCTCTCTCAAGGTCCCCATGCTCCCAATCTATTCAGAATATCTTGTCTTTTTCTACTTCCCATGTAGTTTAGATCTATTTATGTCTCTCTTAGTGTCCTTATTGTTGTCTAAGTTCTCTGGGTTTAAGATTTTGAGGCTGGTTTTTCTTTGCTTCATGTTCAAAAACCACTTATGAGTGAGTATATGTGGTACTTGTCTTTCTTTGTCTGGGTTACCTCACTCAAAATGGTATTTTCTAGCTCCATCCATTTTCATGCAAAATTCAAGATGTTTTGCTCTGCTGTGTAGTACTCTGTTGTGTAAATGTACCACATTTTTCTTATCCATTCTTCGGTTGAGGGGAATTTATGTAGTTTCTAGGTTCTGGCTATGACAAATAATGCTGCTATGAACATAGTTGAGCACATGTCCTTGAATGACATGTATTATATTAGACATTGCATTACATTATTAGTGTCCCACCATTATGTCCTGATATTCTATACTTAAGACTGTGTCTACAATAAAGGGATGCTACAATAAAGATTTATTATATGAAAACTCAGAAAAAGCCATAATATACCCACATTAATAGTATTCTACTGGCCTTAAATTATATAACATATTCCCATTTATTTGCCTAAAAAGGATGTCTTTAAAGGCTTTTTCTCTAAATGCAGTTGCATTTGGTATTAAGGCTTTACTGTAAAAGATTTGAATAAAACAATTCAGTTCAATAGAAGAACTTCTACAAGTGAAGTGTCAGTGAGAACAAATATGTGGGGAAAGTGGACAAGACGGTAATGGGTGATAAGGTCTCCACTGGACAGTTAGAATATTGTGGCCATTATACTTTGTGCTAGAGACACAAAGGTGACCAGGAAAGATGCAGACCCTACAAAGAGCAGTGGGTGCTCTGGGGTAGAAAATGAATGCAATGTTTTAGAATGACCTAAGTCACTTAGCTTCATACCTGAGCCAGACCCATAGAAATTAAAGACTGTAGGCACTTGGATTCATTAGACTTGATCTTGAACAACGCTGTATAATCCATGATCTTTGTGATCTGGGAAAAGCAAAGGCTTCTGAATCTCAGCTTCTTCATCAATATCAGACAACTAACAATACCTGGCTGATACAGCTGATTCAAGAATAAAATGAGTTCAGGTATGGTATGTAGATGACAGTGTCAGACTCACCAAAGATATTCAATTTATACAGTCAGTTAAAAAAATATGTAGCTTCTTGTAAAACCGTATAGACTGTATTGTCTAGTAGAAGGTGGAAAACTAGGATTGGAGATAAGAGTGCAATAACTAGGACTAAGCTTTTGCTCACACATGAAATCCTAAAAGTTGAGAAGGATGAAACAGAGGAAAATCAAAAGTTCAAGGCTAGCCTGGGCTATTTAGTGTAGTCCGACTTTTCTTTGAGCTGCCAGCTCACAAATAGCAACATGGAAACTTATTATTGATTATGAAAGTGCGGCCTTTAGTTTAGGATTGTTTCTAACTAACTCATATAATTTCAGCTAACGCATTTTTATTAATCTACTTTTTACCACGTGATTTTTACCTTTCTCACATTCTATGTGTCTGACTTGTTCTGTGTCTCGAATACATCTCTGCCTTTCTTCTTCCCAGAATTCCCCGGAAATCTTGCACACTTTCTCCTGCCTAGCCATTGGCCATTCAGCTTTTTAGTAAACCAACCATAATAACACATCTTCCTATAGTGTAAACAAATATCCCACAACAATATAGTGAAACTTGAGCTATGTGACAAGATCTTATCTCATTGTTATCCTGTTTTGAGGGTGTAGCTATGGGTACATTTTTCTGATGGCCCCATACGCATGCATATATGGGCAGTACTGTTTAAAATATTTAATGAGTCTTTAATGAAGAAGAAAAAGGGAAAGAGAAAAACACTAAGTTAAGAGTGGGAGAAGTTGGAAAGAATACAAGGGGCGGTGGAGGGGAAATTGGGGCACACGTGAAAGAAAACCTTGAACAATCACCAAAAACTCTGCTCTTGTAGTTGTGAGGAGTTCCTCCTTTATCTGTGTACTAGCAACCTCAGCTGTGATTTAGGACAGTTATTCCTAACATCTTTAGACATGATTTCTTCTTTTAAAATTAAAGGAAATTCTAGACACCATGACAGCAATTTTATTTACCTACTGTTAATGCTTTTAATAAATGTTTTAAATAGCATAATAATGTGTATAATAGGGTTTATATTTCATGTATGGACCATTTTATGCAAGAAACACCCAAAGATAGCTTAGAAATATGGTTTATAGTATCTTCAACAAGAAACCACAAATCTGAGGCAAAAATGACAAAGGAAAGGGAAAGGCTTTCAACTTCCAAGCTAAAATCAGTAGGGTGATGGTCTTTGAGTTCCCTGGAGTGCTCACTGGGCTGAAAAGAATCCAGATTGGTATCTGCAACAAATGCGTGCAAGTGCTCACAGAGGCCAGAAGAGGGCAACAGAACTCTTGAGTCAACATCTGGGTGCTGGGAACTAAAGGCAAGACCTCTGCAAGAGCAACCAGTGCCCTCACCTGGTGAGGAGACTCTCCAGCACTTCCACTACTTAGTCATCTTTTGAAGAGGGTTGGAAAAGCCTTGCTGGCTGGTCAAAGGTCACAGTCTAAGAAGGTCTGGTCTCCTCCCTCCCTCCCCAGTGAAATTCCTGCTCTCAACCTGCCCTTATCTGGAGAATGTCCCTGGGTTTGGTTGCCCGACCTTATCTGAAAGCTGTCTCTAAGCCAAATGCCTGATACAGCTTTAGCTTGACCCTCGGCACAGATTTCTGCTAGAAAACGTGTGCTAGGAGTTCTGCTATAGGATCCTATTGCCGCATAGGAAGCCTTGTGTTAAGAGCATGCCAATTAATGCAGATTAGAGTTTGTCCCTGATTCTATATATTCCTTATACTCTGGAATAAAGTTGAGCTGATTTATTGAAATCTGTCTCCTGGAAGGCTGTCTCTGTCATACCCCCAAATATCCCTTTTTTTTTTTTACCCCCAAATATCCTTATCCTGTGCACATCTCTACTCCCTCCTCCATTATGGAGCAGTGCAGTCAACAATCCAGAGGAAGAAGCAGAAACACAGAAAAAAATATTTTTTGTATAATACTTTCCCTCCTGCAGATCTTTTCAGATTCTCCCTGCCTTTCTACCAACCCAATTCTGCCCTTCCTTTCTCTCTCGCATTTAAAAGCAAAACAAAACAAAACAAGCAACACACACACACAAATCTATAAAAATTAAAAGGAAACAAAAATATATAAGCAAAATACCAACAGACAAAAAATGTCCAACTAAAGCAATACAATATTAAAAATCTATGAAAATATTATTGACTTAGGGTTGAGCAACTACGCCTGAGTAGGATACCTTCTTAAAGAGTTATTTGTATACCTAGCAAGATATCATTAAAGAAAATTAATTCTTCCTCTACCATTGGGTATCAATTACAGATATCTTCTTGGTAAGGGGTGGGAGTTGGTATCTGCTTTCCCTTCTCAGCTCTGGGACCACATCTGGTTTGAACCTGTGCAGGCTGTTTGCATGCAGGCACAATTTCTGTGAGTTCACATAAACATTAGTGCTATTGTGTCTGAAAGACTCTGGTTCCTTGAAGTTATACACCCAGCCTGGCTCTACCATGTTTCTTCTTCCTCTTCTCTATAGATTACTGAGCCCTGAGGGAAGGTCTTGATAAATGAGAGAGTTGGTAAAGACATCCCATTTAGGACAAAGTGCGGAGTGCCACTCTCTGTACACTGCTCAGTTGGGGATTTCTGTGCTACTTCCCCTATGTAAGGGAAAAAAGAGCTGTTCTGATGGTTGCTGAGCATGGCAGTGACCTGGGAATTATGAAATTGACAATTTTATTTTTACTTAATATAACTCAGAGAATATGTAATGGGGATTTACAGTTGATGGCTCAGTGGAAAAGAACTCTGTCATTTCAGAGCACACTGGCACATCCTTAGTTACACACGTGGACGCTCACAAGCCTCTATAATTCCCAAAGGATACTCCCTCTTCTGTTCTTAAAAGGCCCTGCAAGCAAGTGGTGCCTGACCCATACCCAGAAAAAAAAACACTCATACGTACACAATGATAATTTTTGAATAAATATGTAATGCTAAATATTTATTCTAAACCCAGTAATGTAAAACTAATTTGTGTTTTATCATAGTAAAAAGCAAAAGCAATCATTGAGATATTGATTCAGTTTACAGATATATCTCTGTAGATAATGCATTTTTGAAACAACGATGATGTTGATAATCTTACAGGCCCATGACTATACATTTGGGGCCATTAAGATTTAGTAGGCTTCTGCCATAGTTTGCCAGTTTTTTTTTTTTTTTTTTTTTTTTTTTTTTTTTTTTGTCTCTGAAAGCTTTTATGGAGCTGCAAGGTATACATGGAGCAAGCTCCAGAACTGTTTTCACAACAAAAGGTTTGGTTCTCTTTGGACATCATATTAAGAGCAATCAAAGCTAATAGAAAGAAGCTATAGACAATGAAAATATGAATATGTGGCCGTATAAAGGCAATAGTGATAGGAGAACATGTACCCACAGAAAGACTGGATCGTTTATGAAGAGTTCTTGTTGGACCTATAATCCTGATCTCCACAGGTGGTACTTCCTCAAATTCATATAACCTTCATATCTCATATTGTATACACCTTTTCACTACAAGAAGCAGGCAAATAATATTGATTGAATGAAGTTTTCCATAGAAAAATAAAACTCATGTGTGCTTCCTGACGGAGGATTGTATGAGTAGTGCAGGAGGTACTGGTAACACTGAGTTTCCAAAAACATTGGGAAAGCAATGAAAGAATCAGTGGTGGATAATGATTGGAATGAATAGACAATGGAGAAAATGCACAGTATCCTTAGAATGCGTAAAATCACATACTTGAAATGAGAGTGTTATTTGCATTTACAAATGAATAATAACCAATAAGAAGTCTACGTCTTTTCAAGCAGTTGAAAACTATAGAGGAAAGAGATATGGGCAGTTAGAGTTTGATGCGAAACTATAGAAAAACAAACAGCCTTTCTCATTTTCTTGCCGTTAGACATTTATTTTAAGTGAAAATTACCTTTTGGATAAAAATATTCTAAGGACTAACAACTTAGTGAGGCAGACCCTTGGAAAACTTTTCAATAATAAACACTGTGATTTGAAAGTTGGTAGATTTTTTTTTTTAATGAAAGGACCTATAGCAGCGTTAGAAGCTGTTTGAAACTGTCTACAGGGAAAGCCACAAGATTAAAAGGCTATAAACTATTAGACACCTAATAACGGAAGAGAAGAAAGGAAGGACAGCCTGACTGATCCCAAGGAAAGATAACAAGACCAGAAAAGGATTCGCAGCAGGAAAGCAAAATTGGGGTCAGGTGTGGGGAGAGGCAATAGTAAGAGTGTAGGGGAAATGGAGAGGGGAGAAAGCTAAATATATGTGAAAAAAAAATTCTCACCACTTTTGCCCATTCTTACCACAAAGCCCAAGCTGGTATATCCAATGAAGCTTTACACCTAATTAGACATCTTTTTGAATTTGATATATAACATCAGCTATAAGTTTTGCTTACAATGCATTCCCACATGCTATCTTTTCAGTCATCCAGGAGAGCAGTATTTCTAAAGATTTCCTCGGCATTCTCCTCGGAGACGCATTTCCAGACAGCCTGTTTCTCATTAGCTGGAATAAACAGGAGTGTGTTTATAGCACAGCGCCAGACTTAAAAGAAGAACCTTTTCCTGGGGAAACTACTCAGGGAATTAGCGGAGCTGGAACTTAAAGGAGAGTGTTTCAGTGCCCAGCTGTGACATAAGGCAGAGTCATGGTTCGTTAATGCGGACTTTACAAAGCAAACTGCTCCTTGAGACACAGTTTGGTTTCTCGTGCAGTTTTGAGCAGCTCTAATATGTGAACTTCTATTAGTGTCAAACAGATAAATTAGTTAGAGAATGTGTAACTTCTGTTCCACAAATATTTACTGTGTACCTTCAGTGACAGTAAGAATAAAAGACAGGTAAGACATTCTTAAACAGTTGAAAGCCTAGTGGTTAATTCAACTTATCCTGACACTTCAACCCATAGAAACCATTCTTTAGTAGCAGAAAGTAATTGAGGATATTGGTAAATAGGTTAACAATATTCGCACATTTGACTATTATAATATACAATTCAAATATATTAACTAGAAAAAAATCAACAACCAGAAGCAAAGAAAATATTCCCTCACATGTGTATAATCATATTGTATTATTTGATTTACCTTCTCTTTATGGCATAGTTGCACTGTCATGGTGACGTCCACCTACCAAGAGCATAAACTAAAATGAAAGTGGCAAGAGATTATATAGAGTGTTTAGGTTAGTAATTGGGAATACAGTATTCAACAAGGAGAGAGTAGGATATTGTTCACTACAGCACATGTACATCTAGATGCATTTGGGTTTATACCCAACAGCTTGCCGTTGTCTTCCTACAATCACAATTGTGAGTAGAGAATCTTAGAAATGAGTATGGAACACTGTGGGACCGAGTGTGTCAACTTAAGCTCAAAGGGCTCCAGGTTTGGAATGCAGCTTTTAAGTTTAGCCACTAGAGGATGACATGATCTCACTGACATTCCAGGCCAGAAGGTGTTCCCAGAAAAACGCACAGGCACGCTCACTTTGTGAATGATGTCCAGGGGAGTGCTTTGATTAGAAACTGGAGAAGGAGGGCTGTGTGGATCTTTCATCAGGGGAAAGAAGCCTTGAGGAAATTGTACTATATAATAGCCAGTCTGGCAACCTTCACAAGAACAGCTTAAATAGATTCAAATGTAGAAGATCATCATTTTCCTTACACTTGACCAATAAAATCATCATTCTAAAATAACATATTCAAGTTGAGTTCATCTTCCTTAAATATCTCAAATTGATTAAAGCAAACTATAATGCTTTGACATCCATGGTTTTAAACAAAGATTTTTGGAAAGTAAATCTACTTACAAAAGTTGTTGCAAGGAAAGTGTAATTGAGGAGAGAACCGAAGGAGCCAAAGTTGTAGGTAGAATACCCAAAGCCAAGAACTTTCTTTTAACCATATATGTATGTATATATTTATGTATGTATGTATAGATATATACATATATTTTTATTGATTATTTGTGGATTTCACATTATACATTCCAATTGAATTTACCTGCATCTCCCCTCAAATCCACACTCTGCCTTTTCAAATCCCTCAACAATAAAACAAAACTTAAGAGAAAACAAAAACAAAAAAAGGAGAGAGAAAGAGGAGGAGGAGGAGGAGGAAGAAGAAGAAGAAGAAGAAGAAGAAGAAGAAGAACAACAACAACAACAACAACAACAAGAACAAGAAGAACAAGAAGAACAAGAAGAACAAGAAGAACAAGAACAAGAACAAGAAGAACACGAACAAGAAGAAGAACAAGAAGAAGAAGAAGAACAAGAACAAGAAGAACAAGAACAACAACAACAACAAGAAGAATCTTGTCATGGAACCTATAGTAGTAGTGTGGCCCCTTGAGTCACACAGTTTACCTCTTAATCCACTTATGTTTCCTTACAAGTGTTCATTGCCACAAGTCATCGATCTGTCTAAAGGACTCCGGTTTCTGCCACACCACCGATAAAGGGCTCTGAGCTCTCACTGGGGCTCCTCTTGAATATTCTGTCATTGTCTTTTGTTGTTCTTGTCTAGTTTGCTGCCCAGACAAAGTGTGAGACTCACTCTCCTGTGTGCTGTAACTAATGAGAGACAGGGCTAGTTCTCTCACTCTCGTGACCCCTGGGTGAGTTTCCTTGCCTACTGCAGGTAGCAAGGAGCAGAGGGGGAAGGTCGTCTTTTCCTCACTTGTGCCACCACATGGCAGATGGAGTAGAGGGATGGTGTCAGCTCTTCTGCTCTCTCATCCTCAGAGCTGGTTACCTGTGCCCCAATCAAGAGGGTCAGCTCTAATGTAATTCCAGATTGGATGCAGAGCCCTTTCTCTTGTGTGCAGAATATATTTTAAATGAGATAAAAATCATATAACCTAGGATGTATGGATGGCTCAGATGGTTAAAAACATGTCTACCACTTAGTCTGACAACCCAAGGTTGGTCCCAGAGCTCCGTATGGTGAAAAAAGAAAACCAGCTCTCACAAGTTGTCCTCTGTCTTCCACAGGCACTGCACAATATGCTCGCATGGGTTCACACACACACACACTCACACACACACACACAAAGACACACATAAACACTATAAGTAAATAGGTAGATAGACAGAGAAACACAGACAGACAGATAGATAGATGTAATAAACTCACACAAGCTGAATGAGTACTTCAACTAAATGATGTAATAAAGAATATCATTTTCGCAAATCATAGTGTACTCAAAATATAGTACTGTCATTCTCCATTACGTCGCCTAGCTTAAGAACTATTTTTTTTCTATTTATTTATTTATTTATTTATTTATTAGAGATTTCTGTCTCTTCCCCACCGCCGCCTCCCCTTTCCCTCCCCCTCCCCAATCAAGTCCCCATCCCTCGTCAGCCCAAAGAGCAATCAGGGTTCCCTGCCCTGTGGGAAGACCAAGAACCACCCACCTCCAGGTCTAGTAAGGTGAGCATCCACGAAACTGCCTAGGCTCCCACGAAACCAATAGGTACAGTAGGATCAAAAACCCATTGCCATTGTTCTTGAGGTCTCAGGCGATGAAAGGATTCAGAGACAGAGACCCACAATGGAGCACGGGACTGAAATCTCAAGGTCCAAATCAGGAGCAGAAGGAGAGAGAGCACAAGCAAGGAACTCAGGACCGCGAGGGGGGCACCCATACACTGAGACAATGGGGATGTTCTATCAGGAACTCACCAAGGCCAGCTGGCCTGGGTCTGAAAAAGCCTGGGTTAAAACCGGTCTCGCTGAACATAGTGGACAATGAGGACTACTGAGACCTCAAGAACAATGGCAATGGGTTTTTGTTCCTACTTAAGAACTATTTTGACCTTTTTTTTTTTTTACTGATTTTCTGAACTTGCCTATTTTAAAGAGGATCTATAAACAAAATTATACACTGTTTAATTCATCTTTTGACTTTTTTTTTCACTTGTAGCACAAATAAGAACATTCAATGTTCATCTATGTGACTGCATGTGTAAGTACTCATCTCTTTTTGGCTAAATATTTCTGTAAAATTTAAGAAATTCCATTGGCATTTGTTGAACAATTTGTTAGTTCCACCTATTAGTTGTTGTGAATTGTGTGTCCTGAATGTTTCTATAAAGCATTTGTTTGGACACCTGTTTCCATTTATCTTGGATATCAAGGAGCAACATTGCTAGATTTTGTAGTAACTCTATATTTTAAATTCTAAAGAGCTATTACAGTGTTTTCTACAGGACTTTTATGATTTTTGTTTATATGATATTCCCACACAAAATGGATGAAAGTTTTAACTTCTCAACAGCTTCAAAAAATGTCTTTATTTCCTCCCATTTGATTATAATCTTCTTGGATGTGAAGTGGGAACTGATTATAGCTTTTCTCTCACTGTAAACATAACCATTTCATTTTCTTAATGTCTCCCTGGTTAGACAAGGGTTATTAATTTGATGAGCTCTAATTTGTTTGTTTTTTACTTGGGTTCTTTGTACCTTTGGTATCATATTAATAAAGTCATTGCCCAACTCACATTAATCCAATGGCATTAAGATTAAGGATAATTTTTCCTTTTGATAATTTTTTAAACTTTTGAATGTATATATTTAATGAGTTTGGCTAGATTTTGCATATGATGTGAGGTAGGGATCAACATTTATTCTTTGACACAAGATTTCCTATTGTCCCAATACAATTTGTTAAAAACACTATCAATATTTTCTACACTAAACAGTACTGTCAGTACAATTATCTGTCAGTTCACTAGAAATATGTGGGTGTCTTTCTGTATTCTCAGTTCTATTGTATTTATCTGAATATCTATCCTTATGCTAGTTATCAATGTAGATTAATTATTCCTAAAATAGAGAGTATGAGTTCTCCTGCCTTTTTCTTTATCAATATTACATTGGCTTTTAGAGTACTTTTGAATTTATCATGAATTTTAAGACCCATTTATCTATTTCTACTGAAACTTTATTGGAATTTTAATAAAGATTGACTTTAATCTTAAATTGCAGGGGTTTGATCTTTTAATAACATTAAGCCATCAACCTATCAACACAGAACTTCCATTTTTAAATTTTTTTAAACTTCTCTCAACTGTTTTATAATTTGAGTCTACAAATCTGAAATGCTTTTGTAACCCAGCATTTTATTATTTGGGGTACTATTGTAAATAACTGAAGATAGTACTTTTAATCTGTTAATTACTAGCATATTGAAATGTATATAGTGAATTTGCATCATGCTGTTGGTTTAACTTGTATCTTTAGGGTGTGTGTGTGTGTGCAAGCGTGTGCACATGCACATGTGCATGTGTGCATTCTTCAGGGTTTTCTGTATATAAAAGTGTAGTCTAAATTCTTTTCTCAGTTACACTAGTGAAAAATTTTAGTACAGTAAAGTGGCAAATGTGAACATTCATGCTGTGTGTCCTCTTGTGGGGCAGATTTTTCAGCAGCATCATTCATATTCTCTTAGTAAACCTGTCATAGATCCTGTTTCAGACCTCAGATACCTCTTTTTAAATTTGGGATAATTTCTTTCTTTTTAGTTTTCTGTGTATGCTTTTTGTATAAGAGGTCTTTGGATTTTTACCAACTCTTTTGTGTGTGAATATGTGGGTGTCTACAGAGATGAATATGTATTTCCCTGTTGATCAGGGATATTTTTCTTACACCAAACCACATTTCTATTCTCAAAATAAATTTTACTTGTTTTTGATTTGCATATACTTCTTTTGATATGCTGCTGTATTAAGCTTACTAATACTTTGACAAGGAAATTTTGCCAACTATTTATGTGGTATGTAGGTCTTCCATTTTTCTTTCATCTTGTCTAATTTTGATACCTTTTATGAATCAAGTTGTCTATCATTTCCTCTTTTCTTGGTAAGTGTAGGAAAATTTGGTCAATTTTATTGATCATTTAAAAAATTAAATTTTTTTCTTATTGATTTTCATGTCATTTTTTTCTTCTCTATTTTATGTTTCCACAATAATTTTTTTAAGTTATCTTACTTTTGTTTGCATTGGTTTTAGTTTATCCTTACTTTTCTAATTTCTTGATACAGAAAAAAAAGAAATTCTTGATCTAAAATCTTTCTTCTTATAAAATAGAGTGGGCTAAAGCTATGACTTTTCAATGGAGCATAACTACTATAATTTGAATATGGTTAATCACCATCAAAATTTATTAGAACCTTGATCCCCCCCAACGTAATAATATTGAGAAGCAGTGAGTTCTTTAGAAAGTATACCATGAGGAAAACAAATTTCCTCATGAAGAGATTGATGTAGTTCTCCTTGGATGGGCTGGTTATTGGGGGGGGGTGGAGTTACTATAAAATAAGCACAATACACAGTACAACAATAGTCATAGTAGAAAGGTAAGGTTCTTGAACCACTGAGCAGCCAACTAACCCACTCTCTGACTATCATTCCAGCTTTTCTGTATATTTAAACCACTACTTGTTGCTGCTGCTGTTACTATTAATTTTATATTTTTTCTTCCAATATATTTAGATCAATCTGATCTTAACAGATAGAAGGAAAGCGATAGCAGGACACTGTGCTGATTTAATTGAGAAGTACATATAGGGAGCAGAGAACTCCAGTGACTGTGCAGCACTTTCCTATATCAAGCATTCTATTATCTAGTTGTTACCTTAGTTTTAGGGTCTTCCACAAAAGTAACAAAGCATATGCAAAAAGACAGTTCTAGAAAACTACTAGTAGAAAACCATTTATATACATCTTTTATATTGAATTAATTTCCCTAGGAGCTCAAAGACTTTTAATAGGGTGGGACCGTGTAGAAGAAATTGAACTGTTCTCTGTTCCCATTGAAGAAGCCTGTAAGTCCTTGTATTTCTCAAACAATTAGTATGTCTTTGTTATGTGTAGTACTGCCCTCTGATAATTTTTCCTAACTACTTATGATACTAAAGTGATATAGGCTGAGCCTGCAGATAATTTATGTCAACAAAATGAATCATTAGGGTAGAATTATCAGGAAGATCAACCACCA
Organism: Alexandromys fortis; assembly: GCF_014885135.2. Classification (NCBI taxonomy): domain Eukaryota; kingdom Metazoa; phylum Chordata; class Mammalia; order Rodentia; family Cricetidae; genus Alexandromys; species Alexandromys fortis. The sequence continues at coordinate 951,453 of NW_026067938.1, read as the reverse complement.
AGGCTGTAATTATAGGAATATACTATTTTATTTTCTTCCTCTTTATCTCTTTCTTTCCTTTCTTTCTCCTTCCTTCCTTCCTTCCTTCCTTCCTTCCTTCCTTCCTTCCTGTCTGTCTGTCTTTCTCCCCCCCCCCCTTTCTTTGAGTCACATTTCATGTAGCCAAGGCTGGAACAGAACTTACTGTAAAGCCTTGAATGACTTTGGATTCCTGATTCTACTTATCTTTATCTCCAAGTGTTGGGGTTCTATACATAAATTGCTGCATCCATAAGTAGTAAGGGTTTCATGCTAGGTGATATCAGTCTGGGTTCCATACAGGGGAGGAGGTTGGGGAGTGAAGGACAAGTTTATTGAATCACATAATGATGTGGGAGTGTCATATATCAATCTGTTGATTTCATTGGTTAAGTTATAATAAACCAACTGCTTGGCCTCAGCTTAGAACATAGACGGGAGGAGTAAACAGAATAGAATTCTGGGCGGAAGAGGAAGTTAGGTCTGACTCTGCTCTGCTTCCGGAGAGAGACCCGACAGCTCTGCTGGAGCAGAGACGCCATGCTCAGCTCTCCCGGGTAGATGCGATAGCTCTGCGCTCTGAGGCAGACGCATGAAGCTGAGACCCACGATGGACGTAGGCTAGAATCTTCCCGGTAAGCGCACCTTGGGGTGCTTACACACATCATTAGAAATGGGCTAGTCCATGTGCGAGAATTAGCCTGTAAGGGCTAGAGTTCATGGGCCAAGCAGTTCTTTAAATGAATACAGTTTGTGTGTTGTTATTTCGGGCATGAGCTAGCCAAGCGGCCGGGGTGTTGGGGACGCAGCCCCGCCACCGCTCCTATTTCAACAACCTAACAGTGCCTATGTAATGGAACCCCAGCAAAATGACAGTCCTGAGAAAAAGTTGAGCTCCAGCAATTGCTGATATTGTGAGTGCTACCACATATTAGGACAATAAGGTCTACAAGTTCACAGAGCCCTCACGTTCACAGCTAATGGGAGTTTCCATATTTGAGGATCTTACTCAGTGAAGTTTTCCATTTGGATGGTCTGATTTCCTGTAGTCATAATAAAGTGTAATCATCAGTGTAGCACTCTTGTAAGTTTTGGTGAGTCAGTCTAGCAAACCAAATTTGAAGTAGTAGTGGGAACTCCCAAATTTAAAGCCAGCTGGCAAGAATGATGGTGGTCCAGAGAACCCAAACTAGCAGCTGGTGTATGGGGTGCAAGATAGTACATTTCTTGGAGAAGAATGTATTCTTGAATTGTGAAGTTTGGCTCAATTCCAAGTAGTTGGTGTCAGAAGTCATTGAGAGGACACAGGAAATGTAATTGTTCCTTTCCTCAATCCTTCCATGACATCAACTGTGAGAGGCAAGGATCTTACCCTGGTTTTGGATACTAATTACATCCTGTGGCTCAAATTTTCTAGCTATATCCACATGGCTATCTCTTCATCGCCTTGGCATCAAGGGGTGAAACTGAAAATAAGAATGGCAGTAAGCATCATCATTTTGAATTATTTTTGACTAAATAGGAAACACAGAAGTGGCTTTATTTGATTTGGGAATATATTAGTTCTGCAGCCAATGAAGAAAACAAACTCACTTTAAAGAGCAAATATCTAAAACAACAATGTGAAAAATCTTGTGAAAGAGCTTACCTTCAGATAAAATTATTCATTTTAAAATGTTACTCTTAATTTGTCAACATAATTCCTTACACTCAAGAGTGAAATCCTAAATTACTTTGGAACAACATGACTACAGAACAAAACTTATAAAGGCATATGATTTTACTTTTGGAGTACATATATTTATGAATTACAAAGACTTCTAAGTTACTTTTGTGGATGCTTATTTTAATTACTTACCATTTTTTATACATTTCTGTACTTTTTCCTATGATACATTCCCATGAGAACATTCTATAACTCTCAAAAATATCAAATGATTTATACAGTGGTTTAAACATATTTATTAAGTGAAGTGCCCAAATTATTTGCCTCTGAGTTTCCCAGCATATTTCTGTTCTATTTCAGGCATTCTCCCACTGGAAATTTTATTTTATTTTCAAGTATTTTCAAACATAGTTATCATGAAATCCATTGGTATGACAGAACGCTGGCAAAAGTTAATATAGCTTTGTATTGACAAATTCCTTGTAGTGGGGGCTTTAGTAAAGAGAGGCAGACAAGGTCCATATCCACAATCAAAGGAATTTGGGGATTCTTTTCAGCTTTTATCTCATACCCTAGGTGCCTGCCATGAATAGAGGCTAGAAGTCCTTGATCCAACTAAGTTACAGGAAGGGAGGAGAAGTCTGAGCCACTTAGCATGTCAGGGCCTAGCAATTTCCATGGTAGCTGCTGTAGAGCTATGATGAGGTTCTACCTGCTATTCTCCCAGGCACAGAGACACAGCCAATGGCAGCCAGACAGTTTTATAGATACTTCCACACTTCTCCTCAATACGCATCAGTTGTTGTAATAAAACACCCTTACAAAGCAACTAAAGGAAAGGAGAGTTTATTTTGGTTCAAAATACAGTCCACCATGGTAGGGAAGCTAAGACGGCGGAACCTTAAAGCACTGGTCCTATTGCATTCTCAGCTGTATATGCTGATGCTCAGCTCGCTTTCTTTTTTTCACATAGCCCTGAATACCAGTTTAGAGAATTGGGTCGCCCCCCTACAGACAGGTTTTCTCCCTCAATGAATCTAACAAGGTAATCCTCCACAGGCATTCCTAAAGGATCCTCTCCAAGGTGACCCCACACTTCGGTGAGTTGACAATTGAGATCAACCATTGCACTTGTTTTTTCATGGTGTCACTTTGACTCTTATCCTGACCTAAATGTCTCTCTGATCTCTTCCTGTACCACAAATTGCTGACCCAAAATAATATACCCCACATCCAGAGCTTGAGACAACCCATTCTAAATACTAATCTGATCATAACCATTGGAAGTAATATAGATTTAAGTCAAAGAATAATTGATATGCAAATCTACTCCTGATACAATTTGGAGATACCATGAAGTTAAGTATTTTTAAATTATAATTTGCTAGTTAACACTTATAGTGCTCATTGTTCCAGGTACTGCATTAAACATTCTACAATATTAATTAAAAATGATCAAATGTAGTTCGATGCCATTGCATTAGGTAGAAAACAATTTGAAGTGCAAAAAAAAAAAAGCAAAACAAAACAAAAACGGACAAAAAGCAGTTGCACAACATATTCTTGGTCTTTCAGCTGGCAACTAAGAGCTAAAATTCAACATCCAGCAGCTGACCCCAAATTGCTCAATTAGTTTGTTCTGCTGTATAATCACCCCCATATTTTAATATTTGATGCCCCCACTTTCTAAAGAGAAGAAATAATTCCATCTATGTTTGAAACTGAGCTCTGATTCAGTTTGGGAAGTGTTTAATTCAAGACACTGACCCTTGAAAGCTACTGATTCTAGTTTTGTCATTAGACTTTGAGAAGTCACTCATCAGCAGGTGTAGTGACACATTCTTGTAATTCCAGTATTTGGGAGGTTGTGGCAAGAGGCACACGACTTGAAGAACAGCCTTAGCTAAACAATGAGATCTACCTCAGCACAAAGAGACAAACAAAAGGAGAATCTCAATCTTTTAAGTTCACATGGAAAATATTACTTACCCATATTGTATAGAAAAAAATGCGCAACTCAGAAGTAAGAACAATGTCTTTCTGTTGCTCAATGAAGCATAAATTCTGTGTTATCTTTGTGGCTTTCCGGATGTTTGGTGGAACAGCCATGCCACTGGGAATCACGGCCTTGGATCTAGAAACCAAGCAGTCAGGAATGAGGTTTATATCCTACAAAACCAATAAACACAATTGAGTCAAGACTCAAACTACCCTGAAATACAGCTAATGACATTAAATATTAAGACAACATGGTTTTTCTTATTTTTATTCTGGATATATTCTTTTTCTCATATTTCTATCTACTGTTGCTGTCCTTTGACAGCTCCTGAAAACTGATAAACTTGCCACAAAAGTACCATGCCTTATGACTGTTAATGCCAAGTGGGAGAAAAGCCATTAGCCTTACAGTATCCACCTTTTCTGAACAGCTAGGGTGATTATTGTGAGATAGGTATACTGTGGACCATTGTATTTTATCATTAAAGAATCACTTTATACTATCACATCCTTTTTAAAGAAACTCTCAAGCAAAACACAGAGGATAAAAGAGAGTTAAAGGTCTAAATCCAAGATTAGCCTTCCTTACTTGATCTTGGCTAAACAGAATTGAACCGAGCATTCCATTTTTCTTTCTCCCTTGCAAACTCCAAGAACAAAGGCAACAGGAATTTGGTTCTTTCCCTTGCTTCCATTGTACTGCTACCCATGTGGGAAGTGACCCAGCCGGAGTGTGACTAACACAGATTGATCATGGCTCAGCAGAGAATGCCCTAGATTCCTTCCTAGAGCTTCTGGGTAACACACAGGCTTGTAACCGGCTGCAGGTAACATTGTACACTTTTCCTCTGGGAACAGAGAAGTAAAACAGAGCAGCCACTGAAAAGGCAGGAATATTGCTTCTCGTATTTGGCTGGTTAGCTGTATTGCACATAATGGGTCCTGAGGGCAGACATATGGTCTTTTCTGTAACAAGAACTATTAGGGGGCCAATATTAAAATTATATAGGCACGGTGATTACAGTGATGGTGCCAAAAGATGAGGTGCAATTGAGACTGGAAAAACAGTCATTTTTTATTGAGATACAAACTATCTTATTTTAGGACATTAACTAAATTAATAAGCAAAAGTCTATATTTTTTGTTCTGTTTCTTATGTGTTAATTCCCCCTCCCATTTTTTTTTTGTAGTTATGGTGGATTAAGCTTAGGCTCTTAAAGTTTAGAGGCAAAAGTTCTACCTATCATCTACATCCCCAGTCCTCAATGTAGAATTTAATATTCAATCTTTTAATAGGAAAACATACTTGCTTATGGAATGAATGATATGTATATGTGTATAAATTAGTTTCTAAGCACATTAAAAATGTAATCAGTTGTATGTAAGATAATATTGATAGCTGAACTAACATTCAAATATTTTTGTCATATTTTGTTCTAATTACATATATATTTATTCTTAAACTTGGTACAATTATTTTATTAAATTATATCTCTCAGTTCAAGTGCTCCGATTACTTTCATTTGTTCAGATAAGTGAGAAAGTATATCTAGCTAATTCTTCAGCTTGTTCTGTTGAGGTAAGCGTGCTTTTCCTTTTAGAGTAGTCCATAATAATTAAGGGAATGGTCCTATACAGTAATGAATCCTATCTTATGGAAATATGCACACAGCCCTGTGTGTAGCTACATTCACTTACAACACCAAAATAATACATTTCTTTGATTTTGATTCACTGTGTATACTTGGTTTTGTTTTTAGAAAGGCTCTCTTGTAGACCAGGATAGACTTCTATGTAGCTGAGGATTACTTTGGATTTATGATTGTTTTCTCTACCCCCCAAATGTTGTTATTATAGCATGTACCACCACAGTACTGTGGTGCTATTCCAATACTTTCACTTACCTACTAATATTAAACATGCAATGTCGACTTTATTGGTTTTGTATTAGTGGCATTATCACCATTAAAAAACCCCATCTTGCTGGTAATTACCATACTGACAAGAGATTTTCTTTGATTACTCTTGAGAAGGTGTCACCACGTGGAGATATCACAGAGAATCAGTGGGAAGTCTAGAACTCTGGACACATAAAAAAGCATCAGGGAACTCTCTGGAAAACAGCACTTGTTTCAAACGCCTCAAAGAGACCAGTATGAGCAAGAATCGTAGTTGCGTGGGAAGAAAGTACATCTCATGCCTTCTGTGTTCTGTGCATCCTGTAGCTGCTAATGTAGCAGGAGCATTGAAAGGAAGCTGTGGAAGAAGGGAAACAGAAGTGGTACTCTTACTCTTCCGTTTCCTTAGCTACAGTCAGAGATACTTACTCCATAGTTCCAGACACCTGAGATCCTATGTTTACAGTATGGGCACAAAACATAAATTAGGTCTTCAGATTGGGCAAGTAGATCAGGGATTAAGCAGAGGTGTTTGGCTTTCCTATTGAGTCCTTCTCCACAGCAAGCTGGATCCTGGCATTGTGTCTGGTTACAAGTGTCTATTCCTCCTCTTACAGGATGACACAATCCCCGCCATGAGAAACTTGCAACCTTTGTCGCCTACTAATCTCTGTTGGTATTTCCTCAAAAGAGGAAATGAGATCCTGATTACTTCTTTCACAGGCAACTTTATTTTTGTCTTTGTAAGTTTTCCCAGCACTTTCAGGGCACATCATGAGGTTTTTCTGTATCCTATGAAGACACAGGAGTAAGGCTGTCAATATCCTTTGTTAAATGCTAAATTTTCCTCCTTTGCACTCACTGATAAATTACCAAAACATATTTTCAGCTAAGGGATTTTAAGATTCAAAATGAAACAATCTTTTATTCAGAAAGTCTACTTTGCTCATATATCAAATTTTCTAAGCACCTTGCATGAGAAAAGAAACTTTTCTTTTAATAAATCTTCTGTTCATATTTTTTATTGTCCTCAATTTAACAGAAAATATTAACCAAGAGCAATTAACTGCATTAAGAAACTTAGTCCATATTTCAATACAACAGAAATATTTAAAAAAATAAAAATATCTATATCTTTGGCCCAACCTTTATAATCTTTTATCTAATATATTTTCTTAACTTTTGCTGCATCTTTCATTCTTCATTGTTTCTCTCCTTTTTTTGTTACAAATTAAGTTCTTTTAATTAGATGTCTGTTTTCACAACCATATAAGCCACATTTATAGTTCAGTTAATAAGACAAAAATCAACTCGTTCAGGAAAAGGAGCTTGGAAGATTGCACTGACAGATATAATCACACTAATTTTTTATGAATCTATGATTGTCCTTCTCTCCAGAAATTTGGAACAGCTGTTTATCAAAGTATTTTGAAAGAATAAGCAGAATTTAAAATAATCTCACATCATAAAAAGAGAAAATTATTTCTGTGTGGAAGAGAACTGAGAATTTAAAATAAACAAGTTTATCATAACAGAAGTGGGGCTCACAGTGCTTGATAGAAAAGCTGAAGACAGAGCCAAGATTGCTCCAGCATCTGCACATCAGGGTAAAGAATATGCAACTCTCTTTTATTCCCAGCACTTCACTAAAACACCACAGAGTACAGAATACATAAAATGCACATTGTTATTCAGAAAAATAGGTGCATGCACCCTGCACTTAACTTATCAAATGTAGTTCCCTTTATTTGTCTAGGGTCCACATCTCTGACTTCTATGGAAAATATTCTAAATAATGCACGGGAAAACTTCTAGTACAGACATCATTGTTATCATTATAATTTTCAAAGAAGGAAAATACTAAAAGGCAAGTCATTTGCAATATAGACCCAACATTGCCAAGACTGATGCTAGTCTAATGTCAGACATTAACGTGAACCATGCTGAGCAGAAAGAACAAAGCAAGAATTCAAGGGAAATTTCCGCAAAAGAATGACTAGATTTTAATGACTGATTAAACATGTGGCATGGAGAATGATTAATGTCTCAGTGATAAAAGGGCCATACTGCTCTTGCAGATGGAACCTGTGTTGAATTCCCAGCACTCAAGTGAGGTGGGTTCCATAGGCACTGAACTCACTTGAATATACCCATACTAACACAAACACACACCACAATTTTAATTTTTTTTAAATTTAAAAATAAGTGTTTAAAATAAGAAATTAAATTTAAATAATATATATGAAAGAATGAAGGGATAACATTGTTAGAAGAAAACTCAAATTTTGTGCTTGTTGGATGTGATAGTATAGAAATTCAAGAGAATGGAAAATGCCATAAAAGCTCGAGAGAATCAATAAGAATAAGAGATATGCGAACTAAAGGAAAAGCAAATGACTGGAAATGTCAGTATTGGGACTGATACTGTACATTATTTAACATTATAGAAGTTGGTAAAATCCCTTGGGAAATGTGTGTACATAAGCAGACACATGTAAATGTTAAAGTTTAAGATTAGCTGGACCTATTCCCATCAAGTAGAATATCTTTGAAGTAGAACAGGTAAAATACAAACATATCTCAGGAGAAAAAAAAAAAAAAAGATCAGTGCATAGCATCCCTTGTGGAGGAATGGCCTAGCGCCAGAGGCAATGTTATTTCTGTGTGACTCCAGTATGTTGGAGCTTCTTCAGACTCTCTGAAACTTCGCTGTCTGTGTTCAATAAATAGATAAGATTGGAAAAAATAAAGTATCTCCAATGAGATCCTAGTTTGCTTCAAGACTGCTGTGATAAAATACTAACTAAAGTAGTCTGATGCAGAATGGCCAACCTTGAACGTAACAACGGCAAAAATGGACTCAACAAGTTGTATTTGCATATTTTATATTCAAGATATACATATTTGTGCATTCACACACATACATACACACATTTATGTTTGTAATAATAATAATCAAAGAAAAAGAAGCTACACTTGGCAGTGTTAATGCAATTCTTTAATCCCAGCACTCAAAAGGCAAAGGCAGAAGGATCTTTTTGAGTTAGAGGCCAGTCTGATCTATAAATAAATAAAGTTCCAGTAAAGCAAGAACTATTACACAGAGAAACCCTGTTTTGAAAAAAACAAAAACTAAACAAAAAGAAGAAGAAGAAGAAGAAGAAGAAGAAGAAGAAGAAGAAGAAGAAGAAGAAGAGGGGGAGGAGGAGGAGGAGGACGAGCAGGACGAGGAGCTGGGTAGGAAACATGGGAAATGTTAGAGGGAGCTGGGACATAATTCTATCTCAATAACATCTTAAATATTAACAATTTAGGAAGGGAAGGGCTTGCTTGGCTTACAGGTTACAGCCTGTCATCTAGGGAAGCCATGACATGAACTCAAGATATGATCTTGAAGCAGAAACTGAGGAAGAACTGGATCACTGGCTTGGTTTGCATGGCTTGCTCAGCTTGCTTTTTTGTATAACACAGGACCACCTGCCCAAAGTGGGCTGAGCCCTTCCACATCAATCATTAAGCAAGAAAATTCCTCATAGACACGTCCACATGCACAATGATAGGGGCAATCCCTCTGCTGATGTACCCCCTTGCAAATAACTCTGGTTTGTGTCTAGCTGAGAAAAATTAACCAACAAACCTGAAGATATCTGAGTCTCAGTTTGGCCAAAGAACAGAGATCTAAATGGTCCCTTCCTTCCTTCCTTCCTTCCTTCCTTCCTTCCTTCCTTCCTTCCTTCCTTCCTTCCTTCCTTCCCTCCCTCCCTCCCTCCCTCCCTCCCTCTTTCTCTCTCTCTCTTTCTTTTTATTTAAATAATAAAGTATAGTCTGAGATGCATATGAAGTTGAATATGAAGTCCATGGTGTGTTTCTAACAGTGAAGGGCTAAATGCAGAACCAGAATTCACTTGATTGAAGCAGGCCAAGATACCGAAGTGAATTGCTGGTCTACATAAAGACTGAAATTAGAATTACAGTGAAAGACAAAGCAGTGACTATGGGGAACTCATTTAGAAGCCTTATCTACCAGTCAGGAGTAAAAGAACCATGAGTAGATAGTGTGGAGGGCACTTCTTAGGTAGAAAAGTTGTCATTGGAACCATATTGTCTATGGTAGACATTTGATTATAATGACTATCAAATCTGAATTGAAATATTCTTCAATAGCAAGATATACTAAATATCAAATATTTAGCATAATATAAGTGATTATAAAATGTATTATCTAATAATTTTATTTTTATTTTGTGTTTAAGTGGAAATGCTTTCAGATATATTAGGATACATAGTAATACATGCATACATATATATACATATATGTACATACACATGTATGTACATATATAATTAAAATTGTTTTCATGGATTTCTTTTCTTTTTCTCTAATACAGCTACAAGAATATTTAAAATTTAAAACTGCCTCAATACTGCAGTTGTATTTCTGTGAAGAAGGTAGCCAAAAGTTAAATGATTTCAGTTAATCAGTATTTTTTTCCTTCCTTTTATATACTGAAGAAGAAAAGCAGGGTTCTACACTTTCATGGTTTTGAAGATGAGCCTTACAGTTTAAATATAAGAATAAAATTGTTTAATGTAAAGTATTGGTGGCTGGAATAAAATTTTTGGAATAAATTTCAGCCACAACTCTTCCCAGATACTTGATTTGGAATGGAGTGAAATCTAACTTTTTTTTTTTTACTTACACAGTAATTGACATTATTCTGCTCAGTTCTAACCCCCAAACTCCTGAAATAAGTTCTTATACCTTGACCGAACCAGACGTTAACCTGAGGTGGTTGAAGACTTAAATGTAGAATGTCAAACCAGGAAGTTCCTAGAGAAAAAAAATAAAACAGAGTAAAATTACTTGATACACCTTGGCAATGATTATTCAGATATGACACCCAAACACAGGCAACAGGGAAAAAAAATAGACAAAGGTGAATTCACTGGGAAAGATCTGAAGAAGTGGATAAATATAGTCAAACCATGTACTATGAACTTATAAAATGTAAAAATAATAGGAAGAAATAAAGAAGGAAGAGAGGGGAAATTCCATCAGCATTCAAGAATAACAAAATTTTTCAGGGTAAACGAAAATAAAGCCCATACAAAACAATGACAAAGACCTGGATGCGAGCAGAAGTGTGTTTCTTTATGTATCCTGATGCTGTTCAGAACTCAATTGGTCCTAGGCTCAAACATTTCTTCTGATTCCTTGCTTTCTCTTGTTGCTTTCTCCTAAGATCTTGTGTTTTCTCAATATGACTCAAAAGGTCATGTTGAAAAAACACAAGACCTTTTTTGGAAATAAATATATGAATTTGTAGAATATAAATTTAAATTTGGGCACTTTCCATCCATATCCTCATCCGTAAATAAGGAACAGCAATTCCCAACCCTACCTTCCAATAGCTGGGATGGACAAGGTGATAGGTGTAAAACTGTATCTCATACAGATTCAGTAACTCAAAGCTACTTCAGTTACTCAAATATTCATTGGCATATTAGGTTAATTTATATTAAATCTTACATAATCAATTTATAATCTTGGCATTCAAGGTCTCATTAGGATAATTTGATTCTGTTTCTCTACTTTTAATGCCTGTTTTTTTTTCTGTCTCTTAACATGCCTCTATTCTGAAACTTATTATGATAAAATCCAACCTTCAGTGTTTGTGGGTCACTTTCCTCATTGTTGAGCCTAATTATAGCAGACATATGTGCCACTTAAAGGAAGGAGGGCCATTTTCGGCTCAGAGTGAGAGTAGATGCAACCCATTGGTGGTCACATTGCACCTAATGTCTGGAGGCAGAGAGAGAGGTGATGTTGCTGGTTCACATGCCCTCTTTTTATCTAGTTTGGAACTTTAGTCTACTTAAAGATGTGCCCATCCCGTTTTAACATTGTTCTTCCTACCGCAGTTAAGGCAATCCAGAAATTTTTTAACAGAACTCTACATCTGTGATTCTACACTCTGTCAAGCGACAATAGTAACCACACACACACACACACACACACACACACACACACACACACACACAAACACACACTTTAATGTGCCTCTTTGATGTTGAAACTAAACTGACACTCAATCTGAAGTGCTTCTTTGTTTTTGGCTATCTCTAACATCATACTGTTACCACAAAATGCTACCTTATATTACCTTACTTACATCTCTGTGTTTTTACCCAGATCCAACTTGTTTACCTTCTTCCTCGTGTCTTTCTCACTACCTCCATTTCAATGTTTTGCTAGAATGTATAAAAGACTCTTTTCCCACCTGTTGCTTTCCAATTATCTACTGCCTTTGCATTGACCTCTGTCATTATTTCTCTCCTGATTTCCTCTTATCTTGGTTAATTCCTGCAGAATAAATAGTTTTTAGTAAGTCATTGATCATTTAGTAATTTTTATACAGGTTTATATTAAGGAGTTTTTCTATATGATAACAATTTTACATACATTTATTTTCCTAAAAGTTTATTAATACATAATATGTATCATTCTACATTCTACAATGTAAGAGTAGTGCAAAAATATCACCCTCCATTCTACCTACAAAAATTAACTACCAATAATTTTGTTTTGTGTTTTATATAGTAAGTTATTCTGTTTATGTATGTGGAGCTCATTGTGTGTCACTTGGCCACAAGAAAGCTTTTAAATAATAAATAAGCAAATGTTTGTTTCAAATGCCTTATTTACTTTTAGTTGTATGTATTTGTGTGTGTGTGTGTGTGTACTATAGGTACATATGTACAAGTATGCATTCATGTGCATTCATACACAAATAAGCACACACAGAAGGCTTAGAAACCAGCATCAGGTGTCTCCCTTTAATACTTTAAAACTTTTATTGATCTCCCATGCTTCTGTTTCAGCCAAATCAACTGAGCCAAATCAGAGCAGGGAACTCTGAAGACCTACCTGTACTCTGTCCCCTTGCTCTAGAGGAATACTACATGCATTGCTGCATCTGTTCTTTGTGTGGGTGCTGGGCATCCAAACTCAGTGCTTATGCTTGCATAACAAGCCCTTTACCCATTCAACTGTCTCCCTATCCCAACTGCTAATTAGGTTTAATAAATTGTTATGCTAGACATTTTGAGGATAATATTGATGAGTAAAATCCAATCTCTGTACAATCATCTTTTTTCCATTAATGAAAAGATGACAAGGATCAATATAAACATTTTGATCTGATCTTTGCTTCTGGAGGGGAATGGAGAAAAAGGAACAAACCATAAGGTCACTGTTCAAACATTTGCTAAGTACTATGGTTTGGAAAGGTCTTAGGAATGTCCTTCAAGGCTTCTTGCACTGAAATTCCATTCCTATCGTGAGTTGTTTTAACAGTGGAAATTTAATCTATGATGTTTGATGAGAAGGCCTTTGGGAGGTGATTAAGCCTGGATAAGGGCATTAAGGTGGAGCCTCCGTGATTAATCGATCTTAGTCCTAAAGGCTTTATAAATAAATAATAAAAAGGCAAAGATATACAAAATAAACACGTGTATTACTTGTCTCTTGCTGTAACCTGTATAATAGCAGGCTGGGACTGTGTCAGCCTCAAGGCCATCAACAGTTGTGCTTCTCAACCTTGGATTTCCAGAGTTAGGAGCCAAATTAATGCCTTTTCCTAAAAAATAATCCAACGTGTAGTTTCTGTGTCATTGACAGCCCTCCCCCAGTAGCCTGAAAAATATCCTTCATGGCATATAATAGCCATTAATTCATAATAATTTTTCACACTCAATAGAAAGTTTACTGGGAGACTATTAAACCTCAGGCATTTTTTGGAGATGTTTACCGGGATTAACTAATACTTTATTTGCATGACTCACATGTGGCAAATAGGGGTTCGCCAAAGGTCACATAAGAGAGCACTGATAGACAGTCAGTTACCGCCATAGTAAGCGGTAAGGCTTGCAATCCTTTGTAAGGTTTGTAAATAAGAGGCAGGCAGGTCTCAAATTCAAACCATCTGTTTCTTGTTCTCTTTCTTCCCTGAAAGTTTGTTTACAGATGTTATCTCTGACAGAGGGTCCTTGAGCTGCTTTCACTGGAGGCAGAAACTTTCTTTCTAGAGTGTTTTGATTCTGGGTTACCTGTCCTGTATGTCCTCTCGGGGTGGGTGGAGAGAGAAAAAATGATTTTAAACAACTGTGGGTAAAACTGAGTATTTTACTATAGGAACTGGTGGGTAGCACTTGCAGAAAAACGTGTGCAAATCAGAACTTCAACGTTCAGGCTGCTCAGGCCATTCACAGGACTCTCAGAGTTCGAGCCATGCAATGACTAAAGACACAGAAAGCAACGCTAAAAATAGAGACCTAGAACTTTGGCAGGCTAAACATATAAGTCACCAACTATCTAGAATCTTTGAGTCTGTAGTGATATGTATTTTAGGGGAGAAAGCAGGGCATAGGGGAGGAAAGGAGACCAAGAAGAATGAGAAAGGAGTACAGGCATCCTAGGATGGCCACTGGCCCACCGTCTTTTGGGTACTAGTCCGTGGAATGTTGTATAGAAGGATCCCTGTCCTGCAGGATCCCTCTAGAAACAGCCCTGTGGTAGAAATTCTCTCCTTCTGAGGACTGTTTGCTTCTGGAGAATTGTCAAGAATTCCAAACTTTAAGTTTTCCTCAAACAACAGCAATCCGCTTGCCAGTAGCTCAAATCTTGTGTCTATATAGCCGGGAAATCTTAGTCCCAGTGTTTATAGGCTCGCGTTTTACTAGAGTTCTAGTCAAAATTTCTTTGTTTCCCTCCTGTGTGGCCAGTGTTGTTCCAGGGACTTTTCTATGCAGTCTTTTCACAAGGACGAAGACTTTAGAATAAACGTCTGTGGAGACAACGTCAGAGAACATAGAGGAAATGAAACTCCTAACTGTTGATGCTAAGACGATCCCTGCGTGAGGGTCTTGTAGTGCTCTGTCATAGCCAGGCAAAGTCAGAAAGACCCCTCCATTATATTCCTAATGGATTTACAAGAAGAGGAAGAGAATTGAGTCAGTCAGCTTTCTTTATCTAGACTGGTTGTTCTCTGCTCCTTATGATCTTGAGGAAGTTCCTTCAAGAATGGGTAGGATGCTCAAGGACTTCCTAGCTTCCAAAACCCATAAGATAAATGAACAACTTTTCTTTATAAATTAACCAATCTGTGGTCTTCAGTTAGAGCAAGTGAAAATAAACTAAGATAGATCTCAAAATTTGAGGGGAAGAGAATATTTATTTTCAAAGGGAGGATGGTTTGGTCGTGTGGTTAGAGTAACTGAGTGGTGGCCTGAGGGATTTGTTGCTGTTGTTGCTACGTGTTGTGTGCGTGAATAGCTGAGCGTATGTTTGTGCGTGCGTACGTGTGCGTAGGTTCAAAGTTGACATTAGTCCTTTCCCTCTATTGTTCTCTACTTAATTTATGGAGATAGAGTTTCTCACGGAACCTGGAGCTTGCCGATTGCAGTGAGTCTAGGTAGCCAGTTTGCACAGGAATAATCAGCCTTTGCCACTTAAGTGGAGGGAATACATTGTGACCACCATATCTAGCAGGCATTTTTATGAGTTCTTGGCATCCTACCTAACTCCCTGGTTCTCCCACTAAAAAAAAAAAAAAAAAAAAAAAAAAAAAAAAAAAAAAAAAAAAAAAAANAAAAAAAAAAAAAAAAAAAAAAAAAAAAAAAAAAAGAAAGAAAGAAAGAAAGAAAGAAAGAAAGAAAGAAAGAAAGAAAGAAAGAAAAGAAAAGAAAGTGTTTATCCTTTGAGCCATCTCCTCAGCCCCTGGTTTTAGTTTTAATGTAATAATTTCCATATTTTTGCAGACGATTGGGGTGGTGGTTATAGCATATTGGAGTTGCTAAGGTCTCTAATAACTGAGTCAATGCTATGCTGGGAGACAGGCTGGACTCCTCCATATCAAGAGTTCAAAATCAGGGAGGCTTTATTTATTTATTTATTTAGTCAGAATCACAATATCCTAGCGAACCAAAACTTTTCTTCTCCTTTGCAAAGGAGCAAATGTGGCTATAGATTTAACATTTCCTGCAAAGAATCTCGAAGGGAAACCTATGGTCAGTAAGCAAGCTTCTCTGACACGTGGGCTCTTGGTTCATGATTTACCTTTACAGTGTATCTCAAGCTGACTAGTGCAGAGGAGGCCTGCCATGGCACACGTTCACATAGCCTTATTTGCCACTAATATTGGAGGAAAAGGAGAAATATTATCTTGTTCTCCTTTGGTGGATTGTATCGTCTAAAATGTTTTTGCAAGGTTTCGGCTGAGGGGGCTCTGGCAGTTGGTAGAAGAGTCCCGAGAACAGCACAGATTTCCATCATTTTTGTTGCTGAGTTTACAGCACCGATATTGACAAACACGAATAAGGCAATCTTTTACTCTTTCTTTCGAGACTCTCCGTGGGAGTTCAAGGGTAAATGGAAAATTGCTTCAACTCATTTGTTGCAGTGACATGGAATCCTTCACTTAGTTGTTTTTCCATTATTTTCATTTGCTGAGAATTTTTAGAGATCTGCAATTAGGAGGGTTGTGTTCGATTATAGATTCCAGTTGAAATTTTTTTAGTTGACTAATTTTTTTCTCTAACAACATGTATGAATTCATATTTTCTCTTTCTTCCCCACCACTATCCCTTGTCTCTTTCTTTTTCCTATTGCCCTCATCATGCATCCCTTCCCCTGGATTCTAGTTTTTCCTTGTGTTTTAAATGTGCTGTTTCTCTGAATTACAGGTTTTTGAGGTAACATGAGCTGAGAACCAAGTGATTTATCAAGTCTACAAGTGCAGGCTTCTAGAGGTGTGAGAGAGCCTCTACCAGGTCTCTAGGATAGCCTTCCTTCTGTTTCCTTTGGCTCACAAACTCCAAAATTTTTATTTAAAATTTCATTGAATTTTTAATGCTTCTAGTTCTGCTATGAAACTTGGGGTCTCAATTGTTGCTACTTAAAAAAAAAAAAACACTTGAGACTAAAAAGAATTGCCTTTTTATATCATTTTATTGCAATAACTGATACAATTTTTTGAGAGCCTTCTGCACTGGGTTCTCCAACAAATGGCTCCAGAATCTAAGGGCATAACCAGTGAACTCATAGCTTTAAGAAGTGGGAAAAGACTGGTGAGAAACTGTCAAAGTCAGCCTCTCATAGGCAAAACAATACCTCTGAAAGTCTTGTCAACTTTTGATAAAGACTTTGAGAAAGTCTGACCAATAAATGTCAGTCTGAGACAATGTCTGCATGTCCGATCCCTAGGGCTGGCTCAAGGAATTGGTTTAACACGGTTTACACTTAGTCTCTTTCTTGTGAACTTCCTGTTATTCACTCCCAAAGGAGACTGACAAAGAGAGCGGTGACAAAAGACAATGTATTTAGAAATTCAGCAGATTTCTACAAGGGATAAGTGTGATAAATACAATAAAATAATCAAAGCATCCTTGAAAGGGAGTCCAAGGAGAAAAAGGCACCATGCACTTGGTAGCTTGATAAAAAGTAATTGCTACTGAAATCTAGAGGGAGCTAGAAAAATCTCAAAGCAAGAACATTCAAAGCCATGGGGGGGGGGTGTTGATTTATTTCTGAATTAGGGGGTTTTGGTTTGAGCAACAAAGGGGATATTATTATGATCTCAGTGGGACCTTCTCAAATAACAGCGGGTGCTCTCTCAGTAAACAAAAGTTGCATTTCCGTAGGATTTATTGTCTTGCTGGGGAACAGCTTTAACCAATCTTCTCAGAGTCTCAGCTTGTCAGCGGGTAAGAAAACTGAAGGACATCAGAGTCAGAGATAGAACTTTAGAAGTGAGGAACTGAGGAAGATTGGGCAGAGGGCTAGTGATGTAACTCTATAGCATTGGCAGACACAAGAAAGGCTTTTGAAATATCAGCTGTTATTGATAATCAGGCTGCCTGTTGGAGTGAAAACATTATTTTTATCAATACATTGGTTTATTCGCATTTCCTGAAGCCAATGGGAAACTTCAGTTGTTTTCTCACCATTTTGCCTTTATCGGACTAGAGCTTTCTAGAAGAGATTAGCAAGTCATGTTGACATGGTTACAATTTTATTATTTCATGTTTATACCTGGTGTCAAATTGGCAGACTATGATTTTAATGACAATAAATATTATTTTAAACTGGAAAGCTTATAGTAGTAAAAAAAATTAATCAAATCTGCAGTCTGAAATAGGAATAAGGACCAGTATAACTGGAGATCTCTAAAATTTGCCCAGTGTATGATTTTAATATTGCCAAAGAAGCTCAAAAATTTATTTCTAGCAAATACGGCACATATATAATTAGTTACACTAATCAACCATTTAGGTACAAAGAAAATACTATTGTATTTCTAAAAATGTACATTATTTATAGCCTAACTACACAGAGAAGAATTGTAAAATTGCTAACGTTCTCTTTTCAAACTATAAAGCACAAATAAGTCTTTAGTTAAAGACAAATAAAAAATTAATTTAAGCTACTATGATGGATAATTTTGGTTGTCAAATTGACTGCATCTAGAAGCAATTGAGACATAATTTGCAGGGCATTTCTGAGAAGGTTTTTCTTGATCAGATTATGAAGCAAGAAGATCTACCCTAAATATGGGCAGCATCTTCTGGATAAAAAGACATGGAGGAAGAAAATTTGCTCTTTTAACTGTTTGTCCTCACTTTCCCTAGCAAGTTCATCTCTCTTGCCGCTAGGAATTTTAAGAATCAAAATCTCCTTCACAGATTTTAGAATCAACTTCTTAGCAATTCCAGTATAGACTGAAGACCAGCATCTCTCCTGCACTCTTCCAGGCCTTCAGCATCAGAGGGAACCAATGAGACATTGGGGGTCCTGAACTGAACGGCTTATGGCCTCTCCAGTCTGGGATAACCATAGTGGGACTCTTCAGACCACATACTGTAAGTCAATCTAATAAATCCAAAATATAATATGCACATATGTATGTATGTATGTATTCATTCTATTAGTTCTCATCTTTTATAGAACCCCTTTTATACAGAATCTTTTGCTAAAGCAGATTATGGTACCGAGAGTGGAGTAATTGCCATGGTGGTTCTGACCATGTTATTCTTCTCAGAAGGACTGTGAAATAATTTTGGAATCCTGGAATAGAGAACGGCTATGAGTGTGCAGAGCTAACTGAACTTCTGTACAATCTTGGAAGACAGGAGCATTAAGAGACATGCCTACAGTGGAGAACTGGCTTGCAAAGTTGCAGAGGGAGGCAAAGACTCTCTTAGAGTCATTTATTTGGTATTACGGACTTAGGATCTGTTCATTTAAAACCTTTGCTTTACTGGACAATAGATGCTGGTTAGCTGGGGCTGAGGAATCAGCTGTGATTAATTATTAAGGTGACAACATTATTGAGGGGACATCTTTTGGGGAGTATTTCCACAGAGTCAGCACACAGAAGCTATGGTCCAGACAGAGCCCGGGCTTTATCTGATGTCGATAACTTTGTTTACATGGTACTAACATTAGAAGGATGGGGGCATGGATTCTTCCTCGCTTTCAGAGGGCCACTGAGGCCAGGCAGTATGTGACATGAGACTGGGGATATGAAGGAGACCCTGAAAGGTCAGTATGCAAACTTGTGAAAGTGAATCCTGGGTTTCAGACCCAAAGAAAATTCCTTTCTTGCGCCATTACTACTTGACTCTGATGGACTCTCAGAATTTGGCCCTGAGGAGGCTAAAAACCTCTGATGATATGCAGACATAGACATATTGTTATTTGCCGTCAAACTGTCTTCCAAAAAGATTTGAAACCCAATGGCTACAACAGTCTGTAGGTATCATCCAACTTTTACCCAATTCTCCCGTCTCAGTGTCTACTAACAACGTAATATGTTCTGGAAAACCAAATAAAGCAAAGAGTAAAATGCCCCTCACACCTTCCTTTAGAAGCACATTTAAAAGAACAGTGGCAGTCCGTCTTAAAATATCTTGGAGGAAGTCACCAATTAAAAAAAATACCAAAACAAAACCCAGTAAAAACGATCTTTTTTAAACTTCAAAGTCTGTTAATGGTTCATATAATATTTTAGGTGTTAAGTTGAGAAAAAAAATAATCCCCAGAAAGTCTTTCATTTTACTTTTCATGACTTCTCATTCTTTAAATTGTATGCTGTTAAGAAATGGTGCTGCTGCTGCTGCTGCTGCTGCTGCTGCTGCTGCTGCTGTTGCTGCTTTGAGTCCTTAAGCTTCATGCATGGTGGGTAAGCATTCTAACATTGGGATCTATTGCCAGCTCTACTGTATTCTTTTGAAAGACTACTGACATTTTTTTTTATTTAAATGGATCTTTATTTGCCTCAAACAGCAATAGCGGTAGGAAGTTAACTATATTTCAATGGAAAAAGTATGTGCTAAGGATTTTTTAAAATCCTGCCACTAATACATTTTGATACACATTGAGTCTGTCGATGTTATGGTATTCATACCATGCTACACCCTGAGGCTGTTGGAAATGTGTAAAGTTCTCAATGTGGGCCTGCTGACATCCAAGTCTTTTCCCAGAATGCCGTAAATTCTGGTGGTATGCCCAACCATCTGTTTTTACAACCACCCCTTGTGATTCCAAGTACAATAAAAGTCGAGGATCACTGCACTGTGACAAGATTACAAGGGCACTCCATTTCCACTTGAGTCCCAGTCCAGCCTGTCTTTTGAGTCTCAATCCCTACAACTTTATTAAGATATGAAGATAAATGTGATAAGTTCTGTAAATACACCTACAACAAGAACACTGAAAGAAGGGAACGTATTGACCAAGTCAAGATCCCTAGTTATTTCAACACATTGCGATGGGCCAACTGTGGCAAGGTAGAACTTCTTCATGTTAAATAACAAAGTACAAATTAGGGCACAGGAAGGCAACCCTGACACAAAGGCAGAGCTATGCAGATGTGACTAAATAGCACTATGCATGCAGATTTCTTGAGAAATCTGGTCAACTTTAAGCGTCCATTGCATCAAGAGTTGGGTTTGGCTGCCAGAAAGTAAACTTGGTCCAAGGCTATGTCAACAAATGCTTATGCTTGGGACAAGGAAGACCCTTTTCTTGCATGCTTCAATGGAGGCGTTTAAGTATGGAGCCATGTTCTGAACAGCATACTTTATGAACCTAAACTTGGCATGATGGATGTGGATAATTGGAGCTGTCAGGTTAAATAAAAAGAAATCTTTTACTGGTAGGAAAAGTAGGAAAAGTTAGGCCTGGGAGAATGTGACATATATTTCCAAAATATCCGAGCAGAGTACATGTGGAAGTTAGATTAGATGAAGTATGCAGAATGCCAAAGTCAAAAGCAATGGTTAGAAGGAAAGAAACTTCAAAAACATTGGTCCTCAGTAAAGGGAACACACTCGGGCAAACCATGGAGTGTTCCCTGTTTGCAGGGGTATTTGAGTGTTTGTGTTGGGGAAGGAGATCTTCATATTTTAGGATTTGAATCACACAAAAAAGTCTTTCCTCAATTTTATACGTTAGTGTACTTAATATAGTTTTTTATTAAATGAATGAGACCCTTTATGTTTTGAACTCAGTTGAAACTGCTTAACTGGAACTTCTGCAACATGCCCACCAACCCCAAGAAGGAAAGCCACTACAGTCTCCAGTAACACAACACAGTCCCTGAGTGCTATTTCAAAGGACAAATGCACCACAGCAGATGGCTCTTTCAGCATATAAATTGTCACATCCTCATCCACTTTCTCTTATAAATGGAAGGTACCTCTTGCAGAAACTTTTTTGGGGTGTGTCTCTTTAAGTGTCCTTGAAGACTGGCTCATCTACCAAGCTGCTATAAGTATGGAACTTTCTGAAGAGCACTAATCTTGCAACTATCTCAAGAGACTGCCCTGTATTCTAAGAAGTCCCCCATTCTTACTTCAAGCAACAAAGAAAACAGTGGAAATGGTGGTGACGAGACTTCTTATTCCATGGCCCCAAAGTTCTTTGCCATGATGACTTTAGATTTTTAGAACTCTTAGACTGATTGTAAACTTCGTGGGGACTCTAACGACAAAGAATGCATAAAGTTAAGACTTGACCTCACGGGTCAAAGCACATATCTCCCCTTACCCACTGTATTCTAGCGCCCCCCCCCCAAAAAAAACCTCCTACCCCGATCTTTTTAGTAGTTGAGCTCAGTCATGTGGCCTCTAAAACTGATCATGAGGATAGGGCTCCAGTCCCCAGACTTAACCTGAGCCTCCGGCTGCCCCCTCCCAGCAGAGTCCAGAGAGAAGGGGAGAGAAAGGGAAGGCAAGAAGACGATGGAGGTGGGGCTGGAGGAAAGCAGGAGGCTGGAGGGAGCGAGCTTCCGAGGGAAAGAGAGGGGAGGGCAGACGGGGCTCGGCACGCTCCCTCCCTCGGCCGCTTTCTCTCACATAAGCGCAGGCAGAGGGCGCATCAGTCATGCCCTGCCCCTGCGCCCGCCGCCGCCACCGCTCGGCCCCGCGCGCGCAGGAGGCTCGAGCGCCCGGGAGCTCGCCGGCCTCGCCGCCGCCGGGCGCCCCGCCGCCCTCCTCCCGCCCCCCGACTCCGCCGCCGCCACCGCCTCTCCCGCGGCTCCCGCGGCCCCGGCTCCTTTCACTTCGGGCGAGGGGAGGGAGGAGGGGGACGAGGGACCCACGGGCTCCTCGGGACCAGTGGAACATCTCGGGGTGACTGGGCTTAACCAACCCCCCTCCCCTTCTTTGCAAAACGCCAAAACAAAACCGCGATCGGCGGGCGGCGGAGCCGGCCCCCGGCGCCCTCGCTTCACCTCGCGGGCCGCCACCGAGGGCAGCTCGGATGTCCGGTTTCCTGTGAGCCTCGTACCTGACACCCGGCGCCTCTCCCAGGCGCGGGCTGCCATATCGGAGGGCAAAAGTTGGGAGCTGCGGAGTCCCCGGGATCCGCTCGTTCAGGGGGGGGTCCCCCGAAGGAAACCGCGGGACTGGGACGAGGACAGGACCTCAGCCTCGCGCCCCAGCCTGCGCCTGCCAGCGGACCGGCCTCCCCGCTCCCGGTCCTTCCACCATGCACTTGCTGGGCTTCTTGGCTCTGGCGTGTTCCCTGCTCGCCGCTGCGCTGATCCCGGGACCCCGCGAGGCGCCCGCCACCGCCGCCGCCTTCGAGTCGGGACTGGGCTTCTCGGAAGCGGAGCCCGACCGGGGCGAGGTCAAGGTAGGTGCGCGGACCCCGCCGGGCTGGGCTGAGACTCCTCAGCTCTCAGTCCTGGACTGTGGGCTTGGCTTTGCTGGGTGTACAGAGAACCTGCAGTGGAGAGTGTGTGCATAATTATTTATTTAACCTTTGGATCCAAAGTGAGAGATTGGTGCACGCTTCCTTGGAGCAAAGTTTCTCCTTCTTTTTTTCAGGGGGAAAGCTGTTAGTAGAAAGGAAAGCAACTTAGAGGAGTGAAGGGGCCCCAAAAGGTGTCCTGTGACACAGATGGAGCATTCTCTTTCAGAGTGGTATCCTAGTGCCAACAGGAGAGTTTGCACCCTGTCCCCATGGCAAGGCTCCAGAGAGAATTTCATTGCTGTAGGGAAATGTTCTTTTCTTTTCCTGGCTGGTTCTTTGGACTCCAAAGAGCTTCTGTGATGTGTGATTAGACAACTTAGCTCTCTGGCCCTGGAGTGTTTATAGCGGGAGCCCTGGGCACTGGGAACTAGTTTGGAAAAAGTGGAAGTAAATTTAGTAACTACGCTTGACGGTTTTAGATTTTAGGATTGACTTGAACTTGCTCAAATCAAAGATGTAACAGAGATTGGAACCTATTAAATCATTGTCAAGAGAGACTTTTCCCCAGCCTCATCAACTGCGTTTCTAAACTCTGGCTATGATATAGTAAACATTGAAGAGTCAATGTGTTTTATTTTGTTTTTAAGTTTTTTTTTTTTTAAGTCCCTTTCCTAAACATGTTAAGGCACTTTGGAAGACATTCTGATTCTCAAAAGAAGTTATCTTACCTTGTTCTTGTGTATTTCTCACTGGGACCTTCTAAAGAATATCTGTAAGTCTTAAAGTTTTGAGGTCCTGAAGAAGTTTGCACCATGAAGCCCCTCTGGCTGGGAGCAGACTGAAGTGGTTTTACTGTAGCTGACTGCAAGTGGGAAACAGGCAAGGGGTGTGTTCCTCTCAACTTTCAGCTGACTTTATTGGGGAACTCATACGGAATGTGCAGAGATCAAATCACCCTCCCTGGGTTTTGTCTGAGACTACGCTTAGAGACGGACAAGACTCAAGCCAACTACCATTGTGTTTACATTTGCGAAAAGTATCAGAATTTGTAGTTCATTATGAGAATCGTAACTCTCAACGTAAACTTATTAGCGTAACTACAAGGATGAGAAAATTATTGTTCAAAATACCACCCAAATCAAGCTCTGAACCTAATACTGCTTCTTGTAATTTGAGCCCTTCAGTTTTGCCAGACCCATTCACTTTCTGACTCTTCAACCTTCATAGGTATGACTTACTCAGACAGCATCTCCATTGCCTCTGATAACTGGCTTTGATTTACCGTAGGGAAGTGTTTAGCACTGAGTAAAATGAGAAACAATTTCTGATAAGCCAATAGTTTACACAATAGTCAGTCACCACCGAGTCAGTCCTGAGTGACTGTACTGGAGCACAAACGTGTGTGTATGTCTGAGCGCTCAGGTGTGTGTTCCAGAAAGGTAGAGAGTTGCAAGATTAAAAAAAAAAAAAGTTCCTTCATTTTTAATTTTCAAGGCTATTGTCATTTGCATGCCTTAAATTTCTCTTTTTCTCTGAAATTGTATGTATTTTGTTTGCAAAAGTCTCTTTCTATATTTAATCACCTCTTAAATTTTGTATGGTGAACAAGCACTTATATTTGGTATGGAATACAAGTTGTTTTTTTTATCTGTAGGAGGACACTTTATTTTGTGTCTTTGAGTTTCATGGGCAATGTACCTGTGTACTTAGCTGTTCCCTAGTGGGTGAAGAGGACCTTGACAGCCTATTTTCCAGATGTTTTCAGGAAACCGCTGTGCCCTTGCTGTGCACACAGCACACAGTATACACAGTGAGCCAAGCACTGGTGTAAAAGACTCCATGTCTCTCCCTAGTGGCCTTTCCAAGTACCTCAGTTCCCTTCAAGCAGTGGAGAACCTGAAGGACACCCTTGTAAGTTTCCTAAAACCCTAAGATAAAAACAAGGTGTCATACAAAGCTTTGTTAATGTATAACTACCTGTGTCGCTTTTTTTTTTAAATTTCACAAATACAGAAAAGCTAATAAGCTATGAAGAGAGCTGGGCATCCAGCCTTCCTTGTGCCATCCAAGGCTATGCAGATAATTGAAAGTAGGTTCCTCTTTCTCATGTTTTTTTTTTTTTTCATGGTTGTATGATGTAATGAAAAGTCCTAAATCATTTTCTGAAGGGTGTTAATGCAAACAGGACAGTGTTCGAAAACTAAAGCAACAGGATACTGTGGGCATAAAAAGAAATATTCCAGAGTTGTTATCAAACAAATGGCTATTGTTGCTCTTGGAGAAAGCACCTGATTGCTGTAGCTAATAATTTGCATTCCAAGTCTGCATGGAGCATACTCTGGTGAGTTGGAATTGAAGAATTTAGCTCTAAGAAAGACATTGGATTATGACAAAAAGTAAACCAGAAGGGTTAGTTATGATCTCAGCAAATAATAAGCAGACCATTGAAATCAATCCTAAGACTGAATAAAAGTCATAAAGATTAATGGAGGGTGTCTAATTAAGAAGTCAAAGAGATACATCAGATGGAGAGTCATGCACAGCCCCAGCAGGGCAGAGACAAGAAGGACATGATGAAGGAGCTGTCCCCAGAGGATAGACCCATCATTCTGGGGATTGATTACTGTGAAAGTTGAAGGAGCAGGAGAAATTAGCCCTGACCTCAATATTTTAGTCATAGGACAGTATTGTTTTCCACTTGTAGAATTAGGCTATTTCATAGAAGAACATGGGTAGCAGTATAATTCCACAGATCACTTAAGGTACTAGCTGGAATAAGACTTATTTGGAAAAGCAAAATAAACTTCAAAGTAAGCTCTTACATCAGTGGTTCTCAACCTTCCTATACTCAGACTCTTTAATACAGTTCCTCCTGTTATGATTGCCCCCAACCATAAAATTATTTCATTGCTACATCATAACTGTAATTTTGTTACTGTTTTTCAAGATATCTGATATGCAACTCCCAAAGGCATTGCACCCCATAGGTTGAGTGCCTCTGTTTTAAAGGGAAGTGACTGTCTTGGGCCAGTAGGACTTAAGGTGTGTGATAAAGTTGTGACAGTTGTTTCTACAATGCCTGTGAAAAGTTAAAATATATTAGCTTGTATTTAACACATAAAATCATAATTTTATTCAAGTAAAACAGACAGTTAATATAGCGATAATGTGTCATCATTTAGTTCAGACCTTGTCTGAGTTTCTCTGTTCTCCTGTCTATAAACTTCTTGGTAGGAAGCTCCCCCCTTCCACAATATCAGAATTCTAAGATTAGGAATAAGGTGCTGTTAACTTCTCCTTACTTCATTCCACCTCAACTTCTGTTAAAGGCTTCAATTTGACTTCGTAGATGCCTCTTCTGAAGAAGGAAGAGGTTTGTCTAAGGGAAGGATTGGATTGTTGTCCGCTTTTCTGAATTAGCTAACAGATATAGAGTCATACAGCTCGGTTTTGCTCAAGGTATAATAATGTGTTTTTCTCATTCTTCTCTCTGGTTTTTGCTATGCTGTGTTTACTGCTCTGACGGTGGTGGGACCTGGGAGAATGGGACCAAAGAGGGTAACTGAAGTTTCATGCAGTAGCCAACTTTATACAGAGCATCAGACAATTTATACTCTGAGGGTGAAGAGGAGTCACACAAGTAAAGTGGACAGTCACAAGGGCAAACCGCACATGACAGGCAAGCTGCACATGGCAAAAACGTGTTATCCATGCAGGCATATAAACAAATACCACTAGCCGTTTGTAGTCAATAATCTAAAATAAACTTACTCCTCTCCACTACACCTGAGAGAAGCAGAAAAATATATTCCGAGAAAAATTCCATGTTTGTGAAGAAACTGAGGTCACAAGATTCTTGTCTTGTTTTCTTGGAGTTTTCTCATAAGCACTCAGAAATCTGCCTCTGACTCTGTTCTTGAACTGTGTTCTGACAATGCTGGATACATGTGGATTTGTATCCAAAATGCTCAATTCACCTTTCTTTTGCTTTACTTCTTTATATTTATTCTCAACTATGATTTCCTGGTAACCATTTTTTTTTTCATGTCACTCGATAAAAACTGACTTAGCAAAGAGTTTCTGACTGCAGTGCTTTCTCTTTAGGTCTGTAGTCTTCGTTCCAATCCTACACTGATTTGAAAGCTTGGAATCATCGATTTGGGGGCTGTAGCTCTTGCGGGATATATAGTCACCTTGTTTGAAGCCTGGATGCTTGGCTCAGCTGAAACTGGGGTTTTGCAGACAAGGGGACGGGCATGTGGGGGATGTCAGATTCTTTTAGTGCCAGTGCTGGTCTTGCCCTAGCTGTTGCACAACACCCCACCCTCTAGATACCAGCTAATTCTCTGAGCATTGAGACTAAGAGGGAATAATAATGGTCCTCACCACCCTGCGAACCTTTGTGCATCCTCTTCGTCACTCTAGACTCATAATCTGATGTCATTTTGTTTTTCACTTCATCTCCATAGATGGGTGCCATGTTATATTAAGGATGATAAGTGTAAGATGTAAGTTACTGAACCAGGAATAATATCAGTCTTTAGTCTAAGGGTCTGAGATGGTGTTGATCCATCAACACCATCAAAATCAGATCCTTAGGCCTTCACTGATAGTGTTTTACTGACAGCCATCTCCCATCTTAAGAACAGTTTCTTGTTTTGTTTTTCCTTTTTTATAAAAAAAAAAAGTGAACCTTTACAACATTTATCTTAGAATAATGGTTTCACCAATTGTCTGGGCTGTGAAGACTCATGCTTTTTCTTTTAATGTTTGTGTTAAATGTAAGTGTTCTATATGCATGTATGCCTGAAGATCCCATTATAGATGGTTGTATGCTACCATGTGGTTGCTGGGAATTGAACTCAGGACTTCTAGAAGAACAGCCAGTGCTCTTAGCCTCTGAGGCATCTCTCCAGCTCCAAGAAAGACTCCATGCTTTTATTTCCTTTCAGAATCCTTCTGCACTTTTTCTGCTGATTTTATCATTGTGCAAGAACACAGAGGAAATCATATTACAGTCATTAGGGTAAACTAGCTACATTTACTTATGAATGGGCAGGAACCTTCTAGCCTTTACCATTTGCCACACCTTTGACTAAAAGTAGATCATAGATGGACAATATCCTGGATCAGGGTTTCATGTAGCCTAGGTTGCTCTTGAACTCTAAGCAATCTGGGGTGAGGAATTCTCTTTTAATCCCAGAGTGATAGGATTACAGGCTTTTGCCACAGTGTCTACTGCATAAATGTCCTGGCTGCCAGAATATTGAAAAAAAAAAAAACAATTGCTTAGCCAGGGCCTTTGCAAGAATTTCTAATAGGTTTTCTGAATTTGCAATATGATTTTGTGAAAAAAAAATGGGGGGGGCTTTTCACGTCTAACAAGCCTTCACCAATCAGAGGGCTCAGAAAGAACCAATCAGAGTTGACAAGAGACCCATCCCTTCTCCAACTTCCAGACATGTATTCTGTCATCTTGTAAAGATTGCTTTATTACTGGAGGATATACATTCTTATTATAAGCTGAACTGACCTTTTGCTACATAAGTGCAGGCTCATTTTTATGTTCTTTGGGATTTAAGGTACTGTTGATAATTGGAGCTGTCAGGTTAAATAAAAAGGAATCTTTCACTGGTAGGAAAAGTTAGGCCTGGGAGAATGTGACATTATATTTCCAAGATATCCGAGCAGAGTACATGTGGAAGTTAGATTAAATGAAGTATGCAAAATGCTAAAGTCAAAAGCAATGGATAAATGAAAGGGAACTTTAAAAACATTGGTCTTCAATAATTGCAAGACAGATGAAAAATGGATTCAGCAAAGAACTTTGAATAACAAGAGATGATAATGAGTTTGATTCATATTTAAATTCTAAAGTTTACAACAAAACACTTTAGGCTTGAAATTGGTTCTTCTGCAACGCAAATGTTCAGTTCCTATTGCTTATTCAGAGTTTGTAGTTTATGCAAACAGAGACTGTGTTCAATTAGTTGGTTTTATTGAGCATTCAGGGCAAATGCTGTTTTGTATGATTTTACATAAAAATACTTTTTTGTATGATGAATTCTCATCGTTTTACTGTTTCCTTGTGTGGTAGGTTGGAAAGATGGGGCATGTGTCATCTACAGGTGTTCAGTGGACTTTGTTTTGGTATTCATTTTACCTTGTATCTTGGTTTTCCTTCCTTCCTTCCTTCCTTCCTTCCTTCCTTCCTTCCTTCCTTCCTTTCTTTCTTTCATTCTTTTTTCTTTCCTTCTCTTCTCCTTCCTTCCTTCCTTCCTTCCTTCCTTCCTTCCTTCCTTCCTTCCTTCCTTCCTTCCTTCCTTCCTTNTTCTCTTCTCCTTCCTTCCTTCCTTCCTTCCTTCCTTCCTTCCTTCCTTCCTTCCTTCCTTCCTTCCTTCCTTCCTTCCTATCTTCCTATCTTCCTATCTTCCTTCCTTTCTGTTTTGGAACTTGCACCCTTGACCAGGATGGCCTCGAATTCACAGATACTGCTTGCCTCTGCCTTCTGAGTGCTGGAATTAAGGGCATAAGCCACCACCACCCCGCCCCCCAGCATATCTTGATTTCTAAATGACCCTTTTTCTTTTACACAAAGCATATGGTCTTAAGTGGTGAAAGCTGGACCCAAGCTTGCTTTTCCTCTGATGGCAGAACCTTTGTAAATTCCTCTGAACTTTCAAGAACAGTCTAGAAGTCATGCTGATTGTTTGCAACTTGTTGCAGTCACATAACAGCCAAGAGTAGAACTGTTTGGACAGAAAATTAAGCAATGAAGAGGCGTGGAGGCATTGTGATAATTCCTGAATCCTTATTGTGGCTATCCGCATTCATACCCTGCCAGTGCCTCCTACTCTGCATAGGACAACACAGGTTAGTTTCTTTACTAGTAAAGTGAAGATAAAAGCAAAGTTTCCCACTATATCATTGAGGCTTCAAGAGTAGAGAGCTAAGTAATGGCTAGAGGGATGGAATAACACTATGACTGGCCTCTGTGGTTAGCGTTCTATAATGTAATGGTTTGGCTTCATGACTAAGGGAAAAAAAAATCGAAGCTTAGATTATGTGACGAGCATACGGAGTAACTCTGATTATCTAGGACATTAAAAAGAAATTTATTGCAAATATATTATAAATTGTCATAATTTCTAAGAAGTTATGTACGTAGAGTGTTAATTGTTCAGGCTAAAGCTCCACATATGGTACTTATAACGCGTTTTCACCTGTTCTGGGTCCTGAGTTTTGTCTGTCCTTGAAAGTGACAGCCCTGGCTCTTTAGAAAAATATTTAAACATTTTAAATATATTTTTATTTGTTCAATCCCCATGCATTTGTTTACTAGTTTTTGTTTATTCTTCTCTCATATTTTACATCGTGACCACAATTTTCCCTCTTCTCCTCCCATTCTCTTCCCCTCACCCCCACCCCATCCACTCCTCCTCCAGTTCCCTTCAGAAAAGGGCAGGTTTCCCAGAAATAGCAACTAAATATGGATATCAAATTACAATAAGACTAGGCACATCCCCTCTTATTAAGGCTGGAAAAGGAGAAAGAGGGCCCCAAAAGCAGACGAAAGAGTCAGAGACAACAGCACCCTCTCTCACATTTAGGATTCCTACAAGAACACCAAACACCACAACCATAACCTGTCTGAAGAAGAAAACAAATCTAAAAAACAGTCTTGAACAGTATATGCTAGTTAAAAATACACTAATATGGTACTTCAATGTGTGAGCATCTAAAAATCACAGCAAAATTATGTTGACAAATCTATAAATCTAAAATTAAGTTAGTGTGTATGCCTAAAATATTAAAAAGCATTTCACTGAAGAACTATGAAGAACACTCAATGAAAGTTACATGCAACAGCTAAGCTTCTGTGGATTTGCTAGGAAAAGTGAGCTTTCCTTGCTTCTTTGCGATTGTCTTCCTGTATGGCAGCTGGTACAGGATGTACCATGTCTGTTGTCCATTAGATGAATCATGGAATCGACACTTCTGGTTTACCTGGGTGCTTTGAATGCCCTCACTCTACCATAGTTGGTTTCATTTGACCATTCTATTAGGTCATCAGTCAATGCTATCAACTGCATGATTCCCTTGTGTTCAATGCTATGTGTTGCTGGGCATTGAGGAACATGAGTGGTCAGAAAAAAGGAATTAAAAAAAAAAAAGACATCAATTGGTTTTACAACGCAAATGATCAGCCATGAAAACATGTGCATGCAAGTCACATATAGACTAGGAAGGTCATATCTATGTATTTAGAAATATATATGTATATATACACATAGTTACAACAATTAAAGAGAAAAAGGGTCATAAGAAAGAAGAATGCACAATTCTAAGCTCTAAATATCATCTCGAACCTAGTCATTTTCTTAGGATCCCCATGTTTTAGGACTTTCAATCAGCTATCAGTCATACTTCCCAACAGAACACAGTAGCCATCCAGCACATAAATAGATATTCACATGGACAATTCATTATCCGTACATTTGTCTGCAAGCATGCTGGTATCATCTTTTTAAAAAAATAATCTTGAATTTTAATTTAAAGATTAGAATTTCATCTGAACAAAGCACTTATATGGAAGAAGATTCACAGCATTCAGATGTAGACTTTTACATAAAATAATTTCTTGTAGTGACTTTTTTCATTTATAGACTATTAGACTATTTCTCTTAAACACTGTTGAGCTTTTTTTTTTTTTCTTTTAGGACAGGGTTTCTACTGCTGCACTTTTGTTTACTTACTTTTATTTTGTTTTTTTGGGCAAATCACAATTAAAAATAATATTGTTTGCTTAATATTATCTTACATGCAGAGAAAATTTTCATGAAATGGGTAATATTTTTGAGCCTAGCTTGTTATGATACTAGGAGAGTTTCAAAACAAAAGGAAGCAACACAGAGCAAATGAGTGCATGGGTGTGTGCCATGCAGAGACAAACAGCACACCAGTCACCCTTGAGGGAATTGACTAGGCATATAGGGACCTACTCCCTCAACGAGTAGTGTGAAATGTGTGCCACCTTTTCAGAAATGGCAAACATGGTTAACAAACTAAAGAAGGTGTGTTGGTAGCAGCCTTTCACCAAGAAAATGTCACTTTTTCTCATTTTTTCTCTTTACACATAAGTCAGGTCCCTCCCCACTACATGTATACATTTGACACATTACATCATATTGCAAACTTAAATAAAATGTTTTCTTTTTCTTTTAACACAAGTGGCCCCACAGCTGCCTTGTGTCCCGTAATTGAATTCCTATAATCTGTAAAATGCATTGCTATTTCCGCTCACTCAAAAAAAAATTCTTGGAAGTAGCCAGTTAATATCAAGGACCAGATGTGGGCTTGTTTGAAACCACCATGGGTTACTTTACTATAGTATCGTTGCCTAAATGGAATATTTTTAATTCTTTTTCTTTATTTGTGTCTGTTGTATTTAGTTACTTTATTTCTTTCAAATCCCTCTTCCAAGTTTCTGTTTTGAAAATGGAATCCTCACTTAGATTCATGTTTGCTTATAGGTCGTGACATTAATGACATCCTAGGAAAACAAGCCAATCCTTTTGCCTCGAAGCCAAATATTAGTTTTGAGAGAAAAGTGATTCATTGCTTGTTCTCTTTGAGTCTCCTGACTTTCTTCAATTTTTTTGGTGATTATCCATGCTAAACTACAATTTTGGGCCAAAATCACTCATAAGTCATGATAATCACGCTTAAAACCAGGATGTCTAAGCTTTAGATACACAAATTAAGCAAATAATGAAATCATAGATTTTAATATAAGATTTTCCCCTCTTAACTTTGCCAGTAATGATACCTGATGTGGTGGAGATGAATTCTAATCTAGAAAATACAAGCTTGTGGTTATCTCCGTGAGTGGAACATCACTATATTACTGAGTCATGTGAAACACGACAGTGAGCCAATTACAAGAAATTTAAGATCTATGATCAGTATAACCGATTGACTCCAAACTCATTTGACTGTTCGCATTCTTAGTTACTTTTCTGTTGCTGTCGTAAACTCCATCATCCAGGCAATTCATAAAAGAAATCATTTAATTTAGCTTACAACTTCAAAGATGAGAATCCTTGATGAAGGAGTAAAGGAATGACTGAGAACTCACATCTTGATCCACAACCACTAGGCAGACAGGCAATGGGTAGGCAGGAGTCTTTTGAAACCTCAAAGCCTAGTCTCCTAGCACACCACCTCCAACAGGGCCGCAGGTGATAATTCTTCCCAAACAATTCCATCAACCAGGGACGAAGTATCAAATATATAAGCCAAGGGAGGCATTTATACCACCACCACAGTCATAACAAAGGAGTGTTGTTTCTGTGAATGCTACATTTTACACTGAAGTGATTCCATTTTGATTCATTGCCCTTCCTCCTTCTTTCCTTTCATTATTCTACCTCTGTTCTGGTTTAGTTGCCAGCCTGTAGTGAGTGCTGCTGGGAAGAAGTGAAACCTTTAGGATTTAAGGTCTAATGAAAATGATTCAAGTTAGGTTACTAAGGCCCTACCCTTAGAGATATTAGAATCTCCCCACTTCCAGTTCTCCAGAGGTTTTAGTACTCTCTACCACCCACCATGATACTCTGTTTTTATCACATGCCAAAATGACAGAGCCAAGTCATCATGTCCTGAAACCTGAAAACCGTGAGTTCAAGTAATGGTTTTA
Source organism: Alexandromys fortis (assembly GCF_014885135.2). NCBI lineage: Eukaryota > Metazoa > Chordata > Mammalia > Rodentia > Cricetidae > Alexandromys > Alexandromys fortis. The sequence continues at coordinate 917,917 of NW_026067938.1, read as the reverse complement.
TACTCGAAGTATTTGAGTACTTTGTCAGCATATGGAAAGCAGACTCGCACAAGGACATGCATCCTGCAAAAGCTCCTCAATCCTTCTTGAGCTGACACACTCTGAAATTCGATTTTGGCTCTCCTGTGCCATTTTTATTAGTACTGAAGCTGCTCTTGATGGAGATTTTATGATACCACTGTGAAATGTGCGCACAGTGGTGAGTATATGCCTGATGTGCCTCAGTTAATAGCTACACTTATTCCATTGGAGTTGCCCAGCTTTCTCTTCATAGGATCTTCTCAGACCAATCAAAATTGAAATTAAGCAGATAAATATAATTTAATTCCCAATGTGACTTAAAATACCTTACCAAATGAAATTTTTATGCACTCTAGTTAAATTTTGATATTGAGATAAACTATACATTTTATTGGATCTATTGTGTATCGTGTGTAAATAGTAGATTTTTGCTTAGTGAAAGCAATAGGTGAGTTTTAATAAATAGCTCAGTAAAATGCCAAGTTCCCAGTTGCCATTAATCTGAATTATGAGTTCTACATAAGGGTACATTTTACAAATCTTTAATTCTTCTGGCAGTGCAGGTGCATGCCTTTAATCTCAGCACTTGGGAGGCAGAGGCAAGCTGATCTCTGTAAGTTTGAGGTCATCCTGGTCTACATAGCTAGTTCCAGGACAGGCTCCAAAGCTACAGAAAAAGTTTGTCTCGAAAAAAAACAAGAGAAATAAAATAAAATACGAAAAAAACTTTAATTGTTTAATAAAAGGTCACCAAAATCTCTTAAGTCTGGATTTCAATATAGTGGCTATGTATTTTACTCCAAATCAATGACTTAACTGTTTCTGAAACTGCATGATATTACTTTATAACACTGAAGTTCTTATATATAACATCACACACACATATATAATATCTTATATAGATAAACATATTTATATGAATTTTTTTTGAAACAGGTTTCTCTGTGTAATAGCCCTGGCTTTCCTGGAACTCAGTTTGTAGACCAGGCTGGCCTAGAAGTCATAGAGATCCTCCTGCCTCTGCCTCCCAAAGTGCTAAGATTAAAGGTGTGCCATCACACCCGGCAGCTGTTATCATTTTAATTGATTTTTTTCCCATGAGAACTTTGCTGTACTCTAGGTCCTGTGTTTTTTAATTGACAATAAATTGTCCTTTTCTATGTAAAGTAGGAAAAAATATGTCACCATGCCATGATCTTTGTAAGGAAGTTGAAATTAGAGTATACTGTTTGACCGTAAAGCAAGGTATCCTATTGGACAATGTGCCCTTTGATACTCAAAGATATAGTGCTGTAGGAATTCCTACCAGCTTTAAGTTACTGGCCCACTTGGGCGGGGCCTCTTATATTGTTTATGCCCATGTAAAGCACACATCCAGTCTCTTTTCTGCCTACGGAATTCAGGTGCTGTTCTCTGTTCCAGCAGAGAATTGTGATTTGTGAGTCTACCCCTAAACAAATAACCCTCTATTATTCTCAATTCTGAGCTAGTGTGGGATTTCTTTTAAGTGTCCTTCTTCAATATAGTCATTGTTTTAAATCAAAATATCAGACACCCAGTAGGAAGTCTTTTTATAGTACATCTCAACACTGTTTTTTACATTATGTTTATTCCCATTGTGATTTTTTTCAATTAAATATTTTAAGTAGGCTTGAAATTACTTTAAAAGATGAAAGAGGGAGAGGGGATATTACAGGTGTACATATACCACAGTATATGTTAAAGCTAGAGGACAACTCCCGGGAGTCCTTGCTGAGGCTGTCTTTAGTCTTGTTTCTATTGTGTAGTGTACTCCAGACTAGCAGGCTGTTAAGCTTCAAGCCAATTCTCCCTTCCATCTCACCAACCACTGGCATTCTGGAATTGTAGATTTAAATGAGCAAGTCACCCATTAGCCCATCAAACAAACAAACATTAATGTGGATTGAACTCAGTCATGTGGTTTACAATGGTCGTGGTTTGAATGAGGATGGCTTCCACAGCCTCACATATTTGAATGCTTAGTCTTCCGTTTGGGGAACTGTTTGAGAAGGATTAGGAGGTGTGGCCTTTTTGAAGGAGGTTTCAAAAGCCCATGCCATTCCTGGTTAGTGTTCCTCCCTTTCTCTGTCTCCTGCTGTGTATCAGATGTAAGCTCCCTCCTTCTGTACTAGCTCTACACTTGGTGCCTGGTAACGTGTTCCCCACCATGATGGATACAGACTCACCCACTGAAACTGTAAGCCAGGGCCCAGGAAGCTGTCTTCTATAAGTTGCATGGTCATGGTGTCTCTTACAGCAAAAGAAGAGTAACTAAAATACAGTGTAAGTGCTCTTACCCACCAGCTATTTTCCTGTCCCCAAATTGCACTTTCTTATTACAGAATAACTGTATCCATCGCTGCTAGAAATGTCTTTATTGTTTATGTACATTCATATTGCAATATATATGTGTCTTCATAAAATACATGGAAGTATATATTGAGTTTTTTTATCAATTTGAGTTTGAACTTAAATTTTTTGTAACATGGGACTTTTTATTACATTACATTTTCATAACTAATTATGCATCATCCTATTATTTTGGATTGTAGTGGATACCTTTTTTGAAGATGAATTTGATTTTATTATAATATTAGCTGGTGTTATAAGTTGAAATGTTTACTACATGTATAGTAATTATCAGTATAGGACTGTGTTTGTATGAAGTATGCACAAATAATGTAAAGAAGGAGGTATTTTCGGCTCTGTGAAACAGTACGGAGGATGCAGTCAGTCTTTGGTAATACAAAATTTGTTAAAATTTTGTCAGATTGGAATTTGTTAATTGAATTTCTGGGATGTTTATTGGAAAAATAGTTTATGTAGGACATGCTAAGAATCACTGTTTCAAATGGCATTCTTTTCTAGAAGAGGGTCCTACTTCCTTAATCGATTTCTTCCTAAATGTGTTTTTATGAATTTATTTTTATTTTATTTTCTATAGATGTGTGTTTTGCCTGTATGCTTCTATGTGTTGTATGTGTTTGCTTGTTTCCCAGAGAGGCCAAAAGAGTGTTCAGGTGCCCTGGGATTGGGGTTTCAGGCAATTGGGAGCTCCTGTGTGGGACCTCTGGAATAGCAGCCTGTGCTCTAACTGTAGAGCCTGTCCTAGAAATATGCTTTTTAATTTTTTTTACTGTTGGCTAACCATAATATAAATTCATCACATCAGAGTCGAGTCACTGAAGCTTCTGAACAATGCTACCTACAAAGAATCTGCATTTGACACAGCTAGACCATCAGCATGGCAAGTCACATTGTCCTTTGCTTGCCTGTCATTATTTTATATTTGTTTTGATTAAAATAAAAATACTTTTGAGTTTAATTGTGCATAAAATAAAGCCTTATTTAAAAGTTATCAAGTTTTTAGATGTTAGGTCTTTTAAAAAATCAATATCAGTTAAAGTAAACCAAGGAACCAGATATTTAAGTACACAGGGTCTGTGGCATAGATACTGTGTATTCACCCAAGAACAGCTGTGTATTTCTGTCAGTCACTTTATAACATCTGTCAGTGGATTTAGCATTTAGTTATTGTTCTTTCTGTTCTAGTGTGTAAGTCTTAAATCTTTGAGGAAGCCATGCGATAGATGATTCAAGGAAGCGAAGTATTTTATGTATTAAAGAGTTTTAAGAGTTGAAATCATTCCCATCTGGACACATCAAATAATAAGTAACAAAGTATAAAAATGACGAGACTAAGACTAACGTAAAATGTTGATAAAGAACATATACTTTAATAAATGTAAATATTGACACTAGGATGAAAATTTATGTTTGATATAGGTGTATTGTTCATTCTGATATATACAAAACACTAAAAGCAAACCTAAAACTTGTATAATAAAATTTTCAATTTCCCAAAATCCTTGGACTATGACATCATCATAGAAAACTGCTCTTGAGCTTAGGTCTAGCCTGGGGTGAGAAGGGGCCAGGGAGCTCTGAATCTTCTCTGTTCTTCCTGTTTCTCTGGGAAGCTTTGGCAACAACTTTCAAATATCTCAGGACCACATTCAGAGGGACTAGTTTGTTCCCATACTCGTTCACTCCCAGTCCAGTTGGAGCTGGTGAGCTCCCTAGCTCAGGCAAACTGTCCCAGTGGATGGACCCCTCATAGTCTTGACTTCCTTGCTCATACCTTTATTCCTTCCACTCTTCAACTGGATCTTGGGAGCTCAGTGCAGTGCTCCAATGTCTTTGTGGTTGACAGTTGGGGCAGACTAAGGGGCTGCTGATAGTGACACTGAGATATATCTCTACTGCATGTACTGGCTTCTTGGGATCCTATTCGCTTGCCCAACCTAGATATTTTAAGGAGGGCCTTGGACATTCCACAGGTTGGGGTGCATTGCCCTCTCTTAGGATTGGAGGGGATGGGGTGGGAGAGTGTGTGGTGTGGAGGGAGTGGGTATTTGGATTTGTATTTTTTTAAGTAATAAAATAAAAAATGCAAAAAAGGAAATATCTCAGGACATGAGAGTGTTGGTTTTTTTTCTCCTCATAGAATTGGCCATATGTTGTGCTTTATGCCATAGCTCTGTCAGCTCTGATTCAATTTGTCTGTGCAATTCAAAGAAATAATTGGAACTTTTCATAGCTGAAACCTAATTAATTTAGGTCATGGAACCCAGAGTAACTTGTAACAAGTACTGCCAGAGGTTAGTTGATAAAATGTAATAGGGGTTTATCTGCTTTTTTTTAAAATCGCTTTCCTGCTAAAAGAACTATTTTCTTCTTGTTTCCTTATTTTCTTCCTTGAAAAGCAGAAACTGTTTTACAATTTCAGATTGTTCTGTATGTCAAAAGAAAATTAAAATTATTACATTTAGGTAAACCAAGACTTTCATAATTACTGCATAATTTTTGATGAAGGATTACATTTCTAAATTTGCACATGGTGCCATGAATGTACTGACCCTTGAAGTTAGAATAACTTTTATCTTTGTAATTTAATTTCTATATTCTGCTGATGGATACTTTAAAAATGTTATAGTTCTGATTTATGCATGCTTTAAGATGTTTTACTCAAGAGTGAATTTCAAATAAAGAAAGGTCATATGTCTTGGTAATGCCCGTATACTCATTGTTCATTCTGTTTCCTTGATGGGGAGTGAGGATTACACTTACCTTTGAGTATAAGGCTAAATGTTTACATTGTTAGAGATTATGCTGGTTTAGGAAATTAGTAGTTATAGATTCTCCTCCAATATCCACGACTTCATTAGCACTAAGTAATTAACTAGGTTGCCAGTATCAGGCGTGATTTCCTCTTGTTGACTAGGTCTTAAGTCCAATTAGAGAGTAATTGGTTATCACTGAGTTGTACATGCTACTACTCTTGCAACCTTAGGATTATTTTGTCATGTTGGCCATTGATGTTATGACTCAGAAATCATCACTGGGTAAAATTGTTGGTGGCCTCTCTCATTTGGAAGACTTCATGATCAAGAAATATCTTTGTGACAGATGAAGACTGCTACAGAAAACCACAACCAATCAAAATGCAGAGTGTGGAGCCCAGTCCCAATGGATACAGCTACAAAAACATTCCCACAGCTAAGATACAAGGAACATTGTGGAAGAAGGGGTAGAAAGATTGCAAAAACCAAGAGGTCCAGAATGTGTGGTGAAACTGTGTGTCCTAGTAATACCAAAAAAATACACCCATAAAGTATCACCAACACAACGATCCCAAAATGAGCGGAACGAGGACCATGCCAAGAAGACAGGGACAAGCCCATAAAGTCTCAAACCTATACGAAGAACTACAGGCAACTAAGGAATGCTGAGAATGTAGAAATAATATTCTCCAGGGAAGAGCACACCAGTTGGTTACCCAATACCAGTGCTGAGTTCTGAAAACATATATAATTAACATTATACTGATTAAGTAGCTTGTACTTAAGAATATATATGTATGCACATAAATCAAGTAACAGCAATGAATACAAAATGACTGTATTTGAAAGAGAGCTAGGGTGAAAATATGGGAGGGTTTGGAGTGAGGAAAGGAAACAGAGAAATGATGTGGGAGTGTCATATATCAATCTGTTGATTTCATTGGTTAAGTTATAATAAACCAACTGCTTGGCCTCAGCTTGGAACATAGATGGGAGGAGTAAACAGAATAGAATTCTGGGCGGAAGAGGAAGTGAGGTCAGACTCTGCTCTGCTTCCGGGGAGAGAGCCGACAGCTCGGGAGCACAGACGCCATGCTCAGCTCTCCCGGGTAGACGCGATAGCTCTGCTCTCTGAGGCACATGCGATGAAGATGGATGGAGGCTAGACTCTTCCCGGTAAGCGCACCTTGGGGTGCTTACACACATTATTAGAAATGGGCTAGTCCAGGTGCGAGAATTAGCCTGTAAGGGCTAGAGTTCATGGGCCAAGCAGTTCTTTAAATGAATACAGTTTGTGTGTTGTTATTTCGGGCATGAGCTAGCCAAGCGGCTGGGGTGTTGGGGACGCAGCCCCGCCGCTCCTTATTTCAACAGAGAAATGCAATTAAATTATGATCTCAATAAGAAAAAAAGAAAGTTATAAAAGAAGTGTTTGTAGCCTGGAGATGAACCTCTTCTAGTTCCGATTGCTTGGAAAATTAGGCAGGATAGAGGGGGGCATTCTTTAAGGTATTAGAGAGGAAAACTGGATGAGAAGTCTTGAAACTGACGAGAAACGATGTTGAAGAAAATATTTTCCTACGTATTCTTGGATCAATGAACAATTAACACACCTGAACTGTTCAGAACCTATGATTGATTATAGGCCTTGGGAACCCTGAATGTGTCATCACAGTCCTCAGATGCGACCTTAGAAAAGAATGTTCATTGAAATGTAAAACAGCTGGGTCTACAGTTTATGACTTACAGGCTTATCACATCTGTCAGCAACGGCTTGCAGATGTCACATAACTGTTTTAACTGCAGTTCTAAAACTCAAAGGAATGTCTAGAGGTGATAAAAAACATGATTGGGTGACTTGCAGAGTTCTTTTCTTCCAAACAATTCTGTACATCGTACACCCAAATGGTTGCAAACTGTTCTATACTGATTAAGGGTTTCAGGTTAACATTTTTTTTTGTCAAAAATATTAAGCAGTAAATGAAATATTGTATATGTTAATATAATATTTCTAATAGTTTACTTATAGACTTGGTGCATTTCTTTCAATTAAATTATTTTCTTAGTTCTAAACTGGAACTAAATAGTACAAGCAAGGCAGCAGTACAGCTAAAATGATTCGAGATTTAAATATTGACAGCTTCCTACCTGCAATGTATTTATTTCTCCTTTGGGCTTAGATTTGCTCAATTTATCTCCTGGATATGTGTCTAAAATCATTTCTGCCAGATCATTTCTCATTTGTTTGTTGGTTAGACTTCCTTGGAGTCGGCAGCATTTATGCAACATATTTCCTATGGTGAGGCACTTTGACAGTATCTATTATTTAAATCGGATAGCTTGTCCTGTTCTAAAGCAGGAACAATTAATTTTTAAGATATTCTTACTTGGCAATCTGCAGAATATAAATTTAGCCAGGTATAAGAAGCAATGTTAATTAAAACATGTTCTGATGTGTCCTTTCAAGACATAATCTATATATCAATAAATGACATTTTTACTAAGTTTACATAGGGAAATCAATCTTTTTTTCAAAGAAAATTAGAGACAGCATCTTTCTATGTATCCCTGGCTCTCAAAGAACTTGCTCTCTAGATAAGACTGGCCTCAAAATCAGAGATCTACCTGTCTCTGCCTCTGCTTCCTGAGTGTTGAGATTAAAGGTGTGTTCCACCACACCTGGCAAATTATATCATTATAATTGGTAAGACTGGTCGTACTTTTTCTGATTCCATTGTTTTGTTTAAAGGTTTAGTATCATGCTATTTTATCTTATCTGTCTACACAGATACACTTTGTTTGCTGTCTACACTTTGTTTGCTATGAATATTTGACAAACACCATGAATTTTGAAATAGCTGCCCTAACTGTACACAGTGGTTGAGTGACTAACTGATAGACAGGATGCCCTAACTGTACACAGTTTTTGAATGATTGACAGTATGCCCTAACTGTACACAGTTTTTGAATGATTGACAGGATGCCCTAACTGTACACAGTTTTCAATGATTGACAGGATGCCCTAACTGTACATGGTGGTTGAGTGCTGTTAGGATGCCCTAACTGCACACAGTATTCATTGTATTGAAATCATTTGCTGTGATGTAAATTAAGTGATCCTGGAGTGTACATTATTTAAAAAGTACATAATATGCAAATATGTGTGGCATAAATCTCTGTTATAATCTATATCATTGATGATTTTGGTATTTACTTTTTCCTCCCCTAGATATGTGCTGAGAACATCTAAGTTTCACATGCATGGCCATTCATTTTTATTTGAATTGAAGTTGTCTTTCTAAGTGTATATCTGGGTTTCTGAAAATAAACATTTTAAGTGAATATGTATTGAGCATAACCGCATCCTAAAGAATCAGCTGGAATTACCGAATCATGGCCGCTTCTCATTGATCAAGTACGCTCATTATTATTTTCCTCCTTGCCTTCCTACATTTCAACAGTTCCTTCTACAATCCTTGCTCTTCTTTGCTGCGGGAGAATGCTCTTTTGTACACTGTAAAGATTTGTCACTCACATTAATTTAATAAAATACTGATTGGCTAGTAACCATGAAGTATAGGTGGGGTGACCATACTTAGAGAATTCTGAGAAGAGGAAAGAGAGAGATGCAGGCACAAGCCAGACTCATGGGAAGCAAGATGAGAATGCCTCACTGAGAAAAGGTATCTAGGCATGTAGCTAAAGATAGATCAGAAATATGGGTTAATTTAAGTAGTAATAGCTTATTAATGATAACCCTGAGGAATAGGCCAAACAATTTATAACTAATATAAGTTTGTGTGTGTTTATTTGAAACTGAACAACTGCGGGACCAGGTGAGACAGAAACTTACGTCTATACTTCATTCCCAAGCTTTCTTCTATACTTCTGTTCTTTGATACCAAAAAGAACTTTTAACAGTAATGTCAAAACCGTAAAATAGTTTTATTTCAATCTCAAATGATTTTACACAATATTTTGAGATTATCAATCAATTAGTTGCTGAAAAATTGGAGATTACTAAACAATAACCAAATAATCTTCATGGGTGGCTAAATACAGTACAGCATAGATTTTCTCTCTGGCATATGTTGCCAATCTTCTGGACTTCAGTCTCATTTTCAGTTGTTCATTTTAGCATGAGTTTGGTTTTCTTTACTGTGTTTCCTCTTTCAGTGACTCTTAGGCCTCCATAACATTATAACTGATTGCAAGGAAGGATAAATGGAGGAGCAGGGTAGTGGTGGGGTGGTAATACCTCAACAAAAAGGCAAAGCTTCTCAAAAATAATTTTTGATGAGAACTGTCTTTTTTTTAAAGCATCTTTAATTGCTGAGAAGCAAAAACTCAGTGACTTCAAAGATGTCCAAATGCTCCTTATAAGGAAGAAATGGAGAATAGAATCTAGCTAGGATACTGGTTGCATTTTTTTTTTGGTTTCTAGATATTTTACCTTTTTGTGGCTTACAATCTTGATGTACTCTTTTTATATTTGCTCACAAGGTCAATGTTTTCAAAACACTGGGATTTTAGTAAGATTGATATTACTATGCATGTCCAAAAGATTTAAAACCTAATTTGCAGAAAGCATTTTTACATGAAATATTCATACAGATGAGGATTTGAACTCACTAATTTTAATGTGTCAAAAGTAGATGCACAATAGAGAAGGGAAAATCTTGGGAAGACTATTTGCTCTCAGAAAGCACTAAATCCATGAGGTTTCATTTAAATAAAGTAAAATTAGGTAAATATTATATTAGTTTTTGCAACATAATGGTACTCAGCATTCTTTCACTTTCTTATTTTCTATGCATGACGAGAAAACAGAAAAATTTCTAGTATTGATTCTCCCTGAGAATTTTCTTTCATCTCTTACTGTATGGACCATGACCTAGCATTCCTCAGTCAAAATGCTGAGCTTTTGTATGAAAAGTGGGTTGTAATACCAGATCACAGCCATGTGCTATATGAGATTATGGCAAAAAAAATAAAAGGCAAGTTGATGGGGAACTTTAGCCAATCCCATTCTTAAATATTATTTTAAGTTGATCTGGTTAATTACAACTTCCGATCGACCACACCCCTTCAGCACATCATCAAGCCAGGTATATGATTACATTTTTTGGCACTGCTATAGCACCCCAGTTCCACATGCATTGCAATCTCTCCCGGTAATAAATTAATGTTTCCTGTTCTCAAGTGGAATCCTGTTATTGGGTCCAGTATGGCACTGTGGAACTCTTCATGTGTGTTCAACAGTATGTATGGGTGTCACTTTTGAACTCTATGATTTACCCACTAAGAAGAAATATTAAGAAAACCAGAAGCTTAAAAAATGTGTTTAGTGCATTTGTGATGTTGATGAAAAATGGAACACATCTCTCTATTTCCTTGTTATCCTTGATATTTCACCCTGTTGATTTCATGATTCTAATTCTTAAAAACTAGATTTATTTATTTCCATGTGTATGAATGTTTTTGTCCTTATGCATGTATATGTGTATACCGTGTGTCTGCCTGGTGCCCTTGGAGGTCAGAAGAATGCTTCAGGTCCCCTAGATTTGGAGGGACAGGCAGTTGCTAGCCACCATGTGGGTGCTGAAAAGTGAACCCAGAACCTCCTTGAGAACAAAACTCTTAAGTACTGTGCCATCATCTCTCCAGCTCCTATTATTCTAATTCTAAATCATAATATGTAAAACACTTTTTCACTACATAGACTGCATATTAAGTGTAATGAGTCTTGGCAGGAAAAGCATTTAAACTAGAGCTGAAAACATCTATTCTTCCAAGAACATTTGAAATTTGAGCATTTTCTCATTTAATTTCCTTACTATGACTTGACTAGTTTACATTACTTGAATTTTCACCTGCAATTGGATTATGTGCCCTTAATGTTTTGAACTGTTTTCATAGGATGACTTTCAAATGGGCTGATGTTTCCAGTGTTGTCCACATTAGAGTTTACATTTAACATTGTTTCCTGATTTGAAAGATGCTCAATAAACAATTGCTATAAGAGAGGCAATCCTCACATAATTATCAGTTATTTTAATTTTCACTTAGTATGAAGTAAGAGGATGCTGCATGAATCTCATGAGAACCTGTGGCATCCAGTGAGAATAGCCACTTTGTGGACATAAGGTGATAATCGCAAGTGAAACGAAGCATGACAAACCTCACTATTCACCAGCCACAGCACAGTTCCATAATTTTAATTAAACTCTAAACTGTAATCTATTAAAACTACTGCACAGTGAGTCAGCTTCTAAAATAGCTCAGTTATTCTTTTTAGAGATGGGGCCCCAAAAGTAGATAATACCAATGTTGAGACATGTAATGTGCTTTTACCTTGGGGCTTTATTTTGCTCTGCTGTCTCATGGCAACACCATTTGTCATCACTGGAAATGCCAGGTCACTTTGCAAAAGTTGCTGAAAATATTTTTAAAGATCATTCTGGTGACTGTTATCATAAAATGTTTCCATAATAACAGGTTCAGTAATATTATAATTTATGTTTTTCATTCTAAATGACTTGCCAAATTTGAAATGAAAGTCTCTCAAAACCAAATATAATTGCCAAATATATCATAAAATGCTTTTTAATAACAAAAGGTCTTATTTATTTATTTATTTATTTATTTATTATTTTTTTTTTTTTTTTGAGAGTCAAGTGTTTAATCCTATACAGTCCAGTGTCAGGCAGACCGCTCTCAACTTCCTGCCTCTGTGACCTTGGACAAAGATCTGGTCTTTTTTAAAGCATAAAATCCTACTTTTAAATAATAGTATTTATAGAGGCAACTCAGTTGCTTCAGAGAGAAGTGGACCTGGTTGTAGATGGTATAACTCTTCTAAGTATTTTTAGGTCATTGGAATAAAAGGGATAGGAGGCAAGTAAAAACCAAGAGATTGAACATTTACTCTAGTTGAATTTCCATAGTTACTGTTTTATAATCCTATATAATTGCCTAATATTTTGAAAATTGCCTGAGGAACTTATTTCTAACAGGAATTTTTTTTTTATCAAACAGTGTAAGAGTATGCTTTATTGAATTTATTAACTATATGTTACTAGGTAAACAACATTTTTATTTTGTATGGGATTTTAAATTTGACTCCCAAATAATTCAAGTATATTTTTATTAATCATTATATTTTGAACTATTAGTAAAGATTATAGGATAATTAAAATAAAATAGATTTTGGAGTCAGACTTGGTTTTTTGTTGATGTCATTGTTTTTCTCCCTACTGAGTCTGGCTTACTTGACTATAAGCTGGGTAAACAATACCTATTTTTGCTTGTTGAAAAGTGAAACAATATATGCCTTTCTCATTGTTGTCACAACATATCTGATGTACACCATGAGGGAGGAAAGACATGCTTTTATCTCATGATTTAATAGAGGCTCCATGTTTTCAGACCCTTGGTGAAGAAGAGCATCCTGGCAGAGGAAACATTTGGTGGATCCTATTGTACCTACTTCATGGCAAACAGGAAGCGAGACAAAAAAGGGGCAGAAAGTCTAGGATCAAGATAACCCAAGGAGATTCCCTTGGTGGCCAACTGCCTCCATATAGGACCCACCTTCTAAAGTTTGCCAAATCTCCCAAAAATATTTCTTCCATCTTGGTTCCATGTGGACCATTTTACTCAAACTATTGCTCTTTCCACACTGCAAGGAAGCCCATTTAAACCAGAGTTTTATGCTTGTGTTCAGTTCCAATAAAGCATTGGCTCATTCTCCAGTGCCTATCAAAAATGTTAACTCCATAAGTTTTAGTTACACTCCTGTCATGGCCCACAGGAGAGAAGGAAGATCTTCCAAGCACTCAATTTATTAATGCTATCTGTGTTTGTTAGCTACATACTTAGGAGATATAAATAAAAATAACTCTTTTTAATACCAACGCCCTTCATGTTGCAGAATCCATTTAAAGGTATCAGATTCTGTTTTTTTTTTTTTTTATTTTGTTTTCAGTCAGATTCTGTTTTTTAAGTCACTGTTTGTCAGAAAAGGAACAAGTCCAATGTTCTTTGCTGATAGGTTGAGACACCCTTGGGGTAGAACAACCCTTTCGCAAGGACTACATATCAGGTATCCCACATCTCAGATATTTGCAGGACGATTCATAACAGTTTCAAAATTCCAGGTATGAAGTAGCAACGAGAATAATTTAGTGATTGAGAGTCACCAGCACATGAGGAACTTCATTAAAGGGTTACTGTATTATGAAGGTTCAGAACCACTGGTCTAAGAGATGGCTGGGACCATATTCTAGGATACATGGTAACAGGGTGTCTTATTCTCTTCAAGCCCCTGTAACAAAATATCTTAGCACTGAGACCTGGGTACAGTGGAAATTTATTATTACCAGTTCTAGAGGCTGGAAAGTCCAAGATCAGGATGGTCATTGATCATACACGCCACCTTTCGGCTGTGGCCTCATACAGAAAAGGAGAGAGGGTAACTAGTTGTTCTTATTCCTCCTTTAACATAAGGGTTCTGTATTGGCTTATTTCAAGCCATCTACACACAGCATCAAGTCATTAGGGAATATGGAACATTATGTTATTGTATACTTTTACCAAACTGGCAGTTGGGCAAGCCTGTGCAGCATTTTCTTGATTACTGATAGGTATGGTGTCAATCCCACAGTGGTTCCTACCACTTCTGTGCTAATGGTCCAGGGTGATATGAGAAAGCAGTTTGAACAAGTCACGAAGAGCAACGAGTAAGCAGTACTTTTCGATGAGCCATTGTGGGTGGTCCCACCCATAGGCAGGTAGTCCAGGGTGTCTAAGGAAAGAGGTCTAAAGGCAAGATATGAGAACAGAGCTATTGCATCCAGTAAGAAACGTGACACCTTTATCAGCTCCTGCCTGGTTCCTTCCCTGACTTCTCATATTGGCCTGGAATCTGTAAGCTGAATAACCCCCTTTTCCCCAAGATATCTTTGGTCATAATGTTTTATTATAGCCACAGAAACCTTGATCAAGACATGTAATAATCTCATCCATGAGGCATCACCCTCAAGACCTAGTTACCTTTCAAAGTCCCCTTACCCGAACACCACTACACTGAGGACTAGATTTCAATGTGAGTTTTAGAAAAGTACACTTTTGCTAATCCATGGATTGGAGAAAGTACTAAGTTTTGTTCAGGTGGCAGTGATCAGTAGGGAAGAGAGAGTTTTGACCACAGCCTTTATTGATATGTCTATGGAAAAAGCAACGGTAGGAGGTTTAAATTGCTCAGGATTGAATACAAATAGTTTCAGTAGACTCTATAGTCTAAAGTTGACCCTTCTTGATGGGCAGCCTTCAAAAGCAAGGTAGAGAAATATTGCCTCCTGTAGAGTTGGAGTCGGATAGAGGAATGATTCCAGGGAGAGAGAAGTTGAGACTGTAATAATCTTCCTGTTTTCTTTAGCAACATCTGCAAACACTCCATTCTTCTTGCTCAACTTTGTTGTTAGTTACCTCACTAATTACCCCACTAATTAAGTTTTCCCATTTTTCTTTCTTTATTTTCTTTTCGACCCAGGGTTTCTCTGTAGCTTTTGAGCCTGTCCTAGAACTAGCTCTTGTAGACCAGGCTGGTCTCAAACTCACAGAGATCTTCCTGCCTCTGCCTCCGAGTGCTTGGATTAAAGGCGTGTGTCACCACCACCTGGCTCCTTTTCCTAATTTTCATGCTGGCTGTCTTCATCATTCACTCAAGCATTTTTAAGTTTTATTTTGTTGTTATTTGTTTTCTTTACTGTTTTTCTTTCTTTAATTTAGTGTGTATCAGTGTGTGTGTGTATGTGTGTGTGTTTCTGTGTGTGTCTGCACACTAGTGCGGATACCAGAGATGAATGTGGCATGCCTTCTTCCATCATTTTTCATCTGTCTTTAGAGACAGAGTCTTTCACTGAACTTTACGTTGGACATTCTTCTAGTACTGGTGAAAAGCAAGCCCTAGGCATCCTTTTGTCTCTGCCTCCCCAGCACTGCGGTTGAGTGTATGCCATTATGCCATATCTTTATCTGGGTACTGGGGATTAAACTCAGTTCCTCACACTGTGTGTCAAGCACTTCACTGGCTTAGTCATCTACCCACCCTTTTCACCTCTTAAATACGGAAATATCTCTATTATATATCTACTTTATTTATTTATTTGATAAGTTTACTTAAATCTCTACTCACTCTCAGAACTCTTGTTCTCACTTTATAAATTTCCCCGAATTCTCCATCTCTGTCTGAACCTACCTTCTTAACTTTAGAATATGATCAATTTTTTATTTGATATTATTACTCTAACATGTTTAGGACTTTCAGAACCAAGTTAGTGGGCTCCCCACTTCTTGGTCACATTCGCTCTATACATGGCTTTCTTCAATTCATTCAGCTGTAGCAAATTAAATTATTTAAGTAGAAGTTCGTGAAGTTTTCCTTTATTTCATTTTCACCCTATGTCCAAATCATCAGGCGGTCTAGTCTTTTGATTCAGTCTTGAGGATATTTCCAAGGTCTTGCCACTTTCTCCCAAGTACTGGAGTCTCTGATCTAAATGCCAATGTCTAAAGGAGTCTATACTTACATTCTATAGAGAATGTTAATCTCAAAACAGGTATAATGATCACTGAGGATATAAATCATATCGCATTTGTATTCCATTCTATGTGAGGCCCTAGGATGGCTCTCTGCTTAAAACAAGATTTTTAAAGAATGATAGCAATGAAGTTAAAAACGGGAATTTCTTAATTTTAATACCAAGTTTTTTCCTCTTTCTTATTTTATTTGATTTTATGTCTTGATTTAAAAAAATACTGCATATGCACAGTTTCATGAAAACAGCTTTCTAGAAGCTCGATTATTTTTGCTCTCACATTAATATTTATCGTCCCCCTATAACTGTCTGTGCAGGGCAAAGGAAAGGGGTTGAGATTAGTTTTTCTCATTTGCATATTTGGCTGCATCAGCATCTTCTCTCCTCATTGTTCATCCTGTCATTCCTGTCATAAATGATACCTCCCTGAAGCTTCCATTTGGACTATGTTTTGTTATTATATCAATTATATCATGAATCAAGGTGCATTGCTTAATTCTCTAATTTCATATTTAGTATTAATCTGTTGCAGAGCTATATCCAGTTGTCGTTTAACATGACATAATAATAGCATGCTATTATTGCTTAAGTACTTAGGATCATCTCCTTTTGCATCTGTGAAGCTCATAGAAGTTCTTGAATCAAAAAGCCTAATGAATTTTTCTGGTTTAGAAAACCCTAGACAGTTGTTCCTCAAATACTCCTGTCTCTCTTTTCTGTCTAACATTGATGTGGTGGTGTGAATAAAAATGATCCCCGGAGGCTTCTAGGGAGTGGCACTATTAGGAGTTGGGGCCTTGTTGGAGTAGGTGTGCCTTTGTTGGAGGAAGTGTTCACTATAGGCAGGCTTTGAGGTCTCAGATGCTCAAGTCTGAGTGGTGTGTCACATGCAGATTCAGATGTATAGCTCTCAGCTACCTCTCCACCATGTCTGCCTGCATGCAGCCATGCTCCCCACCATGATGAGAATGGACTAAACCTCTGAAATTGTAAGCCGGTCCCAGTTAAGTGCTTTCTTTTGTAAGAGTTGCTGTGGTCATGGTGTCTCTCCACAGCAATAGACCACTGTATAACCTCTGATAGACAGCAAAAATTAAGGTGGGTCACTTCAGTTATATCCCATCATGCCACGGTGTGTTGTCTGGAGCCCTTGCTAGCTGTGGCTGGTTTGATCCACATTTGTTGACTAGGAGTTGACATTTAGTAGATATACTTCAGAGACAAAAGTTTAAGGTGCCGTACCTCTTTCTGGTTTTGAAAGTCCAGTTTGGGTATTGTCAGGACTCTGGGACTGCTGAAAGCTTACTTAGGCTTGTCAAAAAGATTTCATTGACTTTTTTTTTCATCTAATCCTATGTACATGTACTTAAACACTTTGTTTCCTGATTTTTGAATTCAATTAATAATCATTTTATATGTTCTTTATTTTGATTCATGTTAGTGTCCAGCGAGTTTATTCTCTCGTCATACTTATTCTCCATGCCCTCAAGAATCTCTCTTATCTGACTGCTAGTGACATCCCAAACACCAGAGATTTTCATTCTAGTCTTATAAAAATGCTGCAGGTCTCATTTTAATATATAAACTATTTCCCGTTGATATTAATAGTATTTAATTTCTAGTAGTTTTGATAATGTACAATTAGAAACAACTAAGGGAAGAATGATTTAATTAAACTCATGCTCCATCATGGTAAGAAAGCCATGGGAGCTAAATGACGTCTTCGAAAACAGGTTTCATAATTATGTGAATTAATGGATTAAATCCAAGAATTTCTAACGCAGGAGAAGATTTCTAGTCTCGTCTCATTATCTAACAAATAAGGGCTATTTATTCTCACAACACAGCACTGTACTACAATTTATGGTGTTAAGATTTTTTTCCAGGAAGTTATCTAAGTCTCATGTGTATTTATAATTGTGATTTGGTTGTGTCTTTACCGTTTTCTCTTGCTTTCTTCTTTAAGGCAGGTAACTGGGACACAGGTTCTTAGGAGAAAGTTCTACTACTTTCGGTAGGAAAATCTCCAGAAGCATTTAAACATTTAAATGTATTTTAATAATAGTTGATTTATAGATGAGTGATTGCAACTCTGATGTGTGTGTGTGTGTGTAGTTGTGTGTGTACGTGTGTGTGTTTGTAAGTATCTATGCAGTTACCCATACTTTGGAAGCCAGAAGCCGGAGGTTTCCACTGGGTATTGTCCTCAAATTGCTATCTCCATTATTTCATGAGATTGGGTATCTCAATGAACCAAGATCTCACTGAATAAATTGACTGGGCATTAAGCCCTAGGGATCTTCTCTCTCTGTCTTCTCTGCACTGTGATTACAGGCACGTACCATACCCAGCTTTTCATGTGGGTGCTGGAGATCTGAATTCAAGTTCTCTTGCATGTGTACCTCATGCTTCACTGACCAAGCAGCACCTTAGCTCTGTTATTATTGGTCTTGTTCACGATGGGATAAACTCAGGAGTCTAGAAAAGAGCCGAACAATTACTAACTGAAGATGGATGCTAAGAAGGAGCCTGGTTGGCTTCTCAGAATGATCATTTGATGGTGGCCATATCATAAAAGGGCTCAACCCTGAGCGTTTCAAGAAAAAAAAAACATTTGACAACACATAGCAGTAAGGTCTGGTATTTGAATACTTCACAGGCTAAGAAGTAGCCGTTATGGAAAGGGCTCATATTTGTATCTAAGATTTGGAAGAAAAATGCATTTCCTAGGAACAAGTTACCCACACAAGCAAAACACCAAGTCCAAAATGGGGCTGACTTGGGAATCTACTGCCAAATGCAGCTTATATCCTTCCCGACATGGATTAAGATTGATAATCACATTTAACTTAGATTTATCAGCATGGAAGTGTTCTAGTGCCAACTGCCAAGACTGAAAGTGTGCGTGCCCTGATGCTCACGACTGTCTGCTGTGATTGATGCTTGGTACTTGTTCATCTAAATACAAGTTTAGTGCCAGGAAGTACGTTAAAGCTCTAGTGTTCATTTGGTAAAGCAGCAAAGCAATAAGGTGCATCAGAAGTCAGAATGATTAGAAAAAAAAAATCCTATGAAGAAAATCAGAGACAGTTGAAAGATTTGCTCACTGAGATGAGCCTTCAGCTATGTAATCATGCGTTCCTAGTTTCTGTCCACTAATGATGCACTTGCACATTCGCTGCATTCCATGTCAGTGACCGTTTTTGTTTAGAATTCTGTATTAAACAAGCCTATGTTATTGAATGGATGTTTACCAAAGAAAATGTTGTGATGTAAACTACATCATTTCAGACTTTGAAACACAGAAAACCTTCAGTGAGATTGTGCATTCACCTCTATGAAAAAAAAAAGGAAAAGAAGAGACAAAATTTCCCCAACAGACATTGACTCTATAAACTTTCTGAATGTAAGTTGTTCTAACAAAGAATACTAAGGGGCCAAATGATTTGGTTTGTGATAGTTTCAGGTTGTTTAAAGAGGCTGTTTACCATCAAAATGAGGAATAAATATATGTTGAGGACATGAGAAAAAAATTAGACTTCGAGGAAGCTATGAAGAAAGGTAGTTGAAGATATATTCAGAAGAAGAAAGAGATCGTTTAAAATTGATCACAAGATGATGTGGAATAATGGTCAATGTTACTAGTGAGTACGTGCTGTATGTGTGTGTTGAGAATAGCATTTTGGGTTCATTAATCTCTCTAATGAATACTTTAGAATTTCCATTAGAATTTAGTTGCCTATGATTGAACCAATATTCTTCTGTTGGGAGTGTATGCTTTGCTTTTGTTTGTGTCTTTTTGTTATAGTTTTAACAGATCAAACCTTTGGTTTGAATTAAATGCCTTGTGTTATAAATTGTATCTATGCTCATATAAGCACAGATCCAGGGATCTCACATCTTCTAACTTTCATAGTGATTATGATCTATTCAGTTTGCAATTAGCATGTATTACATTGAGGACTAGTGTCATATGTGTGACTTTCTTATGATTTTTTGTTTGATTGTTTTGTTTTTCAAGACAGAGGTTCTCTGTGCAACTTTGGCTGTCCTGGTATTTTCTTTGTAGATTATGCTGGCCTCAGACTCAGAGAGAGACCTGCCTGTTTGTGTGCCAACACCACCCAGTTGGATTTTTATAGATTTAACATTAACAACATAGTTAGATGGATCTACAATGTGGATATCCTCATGTAGAAAAAAGAACATGTTAAGAAATAATTGTTTTATCCATTAGCTTATTTTGCTGTCTATTAGCATACATTCACCTTGTATCTCAGTTAAGTGATCTGTATTTTAATCCTCTTTCTTTATGTGTCTGGTTATCATTTCATTTACTGGGTGCTTCCTATGTGTCAGATATTGAGCTTGTGTGTCTAATTAAAATGAATTTATTAAAACCTTTCATTTTTTTCGTTTAATATTATTGCCTAAATCCTCGAGTAATCTATCAGTAAGTCATCTTTTCTCTTTCTCTAAAATCCATATTAAATCAATGTATTCCTTGCATTTCAACTGTTAGTTAGTATTATACTCTGTTCTCATGATTGCAGAAAAAAATCTGACTGGTCTCATTTTCTTCTCCTACTCCTCTTCTTCCTCTTTCTCCTTCCCCTTCTCCTCCTCCTTCATTGTTTTGCATCTTCAAGTCAAATCTGTCCATGGAAGACAGAATGTTTCTCTAATTGTGAAGAAACACCATCCCTAGATAACGCTAGCATGGAGTATAATGCAACCCATCCTGCTTTGACCACTAAATACTTCTGTGGTTTATATTTCCACCACGCTGCCACATACACCATTTTCAGAAGAATGCTGCTTTTTCTTTCTGTCTGTTTTGTAATCGCATTCTTTTCTGAGAGCTTGGAATGTTCTTCCTTAGATGAGCCTGGCTGGATCTGCTTTGTGTTGAGGGTCCAGCTTCAATGCCAATTCCTTAGGGGGGGTATGCTTTCTTTTTCTCTTCCAAAGTAACCACCCAGTTCCTATCATGGCCCTCTGTTTTCAGCATAATTTTGATTATTTTTTCTTTATTTGCATATGTCCTAATTTACTTTATCTCCCTCTATATAAAAAATTTCCAAAGCTTTGAAGGATCCCATTCATAGCTGTGTACAGCTGAATGCTCATAATTTAGAGTGAAATTTATTTTTCTTCATTCTCTTTGTCATATCATTTTCTTTTCTACTTTGAGAGAGGATCTTACTGTATAATTGAGCTTAGCTTGAAACTTGTTGTGTTACCTTATAACTCTCCCGATTCTGCTAGGATTCCTGGCACAGGCCACCCACAGATTAAAGTGATTTCTAACACTGTCTATAAACATTTAGTTTTTTTTATTCAATTGTAAACTTTTTATAAGATCATGGAATACTATTTTAAGTTTAATGACATTATTATGATCTGATAGATCTTAAAAGCCAAGAATTTGCCTAGGGTTATATAAGTGTCATGTGACAGTCAGAATGTGTTGTCAGCACTGTTAAAACCTGAGGGATGATTACCTCAGGTGAGTATTACTACTGGAAGAGGCTCATATGGTTCTTGAAGGATGCTTTAGCTCCCACAAGAAGAGGCGGCACTGTAGCACAGTGAACTGGCTCCTCACTCTTCTCCTTCCTCTTTCCCATTTGAAGTCTTTGCCATGTAGATGCCAGCTTCCACACTGGGTGACTAAGCCAGAAGGCCTTCACAAGATACCCCTTGGTGTATTGCCTGATCTTTGACTTTTAACCCTCAAAACTGTGTTCTAAATAAATACCTGTTCTTTGTAGACTAGCCACAGCCAAGATTTGAATAGCAGTAAATATGAACTAAGGCAATATGAATATCTGAGTAGCATACTTGCCAGGCATATTTAAGGCCCTGGGTTCATGCTGAGCTCCACAAAAGAGCAGCTGCAGTCCCAGGAAAGCCTATTCCTTTTAAAGTCAGTGATAAGATGTGGGGCCATATGTCAGTAATCTCAGCAGCGCGGGGGTGGAGGCAAAAGAGGGTCCCCAGACCAAGGCCAGCATAGATTAAATAGCCAGACTGCTTCTCAAAAACAAAACAGACAAGCAAAAAAGAATGAGCCATAATCGAATCACGTATGCATGTATGATTTTTAGAAATTGCATAGCATATCAATCAGTTATGGATTTACCCATAAATATTTGTGATTAACTGAGTTTAATTCTTTCCCGGAAGTAAACTTTGAGAGTTATTTGAAGGAAGAGTTTCCTGAGGGTGGGATTCTAGGTTAACTGGCAAGGGGAATGGCAAAGTGGGACAGGATAGGAAAGGATTGCCACTGAGGGAAGCTGAAGCTTAATTCTATGAGGGAACTCTGGACAATGGTATAGAACACGTGTCTGAGTGTAATCCTAACTTAAAGCACAGAGACTGATGCATATAAATTTACTCACCAATTCTTGTTAGTCACGGGTTTAGCAGCCAAGGGCTATTTTAGGGCTTTAATCCCCCAAATGCCCATCGTACTATAAGTGTGCATTGTGACATTAGGCAACACATGGACACTCAACAACAAAATGCAGATGCTGATGACAGAAACTAGACTGGAATTTACTGAAATTGGAAGGACCTGAACATACTAGGGGAAGCAGCTTCTTAACTTTATTAACTACCCACATGTGTGGCAATCTGTATGCGTTTGTGTGCATTTACAACTGATTAGGAACAGCAGATGAGAGTAACTAAGTGAAAATCAAATATATGAGGTAATAAATCCAACAGTAGCATTAGAATGTAGACAGTATTCTAAGTATACTGACTTTTATGTGAATATACATTGATGTAGATAATAAGGCAATTTGTATTGAGGATTGTAGGTGTACTATCGAATGTTATGCACAAGCATGCACACGTGCATACGCACACACATGGCGATGTTACTATGTAACCTAAACTGCTGTGGTACTTATAGTCTTCCAGGTTACTAAGTATTTGTGTTATAGTCATGCACTCCATACATAGAGAAAGTTACAACTCTTCTTTGGGCTGTGTCAGTAACACACTAAACCTTTCTATATTTCCCTGACTTATTCACCCTTGTCCCACACTAACAGATTTTGTTTGTTTGTTTTGAGATGGGGGTCTCTCTATATAGCCCTGGATGTCCTGGAGCTCACCGTGTAGACCAACATGACTGGATCCCACAGAAATCTGCCTTCCTCTGCCTCTTTAGTGCTGGGATTACAGATGTGCACCATCATGCCTGGCTTACTTAGAGACTTCTGATAACTCAAACCCACCTGTATTATACTAAATAATGACCTACAAAGATGAGCATGTGCTGTGACCTAGATAATGAATGACTTCCTTCATTGTGGTACTCTGCATTAGCAGATGTTACCAAGTTAAGATTCTTGAGATGAGAAGAATGTGATCTGGGCCGTAGATGTGTAATGGAGTGCAGTGAGTACCTTCTGGTATTTCTACATTCTTTTGTCCTGCAACAAGAATTTGGATATATGGATAGTGGTGAAGAAAGACAAGTTATTAGGAAAGAAACCATTGCCAAGAAAGGAAATAGGTCAGAACTGGGAGAAAGATCAGAGGCTCAGTGGCTCCAAGCAGAGAGGGTTATAATATTTTATGGCTCATTTGCTTAGTGCTGGTTTTTCTCTCACATGCTGTCCCATGCATGTTGGCTTGTTCAGGGAGGTTTCTTGTCTTTCTTTTTGACTAATGGTTTCTTTTATCTTCTAATTTTGACCTTACTCCCTACCCTATTCTCCTGTACCTCTGGGTGGCCCCGGTGTCATAATATGGGTCCTTATAAGTGCGATACAGAAGGTAGAGAGTCGGCTTCAGAGTAATGAGATGGAGCAGACTCCTCGGATCATGGCTGGCCTTGGAGGCAGTAAGGCCATGAGCCAAGCGGTGCAGACAGCTTCTTGACATTGGAAAGGCAAGATGGGATCCTTCTGTAGACCGCAGCACAGGCCCCATTGACACGTTGACCCCAACAGAATCATTTTCAATGTCTTACCTCTACGTTGTAACAGAATGCATCTGTGTTGTTTTAAGCAACTCTCCTTGTGTAATTTATTCTAGCAGCAACAGGAAACTGTTATTTTTCCTAATCAAACACAGAGATATAAAATCTTCTTTCCTCAAGTGAAACCAGTATAAAAAATTGCGGTTTTAAAACTGTGGCAGCCCTTCCATTTTCTGTATATATCCAAGTAGTTATAAACGCTAAGCTACAAGAAGAGATATGAACTGGAAGTAAGTAACAGTGGGTTAGAACTCTTCCTAGTTACTCTCCTTTAGCTCTCAGATCATTTTCCATTTCTCGTAGCTTTAAGTTCAACATCAGGAATATGAGGACAGCAACTTTTCTTTTAGAAGTTCGTTGTATTAATTTGCATAATTCATCTTAAAAAAAAAACTGTACTGTAACCAAAAAGTCTGCCAATAAAATATTAAGCGGTTCTCCTGAAAAAATAAATACATTGCAGATGGCAAAGCAGGGCAAACAGTCTTGTCTCTCACACAATGGTAGTTGCAGAAGTCATCCCCAAAGTCAAACATTCAAAGGATAGAAACTATGTTATGTAGTTCTCAGTAGAGTGTTCGTAAATCAAACTAGCTGCGTGTATCTGCCGCATGTAAGCCAGCCTGGTTTATGGATGGATGGATGCAGTAACCTCAGATACAGAACACATTTTCACTTTGGAAGAATTAGAAGACTGAATTTTAGCTTGGCTTAAAAATGTTGGTAAAATTGTTGAGTGTGTTTTCTTCCCTTCTTTGCATCTATCTTAACATGAACAAAGATGCCTTGGGGGTCACACACACACACACACACACACACACACACAAAGAATCAATGATCTCTGATGAAAGGGTCAACCTAAATTCCAGTGACCAAAAGAGCTGCCTGCTGACAACTTTGTTGCAATCCTCCAGGCTGCCACAGAGTCATGGCTGAGGAATCCACACAGCTAATGAATTCCATAAGGTGTTTCTCTCTTCTTAAGCCCGAGGCATGCAGCATTGCTGCTCCTTGTTCAACAGTGCAGACTCTAGCTCATTCTTGACACCCACTGCCATTTCCTGTCCCTCCCCAAAGTCAGCCCCCAACAGAACAACAACGCACAACTTTCAATTTAATTTCCAACAGCATCCCCTGCCCTCAGTTGGTAGGAGCACCACTGCTGCAGCCCTGAAGTATCTCGCTGGGGTCATACGAGAAACAGGGATAGATAAAGCAAAGCTCCACCACCTGAAGGATTTGACTTCATTGCTAGCAGTTCTCACAAACTGTCTTGGGCCTGTTTCTCTGTATTTATGTCCATCATTAAGTTATAAGTAAGCATGGCTGAACAAAAAACGTGCCTCACGTTGTACTTTTGTTCTTAAGATAATACCAGGACCTGGACATTGGTATCATCTTACAAAAAAGGAAACATTTCTAACCGTGATCAACAATGCAAACAAATGGCATGACTGATGGGTTTGGAAGTTAAGTCTCTGTGGCATCCTATTTCTTTATTATTATTATTATTATTATTATTATTATTATTATTCCAATTCTGTGGGGGAAATGGTTCTGAGTTAAGTGTGAGAAGAAACCTTGATGGAGAAAATATGCACATTTATATCATAAGTTTGACATTTTTATTAGAGGAAGGATTTTATTAGAGGTTTATTTCTAGTGTTGAGAATAATGAAGTAACCATTCCAAGGAAATTAGAAGTCAAGAATTTAAACATAATTTAATATAAAATTTTAGTCATCTTACTAATATTTTAGTAAGGATTTTATATTGTACTTCCCATATTTTGTAGAAACAGAATTGTATGAGGTGTGATATTTATCCATCTGTTTGGTTTTCTTTTGTCACATATCCCAAATATAGAAGAGGGCCAAGACCCAAAGCCTTCACAGTCACTGAAATTTCTTACTACTTGCCTTATGTTGACATATGTGTATGTGTGTGACATATTTATATGTATCACATATATGTATGATAACATAAAGCCTATGCATGCATGCACTCATATACAAGCATATGCATGCAAACATGCGTGTATACATGCCTACACATACATATGCAAAAATAGTTGCACATTCACACACCCAGACTTGTATAAGAATATACAAATAATCTTATTCATATATGTTTGTGTGTGTATGTGCCTATTTATTTATTTAATTAAAAATTTCCACCTCCTCCCATGTCCTTCTCTTTCCCCCCAACACCCCTTCTCCTCCCTCTCCAGTCCAAAGAGCAGTCAGGGTTCCCTGCCCTGTGGGAAGTTTAAGATCCTCCCCCCCTCCATCCAGGTCTAGGAAGGTGAGCATCCAAAACAGACTAGGTTCCCACAAAGCCAGTACATGCAGTAGAATCAGAACCCAGTGCCATTGTCCTTGGCTTCTCAGTCAGCCCTCATTGTCAGCCACATTCAGAGAGTCCGGTTTGATCACATGCTCCATCAGTCACAGTCCAGCTGGCCTTGGTGAGCTCCCATTAGATCAGCTCCACCATCTCAGTGGGTGGGCACACCCCTCGCGGTCCTGCCTTCCTTCCTCATGTTCTCTCTCCTTCTGCTCCTCATTTGGACCTTGGGAGCCCAGTCCAGTGCTCCAATGTGGGTCTATTTCTCTATCTGCATCCATTGCCAGATGAAGGTTCTATGCAAGAAGGTGATATGCAAGATATTCATCATTGTGACTATAGGATAGGGCCAGTTCAGGTGCCCTCTCCTCAGCTGCCCAAGGAACAAGCTGGGGACATCTGCTTGGACACTTGGGAACCCCTCTAGAGTCAAGTCTCTTGCCAACCCTAAAATGGCTCCCTTAATTAAGATATATACTTCCCTGCTCCCATATACACCCTTCCTCTATCCCAACCATCCCATTCCCCCAAGCTCTCCCCATCCCCCCCTTCTCACTTCTCTCTCCCCATCTCCTCTTACCTCCACTTCACCCCCACCACCAAGCTCCCAATTTTTGCCTGGCAATCTTGTCTACTTCCAATATCCAGAAGGATAACTATATGTTTTTCTTTGGGTTCACCTTCTTATTTAGCTTCTCTAGGATCACGAATAGTAGGCTCAGTGTGGGTATTAGTGATCTGCTAGGGTATTAGATGAACATTGACCCTCAGGCTTTATTTTAGTACTTAGGATTAAATATGTGCCAGCATTATCATCATGATTTTTAATAAGGACAAGCTTAATTTGTTTAATATTTTTTCTTTCTGTTTATTTCTCTTTCTCCTGGAAAATGTATTTATTTCATATTTAATTTTTCTTAAAACAGATAATTTAAACTTAGGTAAAAATCAAAACCAACTAGTTCTGGGGTTGGTGGAATGAGTTAGCAGGTAAAACACTTGCTGTCTGAGCTTGGAGACATGACTGAGTTCAGATTCCCAGCACCCGTCGGGCATAGTGGAGGGGTTTTTAATCCTAGCATTTGGGCTGCATGAAAGATGGGGCCTGGTAGATCTCCAGAGCTTATTGGTCAGCCAGGCTACTTAATTGGTGAGATCCTGATTCAGTGAGGAACAACCTTATCTCAAAATGTAAGGTGAAGAAGCACCGATGAAGAATGGAGTGTTGTCCTCTGGCCTCCCCTTGCACATGCATCCGTGTACATGCACTCGCCCATGCACATATGTGCATACGATCATGTCAACATATGCATACATCATGCAGCCACCTCCACGCATCACAACTGGTGTTTTAAATTTCTAAGTAATTATACATTGTTTACTGATCTATTGCAAATTTTAAAAGAACTATTTGGAGGTTTTTTTTTTTGCTTTTTTTTTTAAAGAAAAGAAGTATGTCTTTTCATGGAATATTTTTGGATTAGTTAATATTTCTAAATTTTATTTCAGTTTGTATAAATACTTAACTGCTACTATGTGCAAAAATCGTCTAAGAGACTAATCTACATTTAGTTTACAGAGTGTATGCTTCAGCTGTTCTTTCTTTGCATTTTCCAAGGTTTTCAATCTTTTTTTTTTTTTTTTGGCTGTTGCATTTATTTATTTATTAAAGATTTCTGACTCTTACCCGCCAAGGCCTCCCATTTCCTTCCCCTCCCCCAACCAAGTCCCCCTCCCTCGTTAGCCCAAAGAGCAATCAAGTTTCCCTGCCCTGTGGGAAGTCCAAGGACCACCCACCTCCATCCAGGTCTAGTAAGGTGAGCATCCATACTGCCTAGGCTCCCACAAAGCCAGTTCATGCAGTAGGATCAAAAAACAATTGCCAATGTTCTTGAGTTCTCAGTAGTCCTCATTGTCCACTATGTTCAGCGAGTCCGGTCTTATCCCAGGTTTTTTCAGATCCAGGCCAGCTGGCCTTGGTGAGTTCCCGATAGAACATCCCCATTGTCTCAGTGTGTGGGTGAACACCCTAACACAGTAGAAGTGGGAAAAATTGACTTTATGAAAGCAAGGTTTTCAATCTTTTGATGATCTTACAGAGAGAGAAACTGGGTTTCAGTATTTAAGCTACTGTATGCCACCCTGGAATATTCTTTATTGTCAAGATGATTGGTTACACTTAGGTACATTTTCTTCTTCTCTCTTTGATATCACTAATATCACCCTGCTTCTATATGCTTTTAGTCTTTACTGTGATCGTAGAATTTAGATTATCACATGATGGCTATACATTATAAATGTTCTCTTAAGAAAAATGACAATCCATCTTCTTATTTTATTAATTAATTTTTCCCAGCTTGATTACAGTTTTCCTTTCCTCCTCTCCTCTCAGTACCTCCCATCTATTCTGCTAATCTTTTTTTATTGATTTTTATTGAGCTCTATAATTTTCTCTGCTCCTCTGCCTGCCTCTCCCCTCCCCTTCAACCCTCTCCCAAGGTCCCCATGCTCCCAATTTACTCAGGAGATCTTGTCCTTTTATACTTTTCATGTAGATTAGATCTATGTATGTCTCTTTTAGAGTCCTCAGTGTTGTTTAGGTTCTCTGAGATTGTGATTTGTGCTCATCTTTTTATGTGATTGCCTTTCCCAGTTCCTTAGATCAATCTTTATTTTATATTGTTTCATTTATTGCTTATTTTCTCCCTACATAAGCTGCTTTCTCTTTTGCAAATTACCTTTAACTACTATTCATTTGTCTTGTATTTTGGTTTCATACCGTATACCCCTTCAAAATTTGTTCATTTCCCTTCTGTGTTGGTTTGCTTTGCCATTCATTATGGTGAATAGCCTTTACTTCCTTAGTTACTCATGACCTATTTATACAGAAAATACAGAAAAATCTTTCTCTCCCCTTAAAAGAAATGTTATCACATGATAATGATATCTAAGATGTGGGGTTAATACAGAGCTAATTCAATGCAGTCTTGATAAAGCCTAAAATTTTAGGAAGTTCCGATACATGCACTAAATGATTTTGTACATATCTTAAATGGCTTTACCAATCTCAGTTTATTTAATATATTGATTTTTATTTTTGTTGCAGTCTTTAAAAAAAATATTAGTGTAGGCTAGAAAGATGACTCAGCAGTTGAGAGCACTAACTGCTCTTACAGAAGACCTGTGTTCAGTTCTCGGTACTGACATTGGACAGCTCAAAATCGCCAACAATCCTAGTTCTGGAGTTTAGATATGCCGTTCTAATCTGCACGCACCTGCACACAGGTGGTGTACATTAATCCACACAGCCATATACATACAAACATAAATCTAAAAATATTAATGTAAATTCAAGATTTGTCAAAGAAAACAATTATTTTTAGAGAGAAGCCCAAACTGCTCCTCTCTAAAATCTGTTTAATGAAGCACACCTTGGGTATTACGTGTATGATGAACTTAGGCATTTAATCTTTGTTCCTGACACTGGGCTTCCAAGCACATTCTTCATATTTTTTGAATGAGGACTGTGGTATTTTTTTTTAAAAAAATGTTGTTTTCATTTTTACATCATTTGCTTTTGCCTTAATATACTTTTCTTAATTATTCAAAAAACACTGACGTCAACAAATAATTATAATTAATTCATTTTCTATGCCCAGACCTACTAAAGAACATTTTTAGTTTGTAATGTGAGTTCGCATCTATCTTGACTTGCTTATAAGTGCATCTCATTCCCCCGTGCTTCTGTCTCTAATGCTTTTATAAACCACATTGCTGAACCTGATGCATGATGTAACAGGATACGGCCCCATGATATATTTCCATGATGTCAAAGCTTTGAATTATGTAAATGGAAACATGAAGCAGAAGCCTGCCACTTGTTCAATATTAGCGATCACGTGGCATTATGCATAGTCAAGGGAGGCTATCTATCTCCCTATCTGCATTCTTGCAAAGTGCATATCTCTGCGGTATCTATGCACTCAGGCAGTAAGTTTCTGCATCTGGTTAATAAACCCAGCAAACAAAAGTTTATCTACATCTGGCATCTGCTTTCCTTTTGTGAATTTCCATGAATAACTAATGCATGGTGACCTTTGATAATTTCTGTGTTTGCTTAGAATTTCAATGGTGGTTCATGTTATTTCTCTGATGCTGGGAATTTCAATATGACAACCAACCTATTCATGGTTACTTGCCTCGCACTGGAATTCATAGGCTTAACCACCCAAATGTTACTCAGCCTTAAGTTTTACACATGGGCCACACTAACTGGTACAACTTTCCACAATATAATAAACTCAAACAAGATAATATGAGAATTAGGAAGATTGTGGTCACATTGTTGAAAATATTTGGTAAGGATAATTTTTCTCTCTTGTATGTTACAGTGCAGGAAGCTAAGAAACAACACACACGGTTCTGGGAGGATCCTGGTGTTCCCGATCTCATTTCTCTTTTCTCCTCTTTGTCCTTAGCTTCCTCTTTCTCCTTTCCCCTCTTCCCCGTCATCCTTTGCTTTTGACTTTCTGGTACTAATGTATCGTGTGTTTTTCTTAGTAAATGGAGAGTTTCCCAAAAGGCAGACATTATTAGCCTGATATGAATTAATTTTCCCTCCTTCTAGACAGAGTCTAGGCAGAGAATGGGCAACACAGGTTTACCTAAAGTAGGCAGAGTAGAAGGTATTTTTGTCCCCTCTGCTTGTCACATTAAATTGGTGGGGGGGGGGGGGGGAAAACCTCAAGGAACTAAGAAATAAAAAATTATCTGCCAGGTATCTTCCTTCCTGTCTCTCACAAGTTACTTATCTTCCGTTATGTGGATCTCACCCATCTCCATTACATTCCCGAAACTTCCAGATTAGAAAGAACTGCATCTCCGGAAACCATTTCTTACACTGGACTGAGGCTTTTGTCTTTGTATACTGGCTCTGATTACATAAACTGGGTAATTGAAAACATGTCTTCTGCAGGTCAACACAATAAGTGCATGCAAAATGATGATACATCTTTTGTTTGTTTTTCATGCTGCATGTCTATCCACAGTGCCATTAATAACACATTAGGCAGTCTGACTTGTAGCTGTTGTTATCCCATTGTCTTGAAATACAACAATATTACAAGTGGACACCATATGGCATTTGTCAAGGGCCTAGGTCATACCCAGGCAGGCCATGGCACAGCTTTAGCAGGCTGTCAGATGTAAAACGTAATAAATTTGTTAGGTCTTTCCACTCCATTTCCCATGAATCCTTGATAGATAAGGGTATTTAGGTTGTGTGCACATTTATTGAGACTATTGTTTACACGATTGTCCCTGGAACCAGATCTAAAATTTCCATAGGCTTGCGGCAAAGCCCACAAATAACCCCGTAGTTCTTGACAGATTTGGGTTGTGTGCACTACAGACAGAATGCTGTAGAGAATCATACCACATAGAATGCTCACCCCCCAAATTGTCAAGGACTCGTGAGCCAGAGTTTAAAGAGACGGACTCGAATTTATATATTTTAAACAGCATGTGTTTGTGTGCATTCTTTCAACAAAGGCTTTAGAATGGCTGTTATAAGGAAGACAGTAGCAGTGATCACGCAAGCAAGTAATTGGGCCACTGGGTGACTCATATCAGAAGTGATAAAACGTCTTCAGTCCTCAAGGAAACAGTGACATGCGCACATCCGTAAGGATCCGCGATCTAGTATATGGCTCAGGGCCTTCTGTCACTCTTTGTACTTTGTTTCATCAGCTGGGTGGAGGAAGCTCGTCAGAAACCATCCACTCCGACAGGAGTTATCCAGGAGCGCACTACCGCCCGAGATACAAGGGCGTTTCAGAATTGCACAAATAGTGTAAGATCGTCTGGATAGATAGTGCGGACTCTAGAGGAAAAACATCATGGAAGAGAGTTTGTGCTTTTCCTCTCCAACTTAGTAACTTATTCAGAACTTAACTTCTCTTTAAACTTCAGGTTTATCTTATGCATTCCGGACGAGCTCTAGCTTGAAGTGTATGAAATCACCATGTATTCATAAGCAGCCCTGATTCTGGTCAAGATAAAAATGAAAATATTCATATCTCTAAAGATGAAAATTACATTTGTGATATTAGGCTGTGGCTTCGACAGCTCAGCGGCTGCACGCTGTAGGATGCCCTGAGGCCCGGGGGCATTTTTACTGAACTTTGCACATATAATCTATTATATTGCCTCTCACTTGGACCTAAGTTTCCTAAAGAATGAAGTCAGTTTTCTTAATTTAGAGAAGAGTATTCTCAAGTCGTAAGGAAAATTTTAGTCACGAACATTGCAGGATTTATAAGAATACAAGATGGTTTTCCTCCTTAAAATGTGTGCCGGCTGTCCAAGCTTCTCCAGATGCTCTGATCAGCCTGTATATCCTAACGCAAGCTTCATTTGCCAAAGGCCTCATTAACAATAAATTATATTTATGAATTGGCACCTGATACACAAACAATGCAATTGACTTTGTTTGTTTGTTTGTTTGTTTTGCTTTTTGGTGTCAGTGATTGAACCCAGATCACTGCAGATGATAATAAGCCACAATTGCCT
This sequence comes from Alexandromys fortis, assembly GCF_014885135.2. Taxonomy (NCBI): domain Eukaryota; kingdom Metazoa; phylum Chordata; class Mammalia; order Rodentia; family Cricetidae; genus Alexandromys; species Alexandromys fortis. Next base: position 885,233 of record NW_026067938.1, on the reverse strand, counting down.
TTATAAAAATAATTTCATGGCCAGTGACTTCATTTTCATATTTAATCAGCAGATTTGGGGGAATGAATGCGCAAGATTAATTGCAGTCAAACATTGTCAACATAAGGAGATACTTCAGAATGATACTTTTATTGCATTCAACTTTTATCAATATTGTAAGCACAAAAAGTTCTGAGACAGGTAGTGCATTTGAGAGTACATGACTATGGCTCGGAAACAGAGTAACAGACCGGAAGCCTAGCTTAGAATTAGCATGTGCTTAGTATGAAGCAAAGCCACGAGTTCAGTAGCTAACACAAAAACCAAATGAATCCTCACATGGTTGACCAAACACACAGAACAACACTGCCTATATTAGCTACCATTCCATGACAGTGGCTGTTTTCCCTTTTCAGAAGGGAGACTAGAGCTTTTGGAAATCCAAACTCGGATGTGTTTGTGTAAACTTAATTATAAATAAAGTTAAGCATAGGATGGAGATTTGAGGCCATAGGTTAAATGGCATTTATTCCACATTTGCTTTATCGTTGGTATTATGAAGGATTTAGAAAGGTTATATTTCTTTAGCTTGTAGGATAAATGTTTTAAAACTCAATAAATAGCATACATCATTAAATGCCTTAATATAGTCACAATTCTGTATAAAAATAAACAAGTTTTGATTTTCCTTGAGGAATTTTAAGCCAGTTATTTACAATCTATATCATCAGACATGTTTATAAGTATCTATAAAAGCATTATTACATATACTATAATACACATAGCATATATAAATATATATGTGACTAAAATATGGGTGGTTTTTAATGTATATTATAAAACTTACTTTTTAAATTTTGTACATGTTTTGCATAAAACAATCACATGAAGAATAACATCTTAAATCTCTTGTCATTACAAGACTTTTAGTCACCTAATCATAATTTATGATTCTGTAGTACAATTTTTATTGGCTATAAATTCTTATTAATGAGGAAAACATCAAATCAGCAGCCACCTAATTTACTTGTCCTAAATATTTTGACTGCTGTGTATTATCCATATAAAAATAGATAATTTGAAAACAACCTTCAATGTCCTGCTCTGCCTTTAGTCATTTCAAGGAGAGCATCCCCAGGGAAACCCACATTAAAATGTACAAGGAGAGACTGCCATTGTGTTCAGCAAAGTTGCCCTTTCTACCTTTTGCTGTTTTCATCTAACTTGTTACTCTCCTGGCTTCGCAGGGTTGCTCTTCTTTTGTTGAGTATATCTGGCTTTCGGTGTTAATTCTTCCCGTGCCCTTATGCCAGCATTCACTGAGCTCGCCTTTGGGGCTTGACTCACCTCCATTGCGATCATGGTCATTCAGTATAGTGATATTTTATTTCGGTTTTAATAAATAAAGCTTTCCTAAATTAGATCAGAAGGGCAAAGCTAAGCCACTAGAGGTCATCCAGGCAGTGGTGGTGCAAGCCTTTAATCCTAGCACTCCAGAGACAGAGACAGACAGATCTCTGTGAGTTCAAGGCCAGATGCAGCTACACAAGCACAAAGCTAAAACAAATGCAGGTGGATGTGGTTTACACCTTTAATCCCAGCACTAGATAGTCGTGCCTTTAATCCCAGCACTAGAGTGGATATGAAATGGGAGGAGAGAGAGGCTTAGTGTGCTTAGGTCTGCATAGTTTGCAGTTACCCAGCCTTGGTAGAGGTAAAACTTCTCTAGTCGCTTAACTTCTTTACTTTTCTGATTTTCGGGTTTAACCTCAATATCTGTTTCCTTTTTTTTTTTAAATGAATTATGGCCTTATCTTATTTATTTTAATACTAGTATTTAATTCAGTATTGCTCCTGTCTGAAATTAGGAGATCCTTGACAACAGGAGATCCTGTTGTCTCTAGAACCTGGCTCAGTTCTTGCCAAGTAATTATTTTATGAGATAAGCTTAATATTTGACCTTTCATGTCATTGTGGGCAAATCCTACATTGCAAATATCAGAGAGATTTGAAGAGAGCTGACTGGGAGAAGAATTGCTGTGCATAATTTTACAATTTAAAAAATCATTCCTAAGGGAATAGGTCACAGCAGTGATTGGCCGTTATCTGTACCACGTGTTTTAGTCCTCAGCATGGCCGAAAAGATCTTTGTGATGAGACGCATTTAAACCTGATAAAGTTGGGTTTTAAAATGACTGCTGGTATTATTTGAATGTAGATTTAAGAATGTTCTAAGATGGAGAGTTTGAATTAAGATGGCTGTAATTCCAAACCTGTGGTATTGCTCCTAAGTCATACATCTAGATGTCATGTAGAAGAAGTGGAAGGGAAGGAAGGGATTAGAGATAACTCTTTTGATGGTTGGCCATTCAGTGTCTTTTTCTAAGAATGGCAAATGCCAAGGCACTGCGTAGCATGGATAGATATTTTGCTTTTCCTTCTTTTATACACATCTTGGTTTCAGTCCAGGTTATTTTCTTTCTAATGAACAATCCATTCAGCAATACTCAAAACAAATATTTTAATTCATGACATGCATTAAATAGATTTCCAAGCAAAGGTTACATTTTATCTTACTTTTTATTAGCCACAGCATAATATACTGTAGATTGTATAGAAGACCATGTACTCGATTAGCCTTAAATTAGGAACTAAGGGTCTGAGGTACCACATCCACAGCATAATTCAGTAGCTTCTGGCAGTTTCCCAATGGCTCTGATACAAAAGATAACCACAGCAGATAAATCAAGCCCCAAAGTGGACTCTCCAGCCCAGATTGCTCAAGCTTTAATGTGCCTGTGTAATCTCCCAATGCAATCTTCATCACTGACGATTACACAGCTGCCGCTGCCTAGGGCACTAAAGTGATTTACATAAGCTAAGTCATTATTCTAACAATTAAATCACATGGAATTAGCACAAGTACTTTTTTCTTGCTCCAATATTAGGCCTTGAAGTCAATTGAACACAACTCTCCATATGTTACATAATGTTACTAGAAAACAATGGTTTAATAGCAGGGCAAACAAACCAGAGCTCTTAGGCTGCAAACAAAGACGTGTTTATTCAGGTGACAAGGAATAAAGAATATGCAGGAAATATTGGATGATGGTGTTTCAAATTTAGAATGTATCCTTCAGATTGATTTCCCCTTTCACTATTTGCTTTTTCTTTCTTTAATCAGATTTGAACAATTCTTTTCAGTCTCATCAATTAATAGGTTAACGAGTAAATACGAATAAGTGTTTCTTGAGTATTTCTATTCATCCTTGATTGCAGAGTCCCTTGTTTCATGAAAAAGAAATATCTGAGCTCATGGCCAAGATGATTTACTTTTGCTTAGATAATTTTGTGTATTTAATTTTTGACTTCTATTAGCATTTATTTTTGTTATTCTGAGATGTCTGAATGATGCCATATATACAGACAAGCTCAATCATCTATAAGTCTAATAAATAAATATTTGTTTTATTAGGCAAGGCCGAGTTTTATCCAAGTGCCTCTATGAGAATAAATTGAAGGGTTTTTATTTCCATGTTTTGAAACCATCATGAGCTTAGGCTTGAATCATGTTCCCCAACTGACTTTACAGCTTCTTCCACCAAACTCACAATCAGGTGAAGCATCAGGAGGGTCCACTTGTTATCCCACTGTACATGAAATGAGCTGGAGGCTGACTTCTTGGGAAACTAACCTTGCTGTATCAAGCTATAAATAAAGGAATGAGTGCCAGAAACAGGTTGAACCAGAAAAGTTACCACTTAAATGTTATATGATGTGTTTTATAAGGTGACACTGTGAGTGACATTATTCTTTATTTTTATTTTTCTATTTTTTGTGGTTCTGGAAATGGGACCCAGAACCTGATGCTCACAGGATGAGTACTTGGCCTCCAGGTATAATGTGAAATTCTTGATACTTTTAGTTTAGGTACTTACCTGAATTTCAACCGTGAAAGGACTCTACGGAGTTTGCTGTAACTTACTTGTCCATCACATGTTTCTGAAATTTCAAGTATATCTTTATATTACACCGGCATTTAGAAGGCATGAACTGATTAGTTATTTTATTTCTTAAAATATTTCAAAAACATTCCTAATGGCAAGTTTATTACTATCTTTTGCCTGGCTTATTATATTTGTGTCTATGCTTTGTTTATTTTGTTTTTAAATTTTATGTTTTAAAGCCTGGTATTTCATTTTTCATATGGAAGTATTTTTTATGATTTCTCTGAGAATGTTATACATTATATTTTGATTGTATTCACTCCTACTCTGAAACACCTCATAGATTCATTCCCTTTTCCATACCTACGAAGCCTTGTATCTTCACTTTTTAAAAACTCATCAAATTCAATTAGTCCTGGCTGTGTACTCGGGTGTGTGGCCATGCACTGGAGTCTCTTCCACACCAGGGTCCATGCCTGTTGACAGAGGTTTTCTTTTCTGCCCCGTCCCACAGCCAGTCAGTCCCAAAGAAACACACAGAGGTCTACATTAATTATAAACTGGTTGACCTATTAACTCAGGCGTCTTATTATCTCTTTCATCTTAAATTAGCCCATAATTCTTGTCTGTGTTAGCCATGTGACTTGGTACCTTTCATCAGTGAGGCATTCTCATCTTGCTTCCTCTTGGTCTGGGGTACAACTTCAGACAGAGCCTTTCCTCTTCCCAGAATTCTCCCTTTCTTGTCACACCCCCTCTACTTCCTGGCTGGTCACCCTTCCTATACTTCCTGCCTGGCTACTGGTCAGTCAGGGTTTTATTAAAACAATACAAGTGACAGGGTACAATACCATTGTCCCACAGAATATGCACTTAGAAAACTACCACCCTGTCTCCTGACAACTATCCAAGGTCAATAGCTCGTCAGCTGAAGGTAGGACATCCTAACCTTCTGTTCTTTCCTTGCTTGGATTTCAGTTGACTTGTGCTTGCCATCACAATGTTGAGTGTGCAACTTCCCTGTTGTTTCAGGAAAACAGTATTTCCTTATTCCTTTGTAGTCAATTGCCACCTCTGGTTCTTACATTTTTTTTTTTAACCTACTCTTCTACAGTGATTTCTGAGTCTTGGCTGGCGGAGATGTGCCATAGGTGTTCATTTAGGGCTGAGCACTCCTTAGCCAGTTATTCTTTGCCCTTTGATGAGCTGTGGATCTCTATGCTAAATGCCATCTACTGAAAAGAATCTTCTCTGCTGAGGTATGAAGGATACACTAATCTGTGAGTGTAAAGAGAAGTCATCGGAAGTGGGTTTAATGCTATGTCCCATTAGCAGAGTAACAGTTGCAGGTTCTCTCCTAGGGCATATGATCTGTCTAGCCCTCGGTTCTTAGCCCCAATCATGGTTCCAGGTATGGATTCCATCTTGTGAACTGGACCTTCAGTGTAATCAGGAAGTAGTTTGTTACACTCAGGACATTCGTGTCACTTTGATAACACTGAGCTTATCTGCCAAGCGTGCTATTATTGTACTTCTCAGAGTCCACAGCTCGATACTATTGATTAATTTTCTCTTCCGGTAGTGTCGTAGCACCTTCCAGCGTTTTGAAAGCTAGCCAGTAGAGATGACGCTTCCGTTTCAGCACCAGCTGGATTTATCCATGTTTTATGACTCAAGTAAACTTCTGTAGTGTAAGGACGAGCAATAACATGAGTCTGTACTTTTGGGGGGTTGGTGGGACCTTACTGGTCAATAAATCCAGTAGAGATTGCCCATTTCCAGCACTGTACTTTTTATTTTATAATCTGTGGTGTGTAGTGGAGCATGGTTACCCACTCTAGGGTAAGTTAATTTAAATTCTTTTTATATGTGTGTATGTTTATATTTTAGGACACTTCTGTAGTGGTAGTTTTTCATATGAACTTTCCAGAAAATCTTTAGTGTTATCTATCACTTCCTGTGTTCATTCCCTCCTCACCAGGCCCTTTATCCCTCATACCATTTAACCCACCCCTTTCTAGTATTTCCCTTTAATCCTTTATATCACTGTGTTCTATTTTCTCTCCTTTGTCACCATTTTCCAGTGGCTTCTGGAGTTTCTAGACTGTTGTGAATGTTCACAAGTATTTTGTTTTGAGACAGTCTTTCTGTGGGGCCAAACTGAACCTCAAAGTTACTGTGTAGTCCAGGGTAGGTTCAAACTTGAGATTCCTGTCTTTTCTCCTCTCAAGCTCTGAATGTGCACCACTAGATATATCCTAGAATCTCAAGCAGACATCACATAGCATTTACTTTCTACTTGATAGGTTATTGATATTTTACAATCAAACAACCTTAAGCCACCAAAGAAGGTGGCATAATGCCTCTTAAAGTTAGTAAGGCATAATTATACTCATTTATTGCTTTCTTCATGTACCAGTTATAAAGAAATAAGAAACCTACTCTGAAGTAGGACCAAGGTTGAAACATGAAATATTTAAAGTATTGATGTGATTTTTCTAATACAGGTTTTATTTGACAAAAAAAATTCCACAGTTATGCAAGTAGACTCTTCTTATAATGGATCTGTTCAAAATATTAACTTATTTTTAAATATATGTTTTTTATTTATCAATTAAGGAAAGGTCTTTTCAAATCTTCATGAACTCTCAAATAAAATTTTAAAACTTTTTTGAATAATTCTGGGTTAAATCTACAGATGCATTTTAAACATAACCCTTTATATGAAATAAATAATTATAAGACATTTGAAAAATGTTTTTGCATAACCTTATGACATGATCCTGGTGTTTCAATTAACTAATTTTCATACTGGTTATATTTCTTTTTCAATGTTATTTTACATTTGACTTTAGAAAGTTTACTACTTAATGTGGCAATGTGGGTGGTCTCTTAAATTACTGTTACCACATATTTTGTGATGAGTTCTAGTTTTGCATAACTATTTAAAATCTACGCACACTAATACATTAGACATTTTGTTTAAGTATTCTGAAAATTGTGGATCCAGAAGATCATTGTTTTAATGGCATCCTTAAACATAAAATCAGATAAGCCTTTCTGCATAAGCAGCTTATTGATAAATATTTATTTCATTGTTTTGTCTCCTTGTATTTGTCATTTGAGCAAATGTAGGAATATGAAAAACATCTAAGTGATTATAAAATAGTAAATTTACAAAAGAGAAACATTAAAATAAGTATGATAAATATTTCCATTGAAATGAATTATTATATGCAAGTCTTTCATTCCTTGTATGTGTATATATTTAAATTTTAAAGTTCTTGGCAGGCATCTCAAGGAAAATTATTTAATATTTACTGAATGTCTATTATGTGTCTCAAGCATTATACTGAGTTCTACCAAGACATTCCTTTTATTCATCACAGGGATTCACGAAGTAGATTCCTGCCTTTTTGGAATAGAAGTAATTGAAGTAAAAAGAAACTAAACAACATACTCAATTTCCACAGCTGTTAGTGAAAGATAAATTATGTGCTCAGGCCAGTTCACGTTTGATGCTATCCAAATGGCCAAGAAACAGTGGCCATAATCTAAAGACTATTCTCTCTGCTTCTATTTTGGGTGCACAGAAAAAAAATGTGATTTTTAATTTTAAGCCAAAAAAAAAAAAGTTGAATTTTAAGCCAAAAGGAAACCGTTGAACTGAACTACAGATGCTTGTGTAAAATATGGTGACATAATTATGTAAATATGTTTAATTGATGGGTGAATTCTACAGACTCAGAGCAAGGTAATTCAAAGTTATTGTCCAAACCATTCAGTTGCTTAATTTTTTCTCATGTTATAGTTTTTGTTTTCTCCAAAATCATTCTCCCTCTCCCTAGTCAGTAAAAACTTAGACTTGGAACCTTAAAGAATTTTCTGCTAATAAAAATTAATGTAAATATCTTCACAGACAAAAGATGTTTTTTTCTCTAGCAGTAAGCAGTGACTATAAAAACTTTTTTTTTTTTTTTTTGCTTGTCATTTGGTCTCTCCATTTCAGTTAAGGTGGAGTAGTTTCCAAACCCTTTGGTCTTGTAGGGTTTATAAAAGGCTATGTATATGTCACAGTTTAATAATACCCACTTTAAATATTTTTCCATACCATACTAAAACAATTTCATGATCTTTCCAAATGATGAATTTTAAAACACTCAAATGCCAGGCATCTCTTTACGGTGGTATTTATTGGCTGTCGGTACAATCTCTCTTCACACTGGGAAGTCAATATTAAGTTCCCTTGAATCTGATGTAAATTTTGCAGTTCCTGTAAAAAGGACTCTGTTCAGAAGACTGTTTTTAAACTATTAAACTAGGGTTTCAGAATTTCCTTTCTACACTGAACTCTTCTTCTAATTCCAAATAAAGAAAAAATAAGAATTTAATTTCTGTACAGATTTCTTCCAAAAGCCTCTGTCCAAAATACCAAGTGCTGAAATGTAAAAAATTTTCAGCATAGCATATGCTAATTTACTCCTTTGTTTCTTCTTCTTTTGTTCTTTTTTTAATGGCTAAATGATAGAACAGCTAAATGACCCACATTCAAAATGTGGCCCATTCTTTCCTATTACAAATATGAATTACTTAATACTGTTGTTATTTTATTAACTGTGCTTTGTGTGTATACAAAATAAAACAGTTGTGAAATACATGCAATAATTAATATTCTGGTGAAATAACAAACAGGGATTCCAATTTTGATGCTAAAGGAGTTCATAAATCAGTGAAAGAGGAATGCTGTTTAAAATTCCTAGCCATTTGAATAACTGAAGTCAAGTTTTTATTTATGCTTAAATTCTGGTTTAGATAAATAGTAATAAGAGGCAAATGTTAGGTGAATATGTTTGACTAACTTTAAGGAAATAATTAGTAAATGATACAGGAAATACTCCATGAGAGGAGAAAGCATTATACAGCAAGGGGAAAAAAGTCCTCAACAGATTGGATTATAAACAGATTCCAAGAATCAACAGGGTCCATCAAAATATGTATTTTCTAAAAAATGACAGAAAAAAAAGAAGATGAGGAAGAAAATGCTGAGAGAGAGAGCCAACATAAAATAGTTAAAATACAATAGTTACTTAAAATGCAAGAGAGTTAAAACCGGATTTGCAAGGCTAGCTAAGTAAATAAATAGTCAAGTAAACAAATGAATAGTTTAAAAGTGAAAGAAATATCTTAAAAGGTAATTTCTCTCCCCCAAAGCAAAACCTTATTCCAGCCACAGATGACTTTAAAAAGCTTATATTGTTTGATTTGCTGCTAGTCATTTAAAGAAATAAAATTCATGATTGATTATTTCAAAGTGTACTCATTGAATACTTTGCCTAACTGAAAAGTCATAGTTATTATGCTATTTAATTCTTTAGTAACATTATTATTATGAAATTTTATGGCTCAATATTATGTTACTATTTCTACATATCATAAAAGAGACTTTCAACTGAGATATGGCATATAACATAATGATTAGTTAATATATATTTGCAAACACATGCAGTTCTCCAAATACTTTTTTCAAATAATTTGACACTTATTTAGCTTTCTCCTATTGAATTTTTGATCTTTTGTCATTTTTAAAGCATAACAATCAAGTATTTGAATATAATTTGTTAAGATATATGTTCAAGTATTATAATTTTGAAACAGGGTTATTGGGAAAAATTCATATATTCTCTATAAATTCTTTATCAGGTATTTGATGCATACTTTATTCATAATTTTATTTTGTCTTTAATTCTCTTTAAATTTTAGTATATTTATTTATTTATTGTGTGTGCGTATGTGTATGTGTATGTGTGTGTGCATGTGGATATTTGGGTGAGAGAGAGGAGAGATGGGCAGGGGTCTCAGTTGAATTAGTCAGAGGACTAGTTTAAGACAAGTTCTCTCCCTCTGTCATGTGAGTCTCCGTCATTGAACTTAGATCCTTTGGTGTGGAGCTTGTTGCCTATACTAGCCGAACTGTTTTACTAGTCTTTATCTTTTATTTTTCTTAATGCTTTTCACTGAAGAGTAAAATTGTAATTTTGGTTAATCCAACTTATTCTTATTTTTGAAAGTTCTGCTTTTGATGTCATGTCAGAGTTTCACGGAGGTCAAAGTCACAAAGATAAAATTGCATTTGGTGCTGCAAGTGTTGTAGTTTCTACTCTGTATTGAAGTAAGATCTGAGTTTTGGTCCCCCCCCCCCCCCCGCCCCCGGGCCAGAACCAATCTCTTGGTTTCAGGTAGGATTTGAAAAATTGTTTTGCTTGATGGAATGAGGATAGTAACGTGGAAATATGAAGGCAACCTTGATCTCTAATTAAACCTTAATCAATCTACCAACATATTCTCTGCCTCTTCATTTCCATATTTGCATTGTAGCTAGAGCATGAATAGAACCATGTATTTGGAGTTTTTAATCCCGCTTCATTTAATCATTCTCATAAATAGGCACATCTATTCTGCTTTTCCTATTGATCTTCATCCTAAAGAATTGTACTCTTCTACGTGCAGCATGACTTCATTTCGTTTTATCTCTGTGATTTTAAGATATTACTCTCATTTCAGTAACTCTGGAACAAATCCAAGCTGTAAGGCTGCATTCAACCTGTCATGTTTTATTAGACACCGAAAGATTCATCTTCACTTCAAGTTATTTATTCACACATTTTCTGTTTGTGTGTGTGTAGGTCTGGGCATGTGTGCTTAGAGGGCACATGCATGAGTGTGCAGTCATTTACACGGCAGAAGTGCCTTTCTGTACTGCTCCCTGATTTACTACCTTGACTCGGATCTCACGTAGAACCAAATTTTCATGCCTATTTTGAAACAATATTTCCTATAGAGCCTAGTGCTCATCAATTTACCTAGGATGACTGGCCCGAATTCCAACTCCCCTCCTCCCCCGCCAACACACACACTGTTCTTCCTGCTCCCACCCACTGACCAGCCCCAGTCCTGAAATTAAAAGCACATGCCACTGCACCTGTGGGTACTGAAAGTATAAATTTGACCCCCATAGTTGCATGGCAAACGCCCAATTTCTCACCTGTAATTCACCCGGTCTTAGCTCTTATTTTAGGGCTTGATGCAGCACATGTATCTATCTAATCTTAAATAGCTACATGCAAGTTGTGTCAAATGACTTGACTTTCTCCCAATTTGTTTATAACTGGAAACAAGAAAAATAAAAGCAATTCTCAAACCAAAAAAAAAAAAAAAAAAAAGAAAAGAAAAGAAAAAAAAAAGACTAGGACAAAGTGATGGAGGAACATTACAAGATTTGAAGACGTTGCATGACATCGTTTGGTCTTTGTCAAGGCCTGTGACTGTCCTTGCTTATGTAAGACTTGCACAAGAGTCAAGACATTAGAAAGAGATGTCATTGATATTTTACCATTGCAAAGCAAACGCTATACAAATTACATCCACCAACACTGAGTTCAAAGCCCTGACTCCCAATTTTATCTTTTGATGCACTTCTGAAATTTGGTACCAATGTGTTGGGGGATGGATGTACTTGTATGTGGAACATGCTTATGACTGTACTGGTATGTGGCCCCTGTGTATGCACGTGAAGAGAACAGAGCTTTAGACTCCTTTCTCTACTACTTCCTTCCTTGACACAGATTTCATACTAGACATGCTCACTTTTGATCTTGGTTGTCTAGTAGAGGTTGGCAAGATCTGCCAGTTTGTTCACCCATTACGGGGGTATACCTTTGCCATACCTTTTATGTGGGTCTGAGGATCAGAACTCAGGTCCTCATGCCCTCACGTGGGCAGAGCAAGTCTTCCTACCACGGAGCCCTTTCCGTAGTCCTGCTTGGTAGATTTCCATACTGGTTCTTTAGCAACTACCTTTATCCTTACATGCTTTTCATCTTTATTTTCTGTTATGCTAGGACTGTGCTTCAGGTAAAATGGGGTTAGTTGTCTACGAGTAGTAGCAGTAGTCAGTGGTAGTGATTAGCCAGTAAGAGGCTTGGACCAGGCATAAATGTAAACCCAGTAAAACCCAGTATCAGCACTGGTGCAGTACAGGTGATACTTCGTCTTTTCTGACTTTTGGTTTCAGGTCTTCAGGAAAGAGATGAAATCATTGTTTCTTGCATCAAATGGCTCTTATAGAACTTCTTATAACAGTCAGCTGTTCATATTACATTTGGTTTAAAAGGAAATTTTAAAAAATTCAGATTAAAAAAACATAAAATTTCTGTGTTTGTTATTCTTCCTTTTGCTTAGCCTAGTTGGAAAGTTACAGTACTCACATGGTGAAAAACTTGGCTGAAATATAAATATTCTTTCAATCTTCCCTCTTAGAAGAAAATTGTGTTTATTTTCTCTATTCATGATTGAGATTAAAAAAGGAAACCCTCCTAAATAACATGGTAGAAGCAGTTACTTTTGGAGCAGCTTTAATGAAATTACTTTTAAGGCTTTGTGAAAGTTATCTGTGGAGCTATTTCATGATGTGACAAATGAAAAGAGATTGCTTACCTGCACCCCGTTATATTGTTTCCTAGAGGTGCTTAGAAGCAATAAAAGAGGTGTGGTGGGGAGTAAATGAGAACAAATGAAGCAAAAAAGGAGTAAGGTTGTTTTCATAGTGACATAGGTGGTATGGAAGACATAACAGGAGTTAAAATTTGTGGCTCGGGATATCAAGTTACATCAGATGGATGTCTATAGTTATAATTTGACATTTATGTTGTCCCTTAGAGATGAGAAGGTACCAGGCACATATAGTGTTAGGATAACCTAATTCTATGAAACGAAAGAGATCTTTGGCTAGGTTGTTTGCTTAAAATAAACTTAAAGATTGTAAGATGCTAAAATTCTAAGAGCAGTGGTTCCTCAGTCTTTCTAATGCTGTGACCTTTTAATACAGTTTCTCAAGTTGTAGTGACCCCCAAACATAAAACTATTGCATTGCTACTGAATAACTGTAATTCTGATACTTTTATGAATTGTAATGTATTTTTTTGAGATAGAAGTTGGTCAAAGGAGTCATGACCCAGATTGAGAACCACTATTATAAAGTGAAGTTTAGAGGGTTGTATATGCAGTTGAGAAAAATTGAGGGATCAACTGGAGCCAGACAACCTGAGGACTTAGTGTCTATTTAAATATGAGGGTGAGTTACTTACCCAGCAGGTCAGGTGGGTAAGTGGCTTCGTTAAGGGCACATTGATAAGGACTTCTCTGGTTTGTGTAGAAAGCCAGTTGCATGGTTTAGGACAGCAAGTGGATAGACCAGTTTTGAGGATGATGCTGTGAGTTGGGCAGAGGTGATGGTTGTGTTGATCAAGAATTTCATGGCAAACAGGGATGGCATTGCTAGAATTTAGTAAGAAAGCATTTAAGCCTTGCTGATAGATTTCATTGGAATAAGAATGAAGTATAACATCTAATTTTCAGGCTCTTGAAGGTACAGATTAGTAAATTCTGTGAATATAGGGAAAAGATTCTGAGGGGGAAGTTAGAGACTTCTATGTTAGATACTAGAAGTGGTGTCTTGAGAAGTCTGATGACAAATTTGGAGCTGAATGTACACATTTCCATCTTCAGACAAAGATTATTCGAAGAAAGTCAAGAATAGATGATGTTACTAAGAAAGGGAAATAAGAGGATGGGAGGCAAAATAGTTCTGAATCTTTGGTGCCAAAATTGGAGAGATTATATATGGAGGAAGTAAGCAAAGGTCACAGATAATAATAGATACTGATGGAGAGAAAATAGCAGAAAAATATGGCCTCAAGGAGGCACACACACACACATGGCTTTAATAGAAAAACAGCACAGTGACCCATGAGCTAGTGCCAGTGGACTTCTGGGAAAAAGAACCCAGATGGAACGCTGACAGTGGACTGTCAAGGAAGGGCAGAGCTCAGGAGTCCCTCTAAACCCTTAAGTTCTGAGAGGGAAGAAGGAGGATATAGATTTAAGGAGTGTTTTTATCTGCTTGATATTTTCTTTGTATGCTCATATTTATTATCTGTATGCTGGAGTGTGTGCTTATATGTGTATGTGCGTGCGTGCTTGTGTGTGTGTGTGTGTGTGTAGAACTACCAATAACAAGAACAGTTAAGAGTTCCTTTGATAAGGACAGAAGTGATACAGACATCTGTGGAGTTAATGGCCTCTGAGGAGAATGGAAAAGCATTTGATTAGTCTTCTTGAAAGGAAAAAGAAAGATTTGGAAATGGGATTTTTGCTGAAGGTCAGACGAAGTGATCAGATGTGATCCAGGAATGGCTGAGAAATGTGAGATTTGATCAAATACCCCAGGTGATCACCTATGAAAGGAGATGAGGTTCTCTCTAAACTCAAGTAGTGGAAAAAAAAAAACCTGTTAGTTAGATGTCCATCACTGCATCAAATAACTGGGGTAAATAATTTATAACAGAAGAAGGTTGATTTGAGGCTTACAGGTGATTCCAGTCTATCGACAGGTGCTTCTAGGCCTGTGCTTAGGCAGCACACCATGTCAGGAGTGTTTAGTGCAGCCAGATTTTAAGTCATCATGAGCCTGGAGGAAAAGAGGACAAAAAGGGGTCAAGGTCACACAACCTCCTTCTGCTAGCTGCCTGTCCCCAGTAACCCAAAGAACCTCCCATTGAATCCTTAATATTCTATTGCCTTCTATGGTTATCCTCCTGGGACCCAATACTATCACATTGTCATTGGGGGTGTGGGGGAGAGTCAACATTCAAACTATGACCTTTTGGTTCTTCGAGGAAATGTTGGTAAGACACAATGATAAGACCAATTGAACAGGGGCTCAACAGCTTGCTAACAGTTCATTGTCAGCCTGAGCTAGTTATAGTAGAGATTATTAAAGCTCGTTATACATTCAAGGTGAAGGAATACCACATTCTCGGAACAAAATAAATAGATTAGAGTAGTGACATACTAGTTTTGTGAACATGGCGTCGGTGCACATGCTGTAGTTTCCCTTCTCTACTGGAGTTTTCTGTTGGGAAATGTGGGCCCTCAAGAAACATAAAATGCTCCTTTCACATAAATATCCAATAAATATTCATTGTATTAATGAATATATAAAGCAAATATATTGACATGATTTTCTGCTAGATAGATAAGCTGGTTTCTTCCACCCATCTCTCCCTCCTCCTTCCCCTCATCCCTTCCCTACTTCTCTCTTTCCTTCTCCTTCTCCTCCTGACTCCCTCCCTCCTCCCCCTCTTTTTCTCCCTATTTCTTCTCTTGATCACATTCCTCCTCCACGCCTTCCTCCTCTCCCTTCTTCTCCTGATTGTCAAGTCAAGTGATATCTTAGGAACAGTCCAACAGACAAGAAGAATAAAGAATATTCATTTCAGTTATCTTAAAATCAAATCCAGTTTGGTAAATATACAGTCATATAGAACTGTACCTAGCAAATCTTAGCAAATACGCAATTTGGAATTTTACCAGCTAAATCAAATGAACTGAGCTCCATAATGCTTTGCTTGTATATTCGGGTCAGGAAGCTAATAGCAGACAGGAGAAGAGTGCAATGTTTGAAAGTTGCTGCCTCAGTTAAATGGATAGTTTCCTCTAGTGAAACTTTAAACATGAATTCTGCTTATTGGCACAAAGCATTGGAGAATGTAAATATTTAATTCTAAACTTGACCTCCACAGGTCAAGATTTTAAACTAGAAAGAAAATGTGGCCTAGGATTATTCTTAAACTAAAGTCTAAGATTTAAAGAATAAATATTGCTTGTGAATTCCATTAACCTAATAGTTTTCTTCTCTTATTTAATGAAAACTTCGACTCATCCACTTACATTATCCTACAGAAAGGTAGAAATGTCCGTGCTAAAGATCAACTGAGTTTTTAACACCATACTCCCTTGTCTAAATTCTAGTTTGTTAGGACTGGGAAGGTTACAGAAAATATTTATTACTACACGGAATTTGGTTTTAAATTTCCATCTTCTGTTAGTAAGGAATGCCTCATCCCTTACTATTCCTGTACAAATAATAGTATTTGCAATGACACTCCTGCTGACAGTCTTGTGAAATTCTAACTGCACAAAGCATGAAATGAGGAAATATGTTGTGGGAAGGCATTGCCGAAAACAGCCTTGACAGTGAGTAATGGAACAGGCTTAGTGACGTTCTTAAAGTAAGCAGTTGGGATCTAGGGAATCCTGGCGTGATAAGGAAGTGTGTGTGGCTTCCCAGACTAAGTACTTTTCCCAGAGCTCATTAAGTGAGCTGACCTCAGGCAAACTAAATGATGAATTAGATATAGTGGTAATAGTTCCTATTCCAGCTTCCTTAAAAAGTATATAGCTGCATAATTTAACCACCAACTGCTAAGCCCACTTCTCTATCCCCTCCCTCCCTCCTTCTCTCTTTCTCCCCTCCGCCTCCCCCCACACACACACACATTCTAGAAGCAAGATACAACTGTGAACCAAATTAGTGTCATCATATAAGACAATGAGTTAACGGATTTTATTTGTGCATCCATTCATTCACATTTGTGTGTGTGTGTGTGTGTGTGTGTGTGTGTGTGTGTTTGTGCCATGTATGTGCAGATGCTCTCAGGGTTAGAAGAGAGTGTTGAAACCCTTTGAGTTACAGTTACAGGCAGCCATTTGCTCTCCTATGTGGAGAGCTGGGAATTGAACTGAGGTCCTCTGGGAGGGCATAATTCTCTTGTCACCACTGAGCCATCTCTCCAACGCTAGCAAAGAGATTTTTAAAAAGACAATTGAAAATTGATAGTTTGCCTCTCTGAAATAAGTTCTCACACAGGTTTTAATCATAGAAAGTAATTTAACAACTCATGAGTTGGTGAGAGTACAAAAGAGAAGTTTTATGTTTTTTGATGCAGTACTTCTGGTTAAATAATTCAACTTTGTTTTCCTCAACATTGTTTCATAGCAACAAATTCCTCTCCCTGACACTTTAGTAACTAATCTGGAATCCTTTAGACACAAGCACATAAACTACAGAGAATTTGTCTGGAATTAATTGCCTTTATACAAAACAGGTATGGCTTAAGATTTGCAAGTTCCTCGAAAAGAAGAAATTCGGGAAGCTGCTATTTAGGATTCTTAGTTCTCAAAATAAACATATGTAATTTCTAGCTTACAAAGTGCAACAAAGCAGAGACTTTGTTCCAGTATAACATGCCTAGAACATTCCTTGGCACACTGTAGTCACTCAATAGAAAGTGGTTACTTCATAATCTTTTCTCTTTTGCCGTTCATTTAAATACTTTATTAAAGGTAGAGGCTGCGTAGCTAGCATGTCTCAGTCCTCTGTTCTTTACAAAGATAATGGTTAAGTATGGGAAATAGAAGTTTTCCAAGGTACACCTCACTGTACAGTGTTTGCTTGTGGATATACATAATTAGTTTTGTTGTTATCTATACATTAAAATGTATTAGGACTACATTCCAAATGTCAGCTGAAGAGGCATTGTAATATATATATATATATCTTAATGGACAGATCATAGTTCTGCTTCAGGGTTTCAGGGGTATACAAGATGCTTTAGAAGAGAAAACATGTGACCGATTTAGTTTCACACAAATAAGTAAAGCATGGGTTTCAAGATTAGCCATGTAGGGCTAGAAAGGAAAGTGTGGGTAGCTTCCAGTGTCACTTGTCATTCCCATTCACTTTAATCCTGGACATTTCTTATGTGGACTTTGCCTGCCTTTGAAGATGTAGACTTTGCATGCCTTTGAAGACTAGCTTTCTTGTTCTGTAAAATGCATTCTGTTCTTCACGCATTGTTGGCTATGTCTTTTAACACTTCCAGGATAGAGTTTTGACGACTTCTTCCTGGTTTGGTATAATAAACAGAGGTTATCTTTGTTTATTTGAAACAATTATGAGACATATTTTATATATAATACAATTTACCAACCTAAATTTTACAGTTTGATAGGGTTAGAAGATTCAGAGTCATGCAACCATCACAATATATCTGAATTTCCCACCAGTTTGAGCTCTTTGTGGGCAGCAATCCTGTTATTCATTTTTGTAACTCAGTACTACACCCGGCACCAGGAGGACAGAGGTCTGCATGTTTGTTGAATAAATGAATATATGCGTACAAGAATTAGTGACGTAATGAGAATGTCAAGCCTGAAAAACAAAGATAAAAGGAAGAAAGTAAGGAAGGGAAGAAGGAAGAGAGAAAAGTAGAAAGAAAAAAGAAAGAAAGAAGGAAGGGAAAAAAACATTCTGTTTCCATGTAAGCCTTGGTGTGTGTTATGCTTGTTTTGAGAACTAGGCATGCAAATCCTTGAATCCTCTGGGTTGTAGGATACTTAACAATGTCTCATCTGTTTGCAGCCGACACTTGACTAAATGGGACAGGTGGTGGAATTAAGGAAGCTGTTAAAATTGTGTATCATCCCCAAACCTAGATTAAAGTGTAGGCATCACGTAACCATTTAAAAACCACTAAGGATCCAGATCACCAGGCCGGCTTCTCGTTCTCAAGACTTTTGAGCTCTATCTTAATTCTCTTGAGTAGGTGGAATATGTTCTTCCCGTCTGTGTCCTCACAGATAATCATATCCTTTTTCTTCTCCCCACTTTCCGTCCTCATAGGATTAAATGGGCTCTGGTTACAAACAAAGAAGCCCCTTTTGGGGTAATGATGCACCTTAAAACT
Organism: Alexandromys fortis; assembly: GCF_014885135.2. Taxonomy (NCBI): domain Eukaryota; kingdom Metazoa; phylum Chordata; class Mammalia; order Rodentia; family Cricetidae; genus Alexandromys; species Alexandromys fortis. The sequence continues at coordinate 866,662 of NW_026067938.1, read as the reverse complement.
TCTTTGTGAGATTTCATAACTTTGAGCACATTTCAGCTTTTGTGGAAAGGCTTAAAGTGCCTTGCCACAAAGAGAAATAGTTGTTTCCCGTTCCCCTACATAGAGGGCCATAAGTGAAAAGAATAAAAAATAAATAAATGAATGTTGCTTTATGAATAGAAACATTGGAGAAAGAAAACAATAATTTATATGAAATAGATTGGCATAATAAATTCAGTTCAAGTTCATCCATGAAACAATACTAATAAAACATAGTTAATATGGAAAGAAACTTTAAGGAAATTAGGAAACCATAAATAAGTGTCTGCCTACTTACATACCTTATTTTGCAGGATCACATTAAATTTTTAGAGCTGTCTTAGTGTTTCAGTTGAGGAAATGAACCCTAAATTAGGTCATGCACACAGTAAATGTGGCGGCTAAGAATAAAAAATTAAGTTTGTCTGTCTGTGCTGAAAGCGCGTTTTTACTGTTGTGTTATGCACATGTGCTTCCCCAAAAAATGATGTGCAGGAAAATCCAGATCTTAGGCAGATACTGTATTAAGCGTATGTCTTTAGGTAGGCAACGTGTGCTTTATATTAACATGCACATATGATTGGGGGAAATGAGATTTCACAGAATATAGGTTATAAGAACTTGAGAATGAAGAGTTGCTTTGAAGTTGAACCTGTTATATCAGAGTGAATACTCTTAAAACAGTGCTTAGATGGTTACCATTGTTACCAACACTCTTAGTTATCCTAGTCTTTAGTATGTACCATATATGAAGCACTGGGCGTTTCATTAGACCTGCTGACTCATGCAATAGAGGACATGAAGTATTATTTTTTCAAACAAATGTAACTGAAATTTGTGATAGAAGAAAAAGAAATACAATTTCAATTATTTTGGATATCAATGCTGTTAAAATAAGGAAATCGCATGTACAATCCAAATAGTATGCTTAATATCAAGCTTCATTGTAAAGCTATTGTAGGGACTGGTGACGTATTCTACAGTCGAGTATTTACTTACCCGCACTTGTAAGACCCTGGGCTCAGTCTCTTGTACCACAGTACGTAACTGACCAGTTTGTGTTAGCACGGGGGTAGATAATTAAACAGATACCTGAGAAGGGGATCAGTTTTGCTCTGTGCCAAAGTGATGGAGATTTGAATAAATGATGCAGGATAAATTAGATATAAAAAATAGGATTCTGGCATCTTCTTCACACTGTACTGGAATATGTAGAAAGACAATTTTCATGATCTTGAATTAATTTTTTTTAAAAAAAACATATACCAGTAACATTAACCTTGAAAAAACTCAGATAATGTTAGTATAAAAAACTTCCGTTCACTAGAAATCGCTATTGAATGAGGGAAAAGAGTTGCACAGTGTATGTCTGTGGTTCACATATCCAAAGGTACACCATAAAAAGAGCTTTTATGCAGAATATTTTTATAATTCTCACCAATAACAGCACCAAGGATGGTTAACAGAAATGAATAAAAAGCTTTTAGTAGCTGCCTCTGCAAACAGCCAAACACATTAAACCACAACGAGATATTATTACATACATATTAAAATGACTGGAAATTTAAAAAAAACAACTAATATTTGTTGGCAAAGACACAGAGCAAGAGAATTTATATACAGCCTTCAGAAGTGTAAATTGATACATTTATTTTGGCCTTTTCTGAACAGCTAATTACGTGATTAATTCATGAGTCTCAATTTCTTTTCTTATTATGTACCGTCCCCAAGTGCATATAGCATACACACAGACTAGCAAATTGCAGTAGTTTACAGAATGGTTCGATTTCACAAACACAAGGTTGAGAAAAGAAACCCAGTACTGTGGATACATACTGCAACATACTACTGTTGTAAACTCAAAGCAGAGTAAAAGCCCTATTAAAGAGCTCAGAATAATGTTAACTACTTTTAGTGGACTATTATAATTAAAAAGTATGGTAAAAAAATATAGGATGTATTTAGTGTGCTCATTTGTTTAGGGTTACAAAGGTTCAGTTTACGAAAGATCCTCAAACTGTGTGATCATGATCTAGTCACTTTCTAATGGAATATGATATGTTTACTAAAAATTTAAAAATCGGACTATTGATATTATAACTAGTAGTAAGTAATGCCAGCGCCGGTTGTTTCTTTTCATATCAAAGAAACGATACTAAAATAAATGTTTTAAAACCTATTACATATTTTAATTTCAAGGCAAAGTTTTAAATATTCATTTGTGTGCGTGTGTCTTTACACGTGATTGCTGACATGTGTGTGTGAGGTGCACACATGTGTGCTCATGAGTATAGAGACGGGAATTGACACTGATGTTGGGATGGGGTCTCACTTGAACCCAGAGCTTGCCAATTCCAACATCTACCTCTGAAGGATTAAGATTGCAGGCAGTTGCCATACCTGCTTCCCATTCATGTGAGTCCTGTGGATACAAACTGGTCCTCATTCTGGCTCTGTTGCCAGTGCTTACCTAGGAGAGAGGAAGCCAGCTCTCGAGAAGTTGAGTGCACATTTTTTCAAAGATGTAAAGCTCGTTTTTGAAATTATAACCCATAAAATGGAAATAATCAACACTTTGTATTTACTTCGGAATGCCATTTATAAATGAATACATTTTGCTATTTGTTATGAGCCAAGAGAACACTATTAAGAAATAGTTTTTTGTAAAAACAGAAGCATGCTCCTGTCACTGAGTGGTACACATTAATCCAAGCAGGCGGTAGTATTTCAACCTACTAATTCATTTCAAATTCCAAAGAATTTTACAGAATGAAATTTATAAAAAAAAATTTCCCCCTTCTGGAATGTTCTTGAGAGCAATACATGATGTGTACATTACACCATCACATGAAGTTGAATTAACCCACCGAATGAAGCCCTCTACTGCCCCCTGCAGTGTTTCCTAAAATTAGCAGTGTTAAAACATTACCCTAAGACAATTCTTCTGTAGGACATTAACCTAAAAGTGTAGTGATATTCTTGGTCACTGTCCCTTACTACTAGTAGAAACACACTCATAGTTCTGAAAAGAAAAGTTATCTATCTAGACCTAGTTAGATGTTTCCAAATGTCTCTAGATGGACAGGAATCAAACCTGCTGTAAACATTTTTTTGTTTATCTGTTTAATGCTATGTTTGCAGTCATACCTGGGGGGGAGGGGCAGAAGAATTATTAACTGTTCTAGAAAGTAGAATCAATGGGAATTTGATTCTAGAAAAAAGTCTTACCAGTAGTGTTCCGTGTCCTGCGTCTTTCACGTGTCTTCATTTGTTTTCCATTGTGTTGACTTCAGAGCTGACAGGGGAAGCAGAAGGTTGCCTTGGAAATAACATAATTTAAAATGAATAAAGCATTCTTCACTATATCACTTAAACTTCATTAGGAAAATAATCCAAATTTTAATTTTGATATCTATATGTAACAAACTAAAATGTAGCCTGTTTAAAAATAATAGGTGTTAAAAAGCATCTCTTTTTTATTAGAGAATTATTTACAACATTTACAATGCAACATTTCAGATAAAACTTAGAAATTTAAACTTCCCAGAGGAAGCTTTGAACACTAAACTAAAATTGAAATAACCTTTTCCATCTAGGGGCTTTTGTGACTTCAGACTTGTGTAGACCTGGCTGGCAGGTGGTGATATAAGCCCAACTCTTCCCTTTCTTTAGGACATTAGGTGAAAGGACTTGATAAGATTTTGGAAAAATATTTACAAAATTCCTTTCATTAGGATGATGTTTGAGTTTCCTTTTATAGTTATGGATTATAACAGAGAAAGATTTAAAAGGTGAATTTTAAAATTGCATGTTAAATCTCATTTTCCTGTGGTGTGTGTGTATGTATGTGTGAAATAATTAGGATGTGATTTTAAATTTTTATACATTTGCCCAAGAGAAAATTCCATGTGTTATGAAAATGCCATTGTTAAGTAGTACAAAATAGCAAAAATAAAACACATTTTTGTTTTATATTTATTTTTTGCTATCTTAGTGGATGAGTAAATTTAATACTCATTTAATTTAATAATTTAATTTGAACCTATTTAAAAAAAAGCAATGCAAGCAATTGTGTCAGTTACTGACTTTGATTACTGTGGTAGGTGACATCTACTAATAATCTGATTTCTTAAGACAGAGAAGTGATGTATATAACAAATAATATGAAAAATGTTTTCTAATCTGTAGTTTAGTCAAACTCTTCTTATTGAACTGATACCTTGACCTAGAATTACAAGATGCAATCTGCTATCTTATAAATTGTGTAAGATAATACAAATTACTACTTATAATACACCATTAAAGATAATACATGGCTAACTTAAAATACAAACATTTAGTATTTAAGTTTATGTATTGCTGTCATCTTCTTTACCCACTTCTAAAATACAAATATATTGGGTAAGCAACCATATTTATATATGAACCTTTGGGCTCTCATAAAAATAGAACAGAATGATAAACCACTATCACTTCTGATTATTATCACTTGGTAACTGTTTAAATTTAAGGGAAAAAGCTTTCATAATTGCAATATATGGATTTACCTATGAGTTTCAACCCCATCCAGTTATTAATAAAGATCCAGTTTATTATACATGCATGCTATATACTTAATAGCAGTTTGAACAAATGCTTGGCATTTGTTTACAGACTGTTAAAAACAAATTTTTAGTCATAGCAAGTTCAGCATGTTTTTCACACTTAACTATTTATTATAATCCCCTGGGCTTTTTCAAATTGAAATGCCTACATGCAATCATGTCTTCTCCCTGCCAGTCACCTGAGCAAACTTTAATCAAGCCAAGGCAACTGAAGGAACACTAGTGAGTGACAAAGTTGTCGGTCACACATGGGAGCCCACTTTCTCGGCTTCTCTTACGGCTTCTTCATAACAGAGAAGAAACACAGAGTGCAGGTGAAAGGCTCTTTCTCGTGTGATTCCAAGGAGTATAGATGGGCATTGTTGTCCGACTAACGTTGACACCGAGACGTTTGCTTCTCTTGTTCTCTGCTCATCACGTCGCTAAGTTATCTCTGACGTTTGTACCACCTTCACGTGCTTCCCTCGGTGTCTTTGAGGTCGTTCTTTGCTAATAGAGAGATGCTAACAGTTATACAAGGACTACTGCTAATATCTCCTAGGTGATCTACCCATATTGACACGCAAAATTACATTCAGTTTTAGATTGCATGAGGCTTTACTTCAAGTTATATATATGTTTTTAAGATACTGTCACTTTTAAATTGTGTGGGATTTCTGGAAAACAAAAACTACACATATTCAAGCAAATAACCTAAGTGTTCTAGACAACATTAGTGAAATAAATATTCAAGGGTATGTTAAAACTAACCTGGCTCTCATGTAATTAACTCTTCCCTTTGAAGGTTTTTTTTATATTTATTTATTTATGATGTATACAATATTCTGTCTGTGTGTATGCAGGCCAGGAGAGGGCACCAGACCTCATTACAGATGGTTGTGAGCCACCATGTGGTTGCTGGGAATTGAACTCAGGACCTTTGGAAGAGCAGGCAATGCTCTTAACCGCTGAGCCATCTCTCCAGCCCCCCCTTTGAAGGGTTTTTGTGTGTCGCTTGCTCAGTTGAGAATTCATTCTAGGTTGGTGAGGCTTCTTCACATCTTCAAAAATAGGTTACAAATTGTATGTTCCACAATCAGATGGTCAAATATAATCTTAAATTTTCTGGACACTCTATCACTATTCCTTGAAATACTCACAGAGCACCTGCCACTTCATAGCCAGTAGTGCTCAGTTACTAGCTTGCTAGTCCCTTATTATAAAAACGCAGGGGTCATATAAGAAATTCCACACCACACCTGTGTTCACAGCAGCGTAAAAGCTTCATTTTAACTAAAGACGAGCAAAGGACAGTGACATTATGCTTTTAAGTGGTTTCTTTGAACCATCATAAAAACTCCATGAATAGGCATGAATGTCATTTCACAAAGTAAGATAACGCTCAAAGAGTTGAAGTTTAATATTAGGCAACATAATAGGATCTTTCAATCGAAGATGGAGATTATCTGGGTCCTTCAATGATAAGGGCTGTCGTTCATACAAATGTATTACAGTAATGAACATCTGGTGGGTAAAGGGACTGGATAGCTCAACCTGTAATCCACTTTCATTCCATTTGTTTGTAATAACCTCTGCCCTTTTCAGTGATTCTTACAATTTAAATACTATAGCAAAGGCACATTCTATGAAATTATAAGAGCTAATCTGAGAACCTACAATGTACTTACAGATGATAGTTTTATCTGGTTATTAAGAGTTATGTCTGTACATTACTTAAAACTTAAACTACAAAGTGTATGAAAAACAAAATTTGCCCTACAATTTGTAGAATATAACTAGGCTTGCTGTGTCTCTTTAACTCAAGACAGTATACATTTATCCAATATTTATATTTTGTTCAAGAAGTATATATCTTATCATTATGTGTGTTAATGTACATATTGTGTACCTTTTCCATGTTTAAATCGTACAGCTCTGTCATCATTTTGTAATGTGATTGATTATATTACATTCTGTAATTTCTGTTGTTTATTGCAACTTGTTTGATCAATTCTTTATTTTCTATATAACACTTTTTCACATTCATATATGGACAGATTTACAATGAGTTTGCATGTATACTTTGGCAGAACAGACACATATGGAAAAGGTGATTTCACAGTAAATCTACTGTCTTCGTGGACCTTGTGTAAAGTCCCATCAGCTTGTAATGCAGTATTTTCCTTGACTAACACAAATATATGCTCCTACTGGTACTCAAAAGAATTATTTTTCCTTTCTTATTGTTATCATCCAATATATATACTTATTGTCCATCTAATATTCTGTACATGTCTCCCATGGATGGTAGAAGTATCCTGATGGTGCTCTTCTTGGTTCAGTAAACACCTGACCTATTCTGCATTTCTCTGTGATTTGATAAGGTCAGAAGTTGGCTGTAGTCTTTGCAGAGTTGTAAGGGAAGGCTCTAGCACCTTCCTGTCACAATCAGTCCCCCCGTTACTCATTTTCTAGAGGCTAACAATTAGATACTAACAGAAGCATTATGAAATTTTATTGCACTTGGCAGTTTTCAAAACTATATCTGATTAGTGTTTTATTCTCTAGCCTTACTAGGGTTAATTGGCAAAAAATATATGTTATATATATATATATATATATATATATATATATGCATTATGTCTTGACATGCATGTTCATGGTATTTTGATATGCTCAGAAGTTATTATCACAGATGTCATCTCATAGAATGAGCTTCCTTCAGTCACTTTGCCTACATAACTGTTGTCTCCCTCAGTAAACATTTTATATCTCCAAACTTTTGATTCCTGAGTTTTGTGTCATATCTGAGGTTTTCCTCAAGCAAATATACCATGTATATAAACTGGGAAGTTATGAAATTGTGTCACTCAGTGATGCTGAGATTTCCCCTAAAGTTCAACTTTATGTATTTATGCCATGCTGCCATAACCGGTCCAGCCTTTTCCCCTTTTCTTAGTGCTGAGAATTAAGCCGAGAGCTTTGACAGCCTTCAGTCCAACTTTTAAAGTCTGTTATGTAATTGTGTTTCAATTAAAATTAATATGTACATGTTTTGAAGACTACATGTTTAAAGACTAGTTGTATAGATGCTGGTGTATAACTTTAGAAGAAAGTCATCTCATTTTGTTTATATATGGTAGATGGGCAATATATATGTGGTGATTTTTTATTTTACTTTATTTTTTAAATTTCATTTTACATTCCATTCACAGTTCTCTCCCTTACTCTATCTTTCCCCCGCACCTCTACCCCTGTCCATCCCCCATCCACTCCTCCTAACGGGTAAGGACTTTTATAAAGTCAACAAAGTCTGGCACATTAAGTTGAGGCAGGACCAAGCCCCTCCTCGCTGCATTAAGGCTGAGCCTGGCATCCCACCATAGGTAATGGGCACCAATAAGCTAGCTCATGCACTAGGGATGAATCCTGGTCCTATTGCCGGATACCTCACATAGAGTCCAAACTTCACTACTATTTCCTATATAAGAAGGGCTGAGTTCGGTCCCATGGGGGCTCCACCACTGTCAGTCTAGTGTTCATAAGTTTCTACGAGCTTCATGTATAGATTTCTCCATCGTGATCTTCAAGACCGTGAATAAGTTTGTAAGCCAACACATTTGTCACTATGCAAATGAGCTATGATACAACAAAAAAATTAAAATCATTTTAAAAGTCATATTCACAATATTTGTCTTAAAACCAAATACAGTTTAATTGTGCTTATTCAGAGACACGAAATATTAATATGAACTCTGTTTTACCATAAAAATTTAAACAAATCGAGATTTGTTGGTAAGACGTTTATTAGCAGATTCTGTGTCTGTCATATTAAGGCAGAAGGGTTTTGAGTTTGTCTTCCTAAACTCTCAGCCTGTTGAAGTCTTGATCGTGCACTTTTCTCTTGACAGGCTTTCACAGGCAAAGACCTGGAGGAGCAGCTTCGGGCAGTGTCCAGTGTAGATGAGCTTATGTCGGTCCTGTACCCAGACTACTGGAAAATGTACAAGTGCCAGCTGAGGAAAGGCGGCTGGCAGCAGCCTACCCTCAACACAAGGACAGGGGACACTGTCAAATTTGCTGCTGCACATTATAACACAGAGATCCTGAAAAGTAAGTACGGGCAGCAAAGTGCAAGAAGACTCATGTGTTCATCAGTGATGATAATGGTGAGGGCCTTTGCTTCCAGCTCAATATACTTTAAGTTTCCCCTGCTTAAAAAAAAAAAAAAAAGAAAGAAAGAAAATTAAAAAAAGTGGAATTACTTTGAATAAAACACTTTGGCAATCCTTTTTACGTAGTTAGATGATTTCTTGAAATTCACAGCTAAAAGACATATATATATCAAGAAATATTTATTTTGGGAATTGAGACAATATTTCACTGCAAACATTTGAAAATACTTAAATTTTCTATACTGTTTTACTTTGTTTTAGTAACTTAGGTTAGTTTAAATGCTTGTGTTTCAAGAAAACTTGTATATTAGGAAAAAGCAGTGCATGCATTTCCTTATTTTTTTGGATATGCTTAATTTAACTTTTGTGCTAGAACATTAGAATGTTTATCCATTGTGCATAAGGTACATAACACTCTGGGAACTATTTTCACAGACAGGCAGGCAGATAGACAGACGCACGCACACACACACAAACACTTAAAAACAGTGAAAGGAAAGTAATTGCTAATCCACATCACCTTCCGAACGCTACATGCTCTCTTATCACCTCAGAAATAACTGACTCAGAGTTTCCCTTTATGAAGTAGATGAATATCTACCATAATATCTCACAAAATTATGATGTTGTATAAAATGACATAATAGGAGTTGGCAGACCAATTAAGAAAAAGCTTTCTTTAGTTTTAAATATTACTCTGTTTTAACGTTTGATATTGGGGTCAGGGAGATAACTCAGGGGGTAAGAAAGTTGGCTTTACAAGCATGAAGACCTGAATTTGAATGCCTAGTACTTAAGTAAAAGTATGCATAGTTAGGAGTGCCTAAAACCTCAGCATTGCAGAGAACAGACAATGGGAAGTCCTGTGAACTAAGAGGCCAGCCAGCCTAGCATAAACAAGAGTTTCTGGTTCACTGAGGAAACCTATCTCAAGACACTAAGGGAGAGAACGGAAGAGGTCCCAACAACTTCCTCTAGCCTGTGCATGGCATGCCTCCCACCAAACACATACAATTTGATACTGTAAAGTACGTTTAAAGCAAAACCAAACAAATTAATGGGAATCAGAGTGGGATAACCCATAATTTATTATCCTTGAAAAATGTTTAGAGAAAATACGGAAGAAACAAACTGCAACACTCAGGAACGGCATCATTTTTAATATACTACAGAGTCAATAATGTCACAGGTCAGCCAACATCTTATGGGAAGCAGAGGTCCAAAAGAAAGCATGAAGGGGATAAGAACTTTGATTTTCCTGCGAAGAGTCAGTTTAGGTTACAAGTCGTAATAGGTAGAAAATAACCTTGCCTTGCACATTGCTACTGTCATGACATTGTTCGTAATTGCTGGAAAGCTTGTCTGAAAATGAGCTTTGAATTGACACCAAAACCATAGTTTTCTTTTCATTCCCGTCTCAGTTTAAGGAGAAAAACAGAAACACGTTGTTTACATTTGCTTCATGACCACAGAAGTTGTACATGCCAGGTAAAGAGCGTGGCGTAGTTTCTGCACAACTTGTAAGCCTCCATATATTAAATTTCCATTTTTTTAAGCAAGGAGAACCAAACATATGTGTTATGATAGTGGTGTAATTTTTTTTTAAATCCTTAGTTTAAATCTATTTTTGTTACCTCCCTGAAAAAAATCCTTTTAAAAGGAAACTTCCCCAGCTATTCTGCTAAATCTTGTCTTAGGTTCCGATTCCTACACAAAAATATTAAAAACTGAAGTCAAATATGAGTAAGTTCCCAATGCTATAGGCTTTGTTTCTCCCTTGGTGGCTTCTGTGTAACTTATGGACTTCCCTATGACTCGACAGGTATTGATAATGAGTGGAGAAAAACTCAATGCATGCCACGTGAGGTGTGTATAGATGTGGGGAAGGAGTTTGGAGCAGCCACAAACACCTTCTTTAAACCTCCATGTGTGTCCGTCTACAGATGTGGGGGCTGCTGCAACAGCGAGGGGCTGCAATGCATGAACACCAGCACAGGTTACCTCAGCAAGACGGTAGGTATTTCACCCCTCAGTTCTCCTTTAGAGCCCTCTAAGTAATCAGGGGAATAGGAGCATATACCTCTGATCCCATTACAGTGACTTACTTCCTGTAGAATGGTTCTTACGTTTTATTTGGAAAAAAATGAAGTAAATGTATTGATCAGCTTGTGGTTTTGGTGCTACAGTTTCACAAGGGAAGAAATTCATGCATTATAAACTCTGCTCATATAGTAAAGTCTTGTCAAGAAAACAATATGCATGACAGTCCAATCATATGTATATATGCTGCATATAGGACATGTATGTCTACCTGCATTGTGTATACACTTATTTATACCCGCGTTTGTGGTGAACTTAATAATACCCATCATCAGACACCAGAAGGATAACTCAGATGTTACACTTAATTTGGAAGTACAATTTCTGAGTTTAGTCTCCAGTACCAGTGATAGGGGTTTATAATGCCTGTGCTAAGGAGGGAGAAATAGGCTCAATAGCCAGTCAGGCTATCCAGTAAGTCCCAAGTCTCTGTGAGAGACACTGTCTCTAGTAACACAGTAGGTGGCTTCAGAGGTATTATACCTGAGGTTGACCTCTGGCTATCATATGTACACACACTTGCACACACACATATACACACACAATCTGGAGAGAGAGAGAGAGAGAGAGAGAGAGAGAGAGAGAGAGAGAGAGAGAGAGAGAGAGAATATAACCATTTTTTTTTTTTTTTCATTTATTTTTATATTTTTTACAGCCTCTGGCTTTAGAAATGTAGCAAAAATATGCTCTCAAAATACAAAGTTAAATAATCACTTTCAGTGGTACAATCAAAATTTTAAACTGGGATTTGATTTGCTTGATGTAAAATTGTATCAAATCGATGGTTTAATTGAATGCACACTTTAGCTGATCAATAGTATCAGCTATTTTAGGATAATCTCATTGATGGTAGGAAGTAAAGACTACTCCCTCAATTATTACTGGTCTTTCCAATTAAAAACCAATCTTTAAGTCTAACTAAAAGTTATATGTGAAATCACTAGAACAGAGGGGACTAGGTGATCCTTAAGAATTGAAGAGAGTCTAGAACATTGGTCATACAAAATGGTCAGAAGATATTATAGTAGGAGATTCTAAAGCGTAAATTACAGGGTAGTCATGAATATGATAATCTAATTCTAAAACCAGTGGGGCTCAATGAATGACCTTGAAGTTGGAGAATGACATCATTAGACATGTGCTTTTTATAAAAACATGCTGGGTAACCATGATAACGGGATAGATGCGGAAAGAGAGGAAACTAAAGTATGGACAACAGAAAGGATACCATCGCACTAACTGGGAAGAGCAGCGAAGGCATCTTGATGCACAATGACAGTGGAATCATGGCAATTTAAGATAGTTGGGAGTCAGTTAACATTTGTCTAAAGACCCCTCTTATCCAGCTGCACACTCGTGGTCTCTTATCTACTGTGTTTGCTTTTCACAGTGATTCGTTCCAAATCTCTCCTGATTTCCATAATCCATACTTAAAGCTGTGACTCAGCGTCCTCCTAGAAAGTCAGTCAGTATGCCTGTGACTGCCTGAGAAGCAACTAAGTCCATCCCATTCTCCCCCATTTCCCTCTGTTTTTTATGTCACACTGTCATCGGTTTGGGTCAAGCCAAGTATTCTTTTAACGAAAAGTTTAATCAACAGTTCCCCTAATAAACTTAACTTCCAAGTATCTCCGGAACCCCGATTATGTCTTCACTCTGATGTAGCCCACATTTATCTCTCACTAGGACCATAAAACATGGGTCTAATAGCTGCTGTCCCACATCCATGCTTAGTTCCTTCCAACATACTTGCAACATTATGTAGTGACATAAACTCTTCTCAGTAGCCCTGTATTGTTGAGTCCGGGCCAGCATCTTTCCAGTATACTGATTGGCTCGTGTTTGTCTATTGGAATACCCAGAAAAGCATGTCTTCTCACCTACAAAGACTGCACGTTGACTGCTTTTTATCGTTCCCTTCATTAAGACGTGATTTGCCAGGCCCACCGTAATCCCTCACTCTCGGCTCCCGTCTCTCTTTGCTTCTGCCCTCAAAGAGCTGCTCTTCACTGCTACTCGTATTCCTCTGACCCAGGTCACGTGGCTGCTCACCTGACAGTCATTTCAGTGTTGTGCACCATGTCAGAAACGTCTCCATACATGTTCTTCCCCAAGTCTCCATTTATCCCGCGAGGCTCTGCTCGCCCTTAGAGTCACTCACAGAAGCTGTTTGCACATTTCCCTGACGTGGCGCTGTGTTATTCCATAGCTTCTTTCGTTACCTGCCATTTGCCATCATCACATCCTCTGTCGTTTTTGCCGTGTGTTTACTTCTTGTTTTTTATTCTTTTCCCTTAATCCCAAGAAAAACAAAACCTGTGTGTTTATTGACCTAGAGAATACAGTGCAGTCTTTGACACGTGCTAAACACTTGGCTGAGTAGAATGAGAGAAAAGATGTTACTTCCAGGTCGGAGGTCGAGGTTGCGGTGTGCTGGTTTCAGGAATTTGAAAGCACTAAAAGGTGCAGATAATTAGAATCATGTTGCACCTAGAATTCTATCTAGTGAAGCGACTGGGTCTGTTGCTTTTGATTTGTGAGAAAGCACCATGCTGCTAATTTTTATTTGAAGTGAAGCCTAATGTGCTTTTTAATAACAAATTTATTTTTCAGAAGAGAAAAATACCAACATAAAATCAGCATCCATTATTTGTCTCAGCCATGACTTCTTATTTTGTAAACTCATGCTTTCCTTAAACTAAAGCAATGAATTTGACCTAAATTCACATAAATGAGTAGCATCCCATTGTGTTTTATAGTAGAGTAAGTTGCAATATATACATCCTGTCCAAGTCAGATTTCGTATCTGGCCAGGATAATTAGTATCCGAGATTGGAGAGATAACTCAGAGGTTAAGAGTGTTGATCTTATACAGGACCAGAGTTCAATTCCCAGCATCAAGATCTGGTGGTTCACAAAGACCTATAACTTCAGTTTCAGGGGATCCAACTTCTCTAATATACATGCCTCCCTAGACACACACACACACACACACACACACACACACAATTAAAACTAACCTTGTAAAATAAAAGTATTTATAATGTCATTTAAAGTAGTACAAGCATTCTGAATGAGAACTGCACAGGTTTATGGAAGTGCATTCAATGAGCCTTCCCAAGTAGCTAGAGCATAAAACTCCTAAGGGCAGGGATGGAATGCTCAGATGTATTTTGCTTTTTAATACTGTTTGCTAAATCTTCTACTTAAAAGTTTTCTCCTAAAAAAAATCTTACTAATTTACACATGAGCATGTGTAAAGATTTCTCTTCAATGAAAAGAAATAGGCTTTTACTGCCAAATTTCTTTAACATAAAAGAAAAAAAACACAAATAAACAAAAATACCCAAGTTTTTGTTTTGTTAAAGTTTCAGACACATATTTGAGCAGTCCAAGTCACCTGTGTGAGTCATATAGATTTTAAGACCACCGGGGCTTCCGGTGTTGTGCTCTGATTGTTGATTTTTTTTTTTTATAATGGAGAAATAGAAATGTTTGTATAGGTCTCTGTGAAGGGCAGGTTATCAGAATGCACGAGGAAGCCCGTTTCTAGTTGTAAAGTAAAACCACATGGGCTGAGCATTCCAAACCAAAGTAATCAATACCACCTGCTTCAGAGGCTTCCCCGTTAAACACCTAGGAACATACAGATTGGATGCCATCTTAAACTCCTGCAGAAACATTCTCTAAGTGTATTTTCTTCTGAGAAGTTGTATATTTAGGCGATAAAACCAAAAGCTAAAGCGATTTGTGCCAGGAGTAAAAGTTATTTGGAGATGAAAGTAGAGACAGAAGGAAGGTGGGTGCTTTGAAGCCACATGCTTGTTGTGAGAAGCTCCTGAATGTTAGCTGGGCAGTGGTGGTGCATACCTTTAATCCCAGGAATCGGGAGGCAAAGACAGGCAGATTTTTGTGAGCTCAAGGCCAGCCTGGTCTACAAGAGCTAGTTCCAGGACAGATTCCAAAGCTACAGAGTAAACCCTGTTTTGAAAAAAAAAAAAACAACAACAACAACAACAACAACAAAAAAAAACAATTCCTTAATGTTCCCATTTGCCCAAAATGTCATCTCACTGACTTTGATGCTCAAGAAACTGGACCCTTTTTGTATATGTGATAGTATTAGGCCAGAGCTACCTGCCTGACCAACAGGAGCTAATTTTGAGCATTATTTAAAATACTGTATTTTCATCTCAAAAATTCTCAATTTATGTTTAGAATTTTTATAACATATCACGCCTTTAATCCCAGTACTCAGGAGGCAGAGGCAGGCAGATCTCTGTGGGTTCGAGGCCAGCCTGGTCTACTAAAGTTAGTTGCAGGACAACTAGGACTGCTACACGGAGAAACCCTGTCTCGAAAAACCAAATTATAAAAAGAAAAAAAAAGAAATCATATAAGCATAGGTGATGACAAAATTATTGCTTTATAGTTTATATTTAAAGAAAAGGTATCATAATTTCTTTATAGCATTATATTTCTGCCTTGGTATAAAATTGAACTTTATAATAAAAATGGGCACTATTGTTTTGTACTGTAGTTAGAAACATTTCTTCCAGAATGCTGCAGTAGTGTGAAAGATTAATTTATTCAACTCATGTATATTTGTGAATTTGATAACTAGAATATTGTTTGTCTTGTACCTTTAACATGTTAGTATTTGGCAAGTACAGTTGTTAGAAAACAGGTTTTATCTTGATGGGGAGGAAGGGCTCTCAGCCAGAAAGAGTTATCAGGAAGTTTTGCAATAATCCTATTTTCCTGCAGAAAGTAATAAAGACATCTGTGAAAAAGATGCTACTTTGGTCAAATAATGATCTTGCTTTGTTAAAATTTTATCACATACTCTGAAAACTCCTAATTGGGGGTTTATATGTCACCCAGTGTGTGCATCTCATGCATGAAAGTATGTTGAGAAACTCTGCCTTCTCTCTGCTTTTCCTTCCAGAAACGTCTGTGTTCCGCAGTCTCTGAATGGCTGTGTGTGCCGCTGAAACACTAAGCTTAACCACTAAGCTCAGCTTTGAACTTTCATCTCTTCCCATTTTTAGGAATTAAATGTTTTGTAATTTTAAGTCAGATTTTACTATTGCTATTACAGCCTCCAGCCACACTGTCTGTTATTTTTATGTTGAGTGTGTGAAAAGTTAGAATAGTTAGAGGAAAAGCGAATTATATTTTAGATATGAAGATGGTTGAAAAGTCTTAATTTGTGATTATATTTCTGTCCAAAAATATTCCTGTTGAGTTTAGTAATGTACTGTAGCCCAGTTTATTCACAGCAAAGACGTTCCTCAGTTTTTCTTGGCCAGCTTGTAATGTATGAAGATGGGAAGTGCAGACTGCAGCAGTTGCTGTGCCGGGTAAACACTATTGTTCCAAAGTGTGCTTTACTTGAAGTCCATTCTTGTTGGTAAGAGTTGGCCATTACAGATTCTCATTAAAGAATGCCAGTAGATAACAACAGGGAACCTAACGTCAGAAATATTTCCCATTTCTCTTTACTTAGCACGTATTGGCAGAATATAAAATCAGAAGTTTTTTCCATTTTCAGACATTAAGGAAAACCTTCTTAATATGTATGCCTTTTAAACTCTATCCCAAAGCCAAAGCAAACATGTAAACGTATATAAAAATATTTTCATAAAATTATTTTTATCACTTAAATATTAAATCAAATATAAATTAATATTATGTTTTGTTCTGGAAGTGCTTTCTTTGTAGCATAAAACTGTTTTATTTATTTATATTATACTGTAATTCATTACATTTTTAAGTAGATTGTTCTGTCTTTTAGTACCTACTAAATAGACACACTAGACAGGGACTATTATTTAATTCTGCACACTGTGCCTGAATTTTTTACTTTGGACTTAAGTGAATAAAAAATGCTACTAGGTACAGATTAAAATGCAAATTAATGTAACACCAGTGTGAGACTACCGTTAAAGCATGATAGAATCTGCTTACTGTTTCAAACATCAATATTTTTATATAGGTCATGACTCTACTGACAGATGATTGTAGTTAACGGTTCAGATTTCACATGGACAGAGAAACTTCACATGGAGTTTACACTGCAGTTTCTTGTTTACTAAGAGCATTTGTCGGAAACTATGTGCTACCTTAAAAATTCTCCCATGGTATCTGTCCATGCACACACGTGTGCTGCCGTTCGCTCTTAGTGATAATACTGTTAACCGTGAGCATCGTGTTGATGACTGTCATCTGGGAATTCCATTTAGGATCTTTCCAGTTTAGAGAGACACTCGATCAATAATTATTGATGATTGGAATAAGGAAAAGAATTTAAACAGAAATAAAGAAAAATAAACATCAGAATTCAACATCCATTCAACAAAGTTTCACATTAATCTCTTATTATGGTTTTTAAAAAGAGGAGCAGGGAGAGGAAAGAATCCAAACTCATCACTACTCATCATTATTATCACTGTAATTTTATACATAACGGAATGCATGCTTAGGATTAAAATCACCGTTCCTAAGCTATACTTGCACATGCCAATTCCAAGACTCTACCCAATGTCTGGTATTCCTTAAGACCTCAAGCTCTTGGTTGTTGTTTTATGCTAGGGATTGCCTAAAGACAAAAGCAACCAACTATTTGAAGAGTGTGTATATTTAATTAGACAGTGGCACATGCATCTTAAAAATGTGTGTGCAGTGATTATCTACTTGTTTTTTAAAGTATATGCTTTGAAAACATATGATCTGATTAAGAAAAGAGGCCTATGTATTCATTTTAAGTAATATTGAGTTTATCAATTATAGAAAAAAATCACAAATTAACATGCAAATAAGCAAGTTTTTAGTAATTTAAAATGTAAGACAGATTTCCATACACATACAGGGCAATAGAGAAGGAAATTGGAAACTCGAGAAGCCTCTTGAGTATCCAGCAAAAGTTGGCATAGTTACAGTTAGTTTTAGTACACTCACATAATTGGCAATGTTTTTGAGGTTGATATATGGATAAAACTTAAGTATTAAGAATTCTTCTACTTGGCATGTTAGTCAAATCTTTCCTGGGATCCCTAGCCTGTCACTGATATAATCAACTACAGAATGAATAAAGCTCCCTGAAAAACTTGTCTTTGGAATGAAAGTGTCTTGTTTCATCCTGATTGCCCCTGTAGGTCAGGTGGACTCTGTTCAGCTTCCCCATTCCCTGCTTAGCCACAGTGAACTGTGAAAATGTTCATTGTGATTTTGTTTGCCTTGTGTTTGGTTAACTCCAAAAACACTCCTGTAGCCGCTTATTACAGCTCCTCAGTTTTTGGCAGAGTCAACTCTGTAGTGTTAGGATCTTCAGCCTCTTCACCTGCTACCTCATACCTTTACATATTCATTATACATCTCTTCCTACCTTCCAAAGCTTACAGCCATGTTATATTTCTAAGGATATGCTTTCTTAACAGTCCTCCATCTTACCAGAACATTCTTCAAAGCTCTCACTACTAAATACAACCCAGACATGTGAGAGATGCTGATAGTGAATATTTTCTATGTCGTTGAAATAATGGTACCATGATCACTGAGGCTACCCACTGTGGTCTTCTGGTCCCTTTCCCCCTTGAATACCAGAGTGGATGGAGCTTGGAGTGGCAGCAACATCATAGATAGAGATGTTACTGCCAAGGCTTGGGGCAGGGCAATTCAGCCCTTTGATGTAGCTATAATCTCCAAAAATATCTTCTCTATCACTGTGGGAGTCCGTGCTGCCTCATCATGAAAGCCAATGTCAGTGCTTGCAATAGGAAACCTGTAACAACAGATTCCCCAGTGGTCTGCCCCCTCTGAGTCCTTTTCCAGGCATACTGTTTTTTTTCTTCCTGTCCCCCAGTTCTCTTTTCTGCTCCTCTCTTACAGCTTCTGCCCAACCATTGCCTGTAGAGCTGTTTGCAGGGCTCCTAGTCTCCATCCAGTCCCTACCACTCTGGTTAGATGTTTGCCCAACACTTAACCAAAGACACCCTTTTCAAGTTCTTTTTTTTTTTTTTTTTTTTTTTTTTTTGGTTTTTCGAGACAGGGTTTCTCTGTGGCTTTGGAGCCTGTCCTGGCACTAGCTCTGTAGACCAGGCTGGTCTCAAACTCACAGAGATCTGCCTGCCTCTGCCTCCCGAGTGCTGGGATTAAAGGCGTGCGCCACCATCGCCCGGCTTTCCTCTTTCTTTCTTTGGCTCAGCTTCCATTGCATATTGCCTCCTGGCTTTCCCCCTACTTAATCTTATCCTTTCACAAGATATTTATGTGTCTCTGCCTCCTCTATTAATGTTCCTGTTATTATATTCATCCTCTTTCCATTCCCAGTGATTTCACTTCGTATCACAGCAATGCCATAATTTATTTCACAACTTTGATACTGAAAACTCTCCTACAGCTCTAGACACAAATATTTATCTGCATATCATAATCATTGTTGCACCTTTATTGCTAACTTATAGACCTTACTATCATTTGTATCATTTTAAAATGTAAAATACATTAAAATATGCAGTTAAAATCATATATAACTATAAAAATATTAAGAACTGAAACACAATTCAGTGTCAGATCATATGCAAGTGCCCAGATTCTGTCCCCAGTATCACATAAATTAAAGAAATAATTTATAAATATATTTAAATTCCTATTTTGATGCACAACCTATACATCTTCTATGCTGATTACTGTTATTGTAGGCTTAGTGAAAGTTCTAAAAAAACAGAAAAGTGGTTGCTTATGTAAACCTACAAAATTCTTTCTTAAAACAGCAATCTATAGATCAAATGAGAAGTTTCATCCCAGCAATATAAGCAATTGCATGCTCAGAGAACAACTGTTCAAAATCATGATTCTGGCCATGTTGTAATCATATATTATCTATGAAAAAATACATAGTATTCTGGAAAAAACATAGCCTTGAGAATTTATGCAAATAATAGCATCTCTATAGAAAATTGCATACATAATCCTATTCATGCACACTGTGTTACATAATTTTCATAGCAATCTTGTGAAGTAATACATCAGACAATATCTTTAGTTAACCGATTATTAAAAACAGAATATATTTCTTGGGAAAGCTTAACTACTTTTCTAAACGCATGTAGTATTTGAATACAGAAACTAAGAAAAAATATGCTTTCTGGGTATAATCAATATCCATCCTTATGAACATGTTATGTTTTTTTTTATAGAAAATAGTTGAATTGTTGAATGTATATGTACCCTTCAAGTAAAGGAAATACACATCATGTACTTCAGATCATCCTTTTTCTTCAATTTATGTTTATTTTGATAGCTACATTAAAAACGGAATTTCATATTGATAGTATACTCAATATTTAAATATGTATGCATTGTGTAATCAGGTTAAAAGCCTATGTACTCAAATATTTATAAGTTCTATCTGCAAAAATACTGAAGATACTTCTTGCTTTTTGAGATATGCAATACGCAATGACTGTAAGTGGTCCCCTTGCTGTGAAATAGTACCCTAGAGCGTCTTACTGAAGCCTTGTCCTATCATTCCTCCCCAGGTTCTGAAAACCATCCTTTCTACTCTTAATTTCAGTGATTTTGGTTACTTGATTTTCCACGTACATATGAGACAACGTAGTACTTGTATTTCTGGGCCTGGCTGGTATCACTTTACACAATCTTCATTCAGGTTCAGCCATGATGCCATAAATAACTTTATTTCTTTCTTGACAATTCAGTGAAAATGTCTTCCTAGTGTGTGCCCCAAGCTGTCAAATGTATTTTAACCATTGTCAGTAATTGTTATGTTATGTGATGGCGTGAAATTACAACCAGGGAACAGGGGGAAGTTACACAGCTCGGAGGTATTTCTCCCTTTGGAGCACGTCTCAGACTGCTAAAGTAATGCAGAATAACACAGCGTCCAACTATCATTGTTTTACTATAAGTAGGTCTTACAGGCAGGCAGCTAAGGGGTAGGCTTTTGCTTCCACCGTTCTTTCTAGTAATAAGCTGGCTTATGAACCTTAGAATCAAAATCCACTTAGTTTATGTGTTATGCCCGCCCACATCCCTTTTTGAGACCTATAGTTCTCCATGAACTAGGAATGCAGAAAATACCTTAGTTACACCTCCTCTTCAGACTCTGGCCCAACAACACATAACATGCCCTACTTTATTTTCCGCTCCATTTTTATAAGGTCTGTCAAGATTGCAATAACACAGCTTTGTTTGTCAAAATAATGGATTGCTTGTTTTTATTTTAAATGTAAATTCTTGAGATCTGAGATGTGTAAAACTTTCAAGAAGAAATTTCTTTTGGAATGGAAATGGGTTTTATAACTGTAATTTATGTCTGTGGATGTGGTTGCCATAAAATAGGACTTAACTAAGCATTTCTAGGCTGTGTGGCCAGTAGCTTTGCTCATAAGTCAGGAAGATATTCACTACAGATAATTTGTGTTGTATTTTAAATTCCTAGGCTTTTAAGACCTTGGTACTGAGTAATCTTGGACTCTGAAACAATTCTTTTTCCTTGAACATGCTTGTCTGTCACTCCTCTGTTCTATATCATTAGTTGGTCATCATATTTTTAATATGCTCCATAGCAAGTGATTTGATGTCAGCATCTGAAATATTTATTATTCTGATGGAAGACAGTATTTAGGAGCAAACTTTTTTTTACTTTGTTATCATTTTAAAAGCATTAAGGAGGCTCTGCCTATATGACATAGTACCAAGCCATAACAAGCTAATGTCATGCACTCTTGTGGACTCCAACATTTACCATAGAAGTCCTTAGTAGCATCTATATAATATTTTTTTTCTTTTTTGTCCCTTTGTAGTTGTTTGAAATTACAGTGCCTCTCTCTCAAGGCCCCAAACCAGTCACAATCAGTTTTGCCAATCATACTTCCTGCCGATGCATGTCTAAACTGGACGTTTACAGACAAGTTCATTCCATTATTAGACGTTCTCTGCCAGCAACACTATCGCAGTGAGTATGAATTCAGTCTGTCTTTCTACATCTTCTCCTAAGTTAAAATTACCTTCAAAGAAACCCAAGTTTATTTAAGGAAGTTTTATAAAGACAGTTCTATTACTCATCAAATACAAAATATAAAACATTATCCAATAAAAGTAGATTTATACTGAACTACCCCTTGTATGGACAGGGTAGTTCACAACATAAACAGACAGTCTATAGAATGGTGCACAGCCCACCGCCATTCACATAACTAATGAATTAGACACATTGATTTAATGACTGTAAAGCTGAGTATTCACTTGGAAATTATTCTAAAGCTTAAAAATTTAAGCCTTAATGATTTAAGTTTAAAACAATTATTAACCACTCATATTATGATGATATGCTAAAATGTTAGTTGAAATATACTTCCTATTTCTTGTTTCAGCAAAGATTGACTTGAAATATTACTAATTAATTGGATTTTCTCTTTATATTACTTGAAATAATATTCACGCTATCATTTAACATTCAAGTTGTTTTCTTGTCTCTCTTTTACTATAGCAAAGAGTAGCATTAGATTAAAGGGAAGGGCAGATTATCAATTTAGACACTGAATAACTGATATTAGTACAAATCTGTCCTCCTTTGCTTGGAAAAGAAAAGATCTTGCAGATATCGCTGAAGAAAACCATAGTAATTTAAGGAAAGTGGCCCACCTTAACTGACAGGGCCCATCTCTCATTTCACTCATGCAGGCCCTCGAGTACTGTTTATTTCTTGACCCTATTTCCGTAGGAAAAACATCTGTTCTGAGAACGTTAGGTATCATCTCTTTGTTCATGGTTCCCAAAATTTTATTTGAAGATCTGATCATGTATTTGTTTTCTAATAATTTTCTACATTTATCTATTTTTCATGTAATTATGTTAGCTCTGTCTTAAACCCAAAGATTAGTCCATTCCCTTCTATTTCTCTTTATTTCATATTACAAAATCCTCATATTCTTTGGAAATGTAGAAGTTGCAGTTATCACTAATTTCTTCTTTTATCCCACACAACTCTGATTCATTATCTTAGAGAAGAGGGAGATCCATCTCCAGCCTTCATTTAATTCTCATCCCTTCCATTCATCCACTCTAGTCTGTGTGGACGTCGGGTTTAGCACATCAGCAGCAAACTGGTCTCTTAATATCAACTCTTTCCCTCATTCCTGTACGCTATTGTAAATAAGCTTCAAAAGACATCATTTGATTTATCCAAGCAAGAATAGTGCTTATCTATTGCTTAACTAATTGTGCACAAGTTTCTCACCATTCTTTTTCTTTGTCATCTTTCTTGTCATTATTCTCCACGTCTATGTTTTACAAAGTTTGATTCCCTGATCACAAGGTCTTTTCCTATTCTGTATCTTGTTTCTATTATGATTTCAGCTTGAAGTAAGTTCTCTTTCTTTTATTCCTTTCGATGGCCACATCCATTTCCTAGAGCTCATATGAAAGCCTTTCCCCTGCATTTGTCTCATCAAAATACCACAATCAGCATTGTGTTAATTTGATAGCATCTTTACTTTGTGCTATGAATATGATGGCTTTAGAGATGTAATTGTGTTATTACATGTACATGTAGTTTGCTTATTCCATAGCTACTATATTCTGTTAAATTGATAACTGATTATGTTTCCATGGCAAATACTACAGGAAAATCAATGTGCTACAAAATATAAATAGAAGGATATAATCATGGAAGGGTAGAAGAACACACACACAGAGAGAATGAGAGAGAGAGGGAAATGGAGAAGGAGAGGGAGATAGAGAAGTGAATATTATATAAAGATATAAGTATCTTGGTTTTTTGAGACTGGGTTTCCCTGTATAGCCTTGGACAACCTGGACCTCACTCTGCAGACCCGGCTGGCCTTGAACTCACAATAATCTGCCTGCCTCTGCCTCATGAGTACTGGGATTAAAAGTGTGAGACACCAATGACTGGAAAGACACAAACAAGTATCTTAAAGTTACTAGTGGTGAATTTATTGCCTAATTGATTAGTGCCTCCATTGTCCACGAAGATGTAAGGAAATTTAAGTCTAGTGGCAAAATTGGGATGATTTAATTAGATTTTAATCCATGAAATTAATATGCTATTAAATAATCAAAAGACTAAGGCTGTGATTTTGAAGTAGTGAAGACCTATCTATGAATCTTCATGTTTTTATAAAAATATGAAAATAGAATAAGAAGTTTTATTGATAAATGTTATGTAAAGGTTTAATATAGTCAAAGCATCTTGAATTGTAATTTATACATCATTAAATGACTGCAAATTATTATTTGAAATCAATCATCATATTATGGCAGTCTTTCAGGTAGTGTCTAATTGAAAAGAAATATAAAAGGGGATTATAAAATAGAAAATTCTAGCGCAGGTTATAATTCATCTTTTATTTGATTCCTGAATTATTATAAAATATGGGCCCTAAAACACTAAATATGTTTAATAGTAATAAGTTACATTTATTGGAATTTAAGAGGAGTTTTTCATTACTGTGAGGACTCTTATTTTTGCTAAAGAGAACAGAGGATACACAGCCCAGGAACTTTTTACTTAAGACTTGAGAACTCAATGTCTTTAGTCCATTAATCTGTAATAGATCCTCAATCCCATTGCTTAAAAGCTCAAAAGCTAAGATGATTTCTTTTTCTAGCTCTCATTGCCCAGTTTTCCCTTTGAATTCTTGAGTGTCATACATTGTTCTTTTCCTTTAAATATAAATAAACAGAAAAGCATAAGAATAATTTACTAACATTTATAAAAGAGTAGACCTTGGATTCTCCCAGTAAATTGATTAAGACATAATCTTAAACCATCTGATCAAAAATAATTTTTCATCAGAATTCAAAAGAAATCATTTCAGGAAGTTCTAGAAATGTTCTCTTTGCAAATTTACAATTGCTGTGTACATAGGTCATTATTTTTTGAAATTTTAATGTATATATCTGTTTATCATTTTCTACAGTATTCTCTGTATATAGAAATAGAACATATATACATGTGTTTATTTTTAATTTTTTTTAATTTTTTCTTTGTCTTTTGAGACAAGGTTTCTCTGTGTTACTTTGTTGCCTGCCCTAGAAATAGCTCTCATAGACCAAGCTGGCCTCGAACTCACAGAGATCCTCCTGCCTTGCCTCCTGAGTGCTGTGTTTATATATAAGGGTATAGAATATATATACCTATACATATAGAAACATAGGTATAGAATATATATGAACATGTGTTTGTATAGCTATAGAATATATATAGTCTAACTTGCTCAGCTTAGGACCTCTTGACTTGAATGTATTTACCAGTAAGACTCAGTCAAGAGAAGTATTGTTTAAACCCTAAAGCATTATTTTCTTCCCTGGCAAAATATTATGTAGTAGCTGCATGGCCTGGTTTATTGAATAATCATAACATTTCAGTTCATTTCTAACAAATACCAAATAGAAGTGGTAGTGTTTTTTAGTTAATTTTATGTAGATTTGGGGAGTCAAGGATCTCTTAGTGCACAAAACCTCAGTGCGAAAATGTAGAGAAAATGAGTCACAAATACGCATGCATGAGGCAGCATGACATAAGATTCAAAGTGTAGGGGGTTGCTACCAAATATTTAGAATTTACTCTACCCAGAATGGACACATTTTTCTAAGTTTTCAGAGATATAAATGGACCAATAAAATTGATTTTAGCATTGAATATACCAGTTTTTCTCATTGAGAAATGCATAGATCCTTGAATTCATGACCAAAAGTTTTCAAATAATGAAATAATTCTTATAAAAGTAACTTTATGCTTCATAAAAATTACAAGTTCTGTTTAAATGAGAAAGTAAGAAGGTTTATTTGCTTACATGGTTCCCCACATAGATCTACATGAAAAATTATTTTATGCCTTGCAGAAAGTGTATGCTTCAAGTAATATGTTTTACAAATGAAGCACATGAAATGTCTTATTTATAAAAATGTATATATGCTCATTAATCATTTATTACTTTTGAATATCAGTTTCAACAGCATGAAAATGCCTTGAAGATTGAAACATAAAGGCAATAAGCACTTTGTTGTAATCCTTCTGTCTATCCTGACAATACTTCCTATCATTATAATATAATAACTTTTAAAACTTTTGTTTCTACTTCGCTTTTTAGGATAGTTATGCTATAAATCCTAAGCTGTTGCTTTTTACACCTGAAGGAGGGAGTGTCATTTAGGAGTTATAAATATATATTTCTCCGAATATTGGCTTCTTTAATTCAATAATATCTAGCATAATTTCAGATTTCAACATTAGAATATGTTTATGATGAGTAATATTTACTTATTTGTGTGAAGCTTCTCATACATTTTAGAAATTTAAATTGCGTTTTAAAACTATTAGAATTCAAAATACTTATTTACCTTTAAGCAAACTCTTACTTACTATTCCGAAGTTTGTTTTATCAAGAATATTTCAGTATAATATAATTGAAAGTGTTTGCCAAAGCCTCTGTTCTTGTTCAGTGTGAATATGAAAAAGAAGAAGAGGAGGCACAACCAGATTATGTGGACTCCGCATTTTCTATGCATGAAAATACGTATCTGGATGTTTGCATAACATTCACAAAGTAAATTCCTGCAATTGCGTCTACACATAGAGTTCACATGTTTACATTTATATTTTTGAAAACGCTCTGTCATAAAATAGAAATCTCTATGTAAAAGAAAAAAATTGGTTCTGTTTTCTTGGTTACTAAGGGTAGAAACCCACCTGGTTGGACATATTTAAACGCAGGCATAAACCTTACCAGGCTCTCCCCAAAGGGAAGATCCTTCAGTACGTTCAGGGCTAGAAACTGAGAGGACTCCTGTAACTCTGCCATGTATACAGCTTGGATCTTTGTTTGGCAAAATTTTAGACTGAAATAAAAGGGATAATTGCAACCAAATAAACACATACCACAAGTGGGAGAGGGGACCCGTGTCTGAGACTTTGAATGAGTATGTTAATGCATGCTTGTGTCTGTGTGTAATGGAGGGAAAGCTGTAGAAATCCATCTTTACTACACTCATTTAGGTAGGCTGTGTTATTGCATGTCATTTCATCACACTAGGGAATATATGGCTTTGACTTTATTTTGATTGTGTGTGTGTGTGTGTGTGTGTGTGTGTGTGTGTGTGTGTGTGTGTGTTTGAGAAGCTTTCTTATAGGGCACAGACTAGCCTCAAGCTTATTATATAGTCCAGGAAAAATTGTCTTAGACTCCTGATGTATCTCCCTGAGAATTTCAGATGCTGGAATTCATTTCATATGCCACCATGCTGGGATTAAGATGTGTATTTTGACTCTAGTTGGTTTCATCTTCCACATAAGAACTGTAACCAGTGACTAGAAAAATACCGCATCAGACAAGTGTAGGATAAATTACATTTTGGCAAAATGAGAAAGGAATGTTTTCTATTGTCATCATTGTCATATGTGTCCACCTATAACCTGTATGCACTGTCACCACGTGTAGAAGGACACTAAAGGGTATTTTATGGCAGGAGGCTAAAGTTGGGATAGAATATACATACAAAATTATTGATATCTATTTATAAAATTGATAAATACTCCAAAGTTATCAGGAATAATTCATACTTACGATTAAACTAAAATATAAAATAACGACTTATTATTTACTTTTCTATTGCTGTGATTAAATACCATAACCAAGATAACAATTTTTAAAAAAGAGTTTCTTTGATGGTTTCCAGTGCCCATAGGTTAATAGCCCATTACCATTCCAGTGAGAATGATGGAAGTGTGGTTCTGGAGCAATAGCTAAGAACTTGACCCACATGCAGAAATCAGAACCCTGACTCAAATCCATCAGTTTTTTTGAAATTTCAGGACCTGCTGTCAATGGCACGCCCTCTAGCAAACCACAAACATCTACCAAATGGAGACCACTTGTCCAGGAATCTGTGACTTACAGGGAGCCCCTCCTTCAAACCACCACAGTGACAAAATAATGGAGTAGGTAGAGATTTTCCCTTAGGATTAAGTGGATTTTTTTTTTTTTTTTAGGATAGTATGGCATGTTCCGAGAAATGCTAAGTGAACAAACAAGGTTTAAACATGTTGCCTTGTTGTTGATTTTTGGTTTTGGTTGTTTTCCAGGAAGAAATACTGACATATATAAACAAAAATATCTAAACAAAAAAGTAATGGCACACTGGGGTATGGATCAGAATGAGCACACTTCTCATAGTCTTAACTCATTATCACATAAGTAAATATGTTTTATCTTTAAGAGTAAAAACAAAAGGCATGTAGTGTACACAGGATAAAACAAGCAGCTATTTGTATAAAGACTGTTGGAGCCCACGTATTTTAGTGGAATTTGTTAGGATGAAGTTAAACATACGGAAAGTCCTAGCTATCCTGTGTTGGTTTTGGACATAACTGACCTTGTTTTTGCCTAAAAGTGCATACATGCTTATCTCCCTTAAAATTACATACTTATTGCAGAAAATATATGTGGCAAACATATTTAATTTTACTTTAAAGGGAAAAACATACAGTCAACTGTAATTAGCCCTCAAGCCCAGCTTATTTCTGATGAATTACCATGAATCATAGTGTCTCCAAAAGACACATTTTGAAAGCATCTAAGATGCTTAAAAAGTTTTATATTCATCTAACAATTATTACTGCTTTTGCATATACTTTTTTGGTTACCATCTAGACTATTTTCATGATCTACAAGAGACTGTAGTTTTCATGACGTAGCAAATAATACAGCGATAAACCAAATCAAGAAACTCCCTGTAACGGACTCCCTAAGTAGACTGAAACATATGGGACGCTTTAGACAAGCTGCCATGTTGAAACGTGTGAATAGATCCTTCCTTAGAATGGCTGTAGACTGCTGGGAAGGAAAACATTGATAAATCATCAGAGGTGACGCTCAATGACAGTAGACATGGTCATGATGTACAGATCTAGAAGATAAGCACAGAGATGTGAGTCTGTCATCCCAGCACTGGGGAGGCCAAGGGTCGGAAGTTCAAAGCCAGCCTTATACTATATAGTGAGGGCTTTCTGCCAAGCACACACAATTTGGAATTGCTTTTTCTGTAAAGTAAAGCCCCAAACAAATTCTTTGTGTGGTTTCATAGTACTTCTTAGATGTTTTTGAAACAGTGTTTCATCACCTTGAATAATCTATATAACTTTTCTTAGTAACATCCAAAGCATGTGGCCTGTTTGTTCTTTACTTGGAGCCCATTTCAGGGTGTCTGCAGATGGTTTCTTTGTTGTAGCATTTTGGAGCATTCTTCACCACATACTGTTGTTTATAATATTGCTTTAAAATGAATGATGTGTGATATCTAAGTAAATATTTGCCTTTGACGTCCTCACCAATGTCCGTGACAAGTCATGTTGTAAAGGTTCATGAAAGGAAAGCTCTCACTGTTAGAATATTAAAAGGAAAGGTGTCTCCTGGATAGACATTAACCAGGAGAACAGGCTGCAGAGTGTATCTGCATTTGACTCAGACGATCTAGAAGAAATTGAATATAATGGCACAGAACATGATTAAACCCAAATGATAGATTCTAAATGTCATTTTCCAGAGTAGTAGTAGTAGTAATGATGATGATGATTATGATGCTGATGCTGATGATGGTGATAAAGAGTAATATTGCTCTGTGAAGAGTGGTTCATTCTAGGTGGAGTAGTGAATAACTGAGGTTTGTCACACTAAAGTGCCCAATGTTGTAGTCATTAAGATGAATGGGTTCCTATTAGCCAAGGGCAAACAATCAAGGGGTAATTTAAGTCCTCGACTGAAGACAGTTTGTTGGTAATGTTTTCTAAAACAAATATTGAATATTGAAAGGAGGTAGGGATGAAAGAAGGAAAAGAGGGTAAGAAGAAAGAAAAGAAGGAAGGAAATAGTCATACCCCCCCCCAAAAAAATCCAAATGTGCTCTGGGATATTTATGGTGAAATGGAAAGTGGGAATTATACATTAATCACGTGATATTAGAGCTATAGGATCTAGGGTTCAGAAATAAAACAGTAAATGGGTTTGTATGGGAATATCACGATAGCTGCAGTACTTTAGTGAGGCAAGAGCTGAAAGCCACCTATACTATTATTATAAGAAATAAATCATATTACAGCTTTTCATGAAATTTTCTATGTCACTAAAAGTCCTTCAGATAAAAATTATCAAATAACCTCTAGAGTTGCCTAAAATATATTTTTATTTGGTAAAGGAAATTACAGGGAAATATAGAAGGCATCATTGCCTTTTTTTGAAAGTTAAACAAAATGTCATTATACAAAGACGCCTACTTGCTTTTAAAATGTTTAAGTCCTCTTAGGCCTTATAACTTATAAGGGTAAGCTCAGATTGGAACCTGGAGCAGGTGAGGTGGGGGTAGTTTTAGGGGAGACACTAATGGCTCATCTCTATTCTTGCGTATTTTCAAGCTTTGCTGTTACTATGTTTTGACTTGTAACATGCACATGCAAAGAAATGATCCTTCTCTATTCCCGTTACACCATTCTTTAGCTCCTGTTTAATTTGTGTTCCCCCAAGGTGTCAAGCAGTCAACAAAACTTGTCCTGCAAACTATGTGTGGAATAACTACATGTGCCGATGCCTGGCCCAGCAGGATTTTATCTTTTATTCAAATGCTGAGGATGGTAAGTATATTAAAAAAAAAAACACTTCAGTCCGTATCTGATCTGTATTTTGATGAACATATTTCCATTTTAAATGCTCACAGCATTATGCTCATCACTTACTGATGAGTACAAAGTAGGATATTAGCTACTTCCTTTGCTATTATTTTTAACTTCTATTTAAAGGGTGTTTACATACATTACAAAAAAACGAAAAAGGAGGGTATTTTGAATGCATGCATGAAATCCCACATCCTGAACTTACTAAGGTCCAATAAATATGTTCTGTGTTTTTCTAGACTCGACCAATGGATTCCATGATGTCTGTGGACCCAACAAGGAGCTGGATGAAGATACCTGTCAGTGTGTGTGCAAAGGTGGCCTTCGGCCATCCAGCTGTGGACCCCACAAAGAACTGGACAGAAACTCATGCCAGTGTGTCTGTAAAAACAAACTTTTCCCCAGCTCATGTGGAGCCAACAGAGAATTTGATGAAAACACATGCCAGTGTGTATGTAAAAGAACCTGTCCTAGAAATCAACCCCTGAATCCTGGGAAATGTGCCTGTGAATGTACAGAAAACACACAGAAGTGCTTCCTAAAAGGGAAGAAATTCCACCATCAAACATGCAGGTAAGGAGTCTAGGTAAACAACGCTAATTCACTTCTAGAACATGCGGTCTTCTCAACCAGGAGCTGTTTTTCTCAACTAAAACTAGCAGCAGCTTATTTGAATGAAGACAATAAACCCTCGTAGAAGAAAAAATGCAGTTACTTAAATCAATGCTATTCTTTCTTAACACTAGACTTTTTGTGGGGTTTCTAGCTTCTTTGAGTCAGTCTCGCTATATAGCCAGGATGACTTAAAACTTAGTATTCTCCTGCCTTGATTTCCTAAGTGGACGGATTCCAGGATTACATAAGTACATTTGGTCTCTGGGAGTTGAGTAATATCAAAGGTAACAAAGAAACATCAAGGCACCAAAAGAAGTCTAGAATAAACCCCAAACTAATTCTTTGTCCAAGACACTAATGTACCAGAGCCCTATATGAGTAGAGGATAGATATATTATTTTAGAAATGCATTCAGCAGTCTATGTCTGATTTCCTTCAAAAATTAAAAAATTTACTTTAAGATGTAATTTAGGACCAGATGCTTCAAATGAATCTTTTTTTTTTTTTTTTTGGTCAGGGTTCTCTATAGCTTTGGTGCCTGTCCTGGAACTAGCTCTGTAGACCAGGCTGTCCTTGAACTCACAGAAATCCACCTGTCTCTGCCTCCCAAGTGATGGGATCAAAGGCATGCACCACCACGACCCAGCCCAGTGCATTATTTTAAAGCTTAAAAATGAAACACAGCACCATTTTCTGAAGAATTTCATCTGAAAATGAAAGATTTACACAGAATTCTTCATGAGAACTGGATAAATGTTCTAGCTCGCTCTCTGCTGCTGTGATAAAATACCATACCCAAAAGCAACTCGGGGAAAAATGGCCTTATTTGACTTCCAGGTTGCAAGGTTGCAGTCTATCACGAAGGAAGCCAAGGCAGAAGCTGGAGGCAAGAACTGAAGGAAACCTGGAGGAACACTTTGTATTGGCTTGCTCCCAGGCTTCCTTGCAGGATCAAAGCCTACCTGTCTAGGGATAGTACCATCCACTGTGGGATGGCTCTGTATCAATTAACAATTAAGAAAAGGTCTCACAGACACGGACTTAGGCCAGTCTGATCTCATCACTTCCTTAATTGAGATTCACTGTGTTCTCAGATGCCTCTAGATTTGTGTCGTGTTTAAGGTTACTCGAGCAACTTGAGAAATAACTAAGTGATCGAGAACACATGGTACTCCTTCAGAGAAACTGGCTTTAATTCAAACAGATCGCAACTGCCTTTAACTTCAGTTACAGGGGAGCCAACACCCTCTTCTGGCATCTCTGGTCACCTGAACCCGCATGCACGTACTCAGAGACAAATGCAGACCTAAACACATAATTACAAATTACAAACAAAATTATTGAAAATTACTCGATTCGCTTTTGAAATGTTATTTTATTTTACCTCTATGGGTATTTTACCAATAGGCACGTGTGTTCTGTGCACCACGTGTGTGCCTGGTGCCCATGGAGGACACTGGATCTCTGGCACTAGAGTTAGACAGTTATAAATCAATTATCTGGGTTCTGGACACTGATCCTTTGTTCTCTGTAGGAGCAACAAGTACTTAACCACTGAGTCATCTCTTCTGTTCCATCACTCACTTTTTTTTTAAGAGTTTAGAACTTTTAATTTGTCTTAAAGTCACTGAAGCAAACAAAACATGATAAACATTCTCTTACAACCCCAATGCAAAAAAAATAAGAAGAAGAAAAAAAGACTGTAGGAAAAGAAAACCTCTTGAAATGTCCTTAAAAGGCTCTGTCATTACTGGCTGCAACATCTGTCACTTGTTTTTATTTTTACAGCATGGTTTTGTAGTCTTTTTCATTAAGAAACATAAATGAGGTTCTTGGACTCAAAGACTTTCTATATTTATGTCTGAATTTGTATCTCTTACATCTCAGAGGATAAGATGACTACTGTTTAATCCAGATTTCTCTTTGGGATGTTTTTGTTGTTTTCCTTCGATACTGGCCCAGCAGCCTTGCCTCTGCTTAAATTACCTCAGTATCTTCTACTCTGTCTCCCTGCTCCCCCAGTTCATGAAGAATACAGATTTCTGACTTTGATGCTGGGAACACTTCATGCTGTTTCTCGGAGTTGCTCCTCTTTGTATGGCTTTGGTTTTCTTTTTTCTTCCATCTCCAGTCTAAAGAGGGACCATATCCTGGCAGAGGTCTCTGTATTAAGCTGCATTTAAGCATCTCAGTTGCTGTATCCCGTAAAGATTGCCATATGTATCTAGAAAAGTGATTCTCAACCTTGCTAATGCTCTAACTTTTTAATACGGTTCCTCATGTTGTGGTGAACCCATCTATAAAATTGTTTTCATTGGTACTTTATAACTGTAATTTATCTACTGTTATGAATCATAATGTAAATATTTGATATATAAGGTATCTGATATGCAACCCCTATGAAAGGGTCATTTGACTCCGCATAGGCGTCATGACCCATAGATTGAGAACTACTGGTGTGTTTAATGTCACCATTTTTCTGCTTTTATTCTCTTCTCATAGCACATGAGATTTTAGTGCCCTCATTTTCAATATTTTTTCTCTTTCATTGAATATCTTCTTCCATCCACAAATTAGATATGGGCAAACACTACCCTTTCAACATCTAAAATAAAAGCTGTTTTCTTTTTATTTTGAATATTGTATCCTTGTGACTATTTATCATTAACCATGTACCTCATTAAATAGAGGCTATCTTTTGAGTCTCGAGACTTTGTGTTCTTATTTTCACTTTTAATTCTGAAGATCTGTCATTTGTAGTTACTGCATAATGGGTCACTGCTAAATCCGGGTTTTTCATTGATAATATTTTTTTTCTTTCCTGTGTTGTTGAAGAGTTCCTTATATAAATCTTAATACTTATTTTTGAAAAACATTTTGAATAACACACATTTTCCAATTTTACTGTACTTACCAAAAGGTAGTTTCTATTAGATCCAAAAAATACAGCTGTTATATTTCAGCAAACTTGATTAAGTCATGTTTCACATTGAATCTTTTTTTTCAATGAATTTAGTATATATTAACAAATTTGAATCTTTTGAGACTGCATTTGGACTAGCCGGATATCTAAAGTTTTCTACAGAGAATTGTCATGTTAGCTGCTGAGTAGACTATATCTATATCATATATCTTTGCTGAACAAGCAAGACACGTCTTTCATAAATTCTTTTCCTGTTTTTCCTGCTATTTAAGGTTGAAGTTAGGTGTCCTTGTCAAGTGGCCATGGAGCAATACTCTCAGTCCTGAACTATATCCCTAGGCTGAGTTATTATACATATTGTAACTCTTTGTGTGTCCAGTTTTCTAACCACACTCAGTGTATGGTTCCATAGGTTATGGTATCAAATAGATGGAGCAAAAGAGACAATTATAAAGTATATATATATGCACATTTCTCTTAATATTTATTTCAGTGAAGAAAGGCAGAATGTATTTTCATTTTACTGCCTTAATCAACAGCTGTCATTGACCATTAAAAATCGCATGCCTTTTTGATAAACAAATTGTATTCATTGTGTAATTATGAATATTTTAAAAGTTCTTAACAATACATTTATACTATCCTGCTCTAAGGCTCTAAGAACATTCTAGAGATGAAGACTGAAAGAATGTAAGAGCTAGGAAGGTAGAGCAAAGAGCTGCAGAGTTCTTCTGGGAAAGGCACAGCCATTACTGTCATGAGCTCTTTGTAGGTATAGATGCTCATAGTGGCTCAACAAGAATGGGCCTTTGTGGGGCAAGAATGGAGGAAGGGCCAGGAGGACACAGCCCCTCACTGCCGAATTCTTTGTTCCTGATGATTCAGGAAGAGAGAACTTATTGCCATTAGTTTCATACCCACATCTGACCCATCCTTCCCCCTACTCTAGTGGATACTTCCAAACCAGTGATCACTCAGCTGGCCATGGTTAAAATGAATGGTAGGATTGTTCAAAAGCCAAAGAAAAAGTCAGGAATGTGTGAGAGGGACTAGGAGAGAGGATTAGGAGTTGATAGGTGCGGCAGGGACATGAGAAAGAGTAATAAGGAGACATTATATATGCACATGAAACTTTCAGAGATTAAAGTGAATAAAATTAAAAATTTAAAATACTTTAAAAAAAATCATTGGCTATGCTTTCCTTTCCATATCAAATGAGATGAAATTTGAAGTGTTTAAGGGTCTCTTTTAGCTCACTTTCACTTTTCCTTTCTAGCCCCTTACACAGTGAGGCATACTCATCTTCTATAACATTCTTCAAAGCTAGAGTCAATTCACTATAGCAAGCAGAACTTCCAAAAATTAAATGATCGAAATTGGTCTTTTCGCCACTTCCAGCAGCTGGAAGTCTAGTGTGGATGGAGAAGGCCCTAGCCAATCATGTTTTCCCTCACCATCCAGAGTATAGGTGGGGAAGGAGGAGTTACCCACCATTACCCAGCCAGCTGCTGAGTAAAAACACAAGAGTGTGGATGGGGCTGCTCGCCAAAGACTGTGGTCCTGCCAAGATGGCTGGGTTTAATTGCCTGGAAGTCTGGGTCCCATGCACATGCCAGACTTTTGTGAACGTTGCCATGTTTATGTGATCACAGGAAATCAGCAGACCTTAAATATTCACTTTCAAAATTTCTGTTTTATGTTACTTTCATCCACAAAGCAGAAAGTACTTCAAAAGAACTAATGCTTACAATAGCTCATCTTTCCATTGTTATGTCAGCCACTGGGACATGTTTTTAAGGCTTTTCCATTCTCCTACAGTGCCGTAAGCGTAAGCACACACTTAAACATTTATAAACCTATAAACACATTTTAATAAAATTAGTAATTTTTCTGAGTTTAAACTTAAGAAAATATAAAAGCTGATTTTTAGCATCATGACCTTGGTCTTCACCATATGTGTTTCTCTCTGTTTTTCTAGTTGTTACAGACGACCCTGTACAAATCGACTGAAGCACTGTGACCCGGGACTGTCATTTAGTGAAGAAGTATGTCGCTGTGTCCCATCATATTGGAAAAGACCACATATGAGCTAAGATCATACCAATTTTCAGTTCATCATTTTACTGTCTTGAAAAACTGTTGCCCCGATAGAACTGTTTATGCACAGAAAGACTCTGTGGGACCACAGTAACAGAAGCCCAAATCTGTGTTTCCCGAGCCATGTGGAGAGCTGCAGGAACGGACTGGCACTCGTGGGAAAAGGCTTCTTCAAAGCCTGCTCTTCTACCGGTGACAGACAGCCGAGGGTTTTCTCTTGTGATTTAAAAAGAAAAAGAAAAAAAAAAGAATGACTATATAATTTATTTCCACTAAAAATATTGTTCCTGCATTCATTTTTATAGCAATAACAATTGGTAAAGCTCACTGTGATCAGTATTTTTATAACATGCAAACTATGTTTAAAATAAAGTGAAAATTGTATTATAAATGGTGAAGTTCTGTCCATCGCCATCTTACATTATGTTCCGGTTGTAGAAAATGGAATATCATCTTCCAAAATTCTCTTACCACAGATTTGTGAGTTGTCTTGCATTTCGTAGTGATGAGCTCTCTACACACTCAAAGCAGATATCAAGTGCACTGTGTGTTAGCTTACATTCTGAATACACTGGAAAAACCTACTGTTTTAACTTTGATGAAAAAAGAAAGTGAGAGGAAAAAAAATCATTTGACAACATCATGATGTTTAAACTGAGTTCATCATTGTTTAAAGAGGAAAATCATGGTCAACCTCTTTGAATCCAACAGCATAGCATGATCCATGTTCATCCAGTGCTCTCCGTCTTTGAAACTCACCCAAAATTCAAATCATCTTTCAGCTCATTGGTTCCAACAATGAAGCAAAACATGTTATATATCAGTTACTATCCATGTGATAAATTGTTTGATTTCATACATTTGGAACATAATAATTATTTTAGCAAATAGTATTGTAGCTTCATTTGGTAAGCTTTCTGAAGCTTTGTAAAGAAGGTTTGAACCCAATACAAGGGCTGTTATGAATTAGCTTGAATATCAATCTAAGTCTTGTGTTTCTTAAAATTTATTGGCAAAACAAAACAATAAAAGAATCAGTAAAGCAAAAATTAAAGCCAGAAGTATCCAAGAGACAAAAAAATTATTTGTCCCTGGAGATGCAATAATTTTGATTGAAAACCAAGAGTAGCATAGACAAAGATAACACATTACCATAGAAGCTTGAAAACAATTTTATGTGGACCATAAAAAAAATCCCACTTCAACACATTATAATAAATGGGTTTTTGAGTCATCAGTATAGATGGACTGGGGCGAGAGCTGAACAGTTGTTTAGAATATCCACACACGTGATTTAACAAAAAGCTAAAATTTAGTGAGAATATCCTTCAACTCGGCAAAGAATCCCAAGATACCGTGGTTGATCCAAAAGATAAAGTTGAGAAAACACTAGAAGCTCCCAGCAACAGCTAATATATCCAAACTTGGAAAGTTTATAAGCAACATTTCATGTGCAGAAATTTAATATTGGATTCTCAGTCTAAAAGGCCAAAGGCAAAAATGTTTTGCAAAGCCGTTGTATAAGATTTAGCTTCCAGATTGCTTTTGAAGGAAGTTTTAATATTTACAAACTGTTTGAGTGAAGCTGGTTCCGTTACTAGAGTGTCTAAAAATACTCCTTCCTTCGTATGTGTACCACTTAGAACAGAGTAGCGGGGTGTGAGCGTAAGAGCAAGTTCCTCACCGCATGCTCTACAAGAGGGAAGAAGGGTCAGTCACTAAACTGGACTCAAGCCTTCCTCTGTGCACACCTTGCTCTCAAAGGAATGCCACTCAGTGGTGAAGAGATGTGGGTGTTACAGGGGAGAGGGTTCACATAGAATAGTTTTCCCACAGTGTCAGAGCTTTGGGAAACTGGATTATGGTGTAAGCGGAGAGTGCACTCTAGTTTCTGGGCTGTCCAGACCCAAGTAATCACACAAAATTACAACACTGTTTGGCCAAAAGGTCAGGCATGTTTTTAACTAGCTCTTCCATCTTAAATTAACACATTTTTGTTAATCTCTGTATCGCCCCAAGGCTGTGGCTTACTGGTAAGTTTCTGGCATCCTCCTTTATCACATACATGGTGTCTTCCTGACTCTGCCTTCTTTCTCTCTGTATCTTTGTTTGGATTTCCTGACTAGCTATATTCTTCCCTGCCATAGGTCAAAGCAGTTTCTTTATTAACGAAATGGTAGTAAAACATATTCACAGCCGGGCAGTGGTGGCGCACGCCTTTAATCCCAGCACTCGGGAGGCAGAGGCAGGCGGATCTCTGTGAGTTCGAGGCCAGCCTGGTCTACAATAGCTAGTTCCAGGACAGGAACAAAAAGCTACAGAGAAACCCTGTCTCGAAAAAATAAATAAATAAATAAATAAATAAATAAATAAATAAATAAATAAATATAAAAAATAAAACATATTCACAGCATACAGAGGGGAACCCCACATCATTATGGTCTAAGTTTAGTCAACCTAGAATGTGCAGATAGGGATGAAGGCACACCTTCAGATTCACACTTCTCTCTGTGACTCTGCTGTGTGCATAGCACAGACTTTCATTAGAAGATGTTCTAAAAGATACCTTCGGAGTTTATGAGTTCTAGAATGTTCTGAATTAATACATTATTTAATCCTTAAAAATGCACATACAATACCCAAATAACTCTTTAAGAATATCAGTGACACATTTTAAAACACTACTTATGATTACTAGCTGATCTCTCAATATGCTTAACTGCTGTTCTTTTGGTCCTTCTTTTTTTTTAACTGAAAGTGATGGTTGCTCAACTACAGGACCCAGAGATTTTATTCCAGAGATGGCAACTTACTGCTTTAAAGAGGCAAGTTGTGGTAGGAGAGTCCAATCTAATTGGGCACTGAATTATAAATAATGGACCATGTTAAATTCTGACATGTCTGTGTCCCTAAGAAAATCACCAACGTCCCTGAGTATTAGCATTTGAGGCTTTGAAGGGAAAGGGCTGGATTGAAGTTGTGTCTAAAGACCTATCTGTAATGTTTCAATTTGTCTTAACTAAAAAGGGAAATCAAAACCACAGCAACTAAGAACTTCGTGGAAACACCACTCACATACTTCACTTGTAAAATTATGAATAAAAACTCTACTTCCTTTATGCAGTCCTTCTAATTTAATCTTTAATCCTAAGTAATGTGGATAGGTAGGAAGCACTGTTTGTTCTGACTTCCTAATGTCAAATGTTACCACATATAGAAGCAGAAATTCTTTACAAATATCTTAAAAATCAAAACCATGCAACTTTTGCAGAATGACATTAAGGTTTACTGTACTCTTCTTCCAGAGCTCAATTAGCTGTGCATAACTAGTATTTAATCCAGAAAGAGGCTTTGAAACAGAAATTGACTTTGAACTATTGCTGTTGTCTGTCATTCTGACTATAGAATTTGGGTTAGCCATTAAGAAGGATTAAGCATGTACAAATGTATATGCATAGCGGCCAAAATTCTTAGAAGGTCCGTTTAGTGGACTCATAAGTGTTGATTATCTACTAGGCAGAAGACAGAACTATCCGAAACAAATAATGGTAAATGTTCGATTTTGTGAAAGTAAGGCAATATTAAAAGCTTCTTTTTTTTTCAAAACTTGAAGTTATGATTGATTCCCCAAGAAACAATCCACTCTATGTGACTCCAGGGATATATCCTTCAGTGATAGGATAGGAATGGAAGTCTATAATTTCAGCCCTTAAAAGGGTGAGACAGGAAGATTGTTGCTAGTTTGCGCTCCCAATGGCCATTATTGAATAGTCAGTTCCAGGACAGCATGAGATATATTGTGAGAATATTTTTTTAGAAAACAAAAGATAAAACACATTACTTTTATTTTATTTACTTTTTTTTCCAGACAAGATCTAGTGTAGCTGAGTCTAACCTTGGCCTTCTCATCCTACCAGTTTCATCTCCCATGGTCTGTGTCACCAGGCTCAGCTTTGGTACTACTAAAAGGTGTAAACAGTTTCTAGAGGGTTCCACACACCCTTTGTCTTTGTAGCAATGCTTTTGGTGCCATTTTATA
>NW_026067938.1:794463-826298 GCF_014885135.2 Alexandromys fortis | reverse complement strand
TATCATATACATAGTTCCAATAGAATTCTTTTCAGAATCTTACTGTATCTACAAACTAAAGATGCTAATGAGGGTACCTTTCTTGATCCAGTGGTATCACTCTAAACAGCACTGGAATGGCAGAAAGGCTGTGTACTTTGCTTCACTTTCTAGTTCATTCTTTATATTTCTTTTAAATTAGAATCTTTTAAGTGTGTGTGTGTGTGTATGTGTGTGTGTGTGTGTGTGTGTGAGCGCACGCGTGTGCATGCACCACATGTACGCAGATGCTTGCAGAGGCCAGAAGATGTTTTGGATTGATTTACGAATGGTTAGCACCTGGAGGCTGAGAAAATCCACACCTTACACTGTGACAGGATCCCTTGAAACTGGAATACAGTTGTGAGCTACCCAAAAGAAGTTCTGGGACTTGTACTCCAGGCTCCTTTGTAAAAGCAGCAAGTATTCTAACAGAGGAACTTTCTCTCCAGCCCCCATTACTGTTTTCAAGGAACTGTTTATTTCTCTCTATAGTCACTCATTCTTCAGCAGTAACCCTTTAGCCATGATTTTGGGTCCCCTCTTTTATCCATGCTCTAACATTTGGCAAACACTGCTAAAGGTATACTGAGAATCAGATGAAATTTTGGTATCCAAGATCAAACACTCACAGCTTTCCCTAATTCCATTCTAAACTTTACACTGACAGACTGCGATTCATTTTAAAGCATTGCTGCTTTTCAGATTTTTAAATTTAACATACAAAATAATAGGTTTCATTATG
This sequence comes from Alexandromys fortis, assembly GCF_014885135.2. Taxonomy (NCBI): domain Eukaryota; kingdom Metazoa; phylum Chordata; class Mammalia; order Rodentia; family Cricetidae; genus Alexandromys; species Alexandromys fortis. The sequence continues at coordinate 825,535 of NW_026067938.1, read as the reverse complement.
GCGTTATCATATCTACCTTATTGAACCTTTCCAGCCATTCCTCTACTTGATCCCTGCCTCTCTCCTACTCTTAGTATTACCCAGCATTTCTTAATGTTGACGTGTTTGAAGTTCATACTCCTCACAAAACACATCAATAAAGGATCAGAGTCGTGACCTTGAACTTGTTCCTAAGATGAAGAGAACAAGGAAGAGGGAGATGAAGTGAGGAAAAAAGAAAGAAGATATGTAGAAGAGAAAGCAGATGGGATTTTTTTAAAAGGCAAACAGGAAAAGAAAAACCAAAGATTTTAAAGTAAAAAAATTAAGGACATCTACCATGTTAGACAGGGACTGGAAAGATGTACAAACTCTTGAGAGGCATAGAAACATTTCAGCAATTTGTGAACCAGAATGACAGGAAGATTCTATATTTTCCATTGCAACAATTTTGATTTGAACTGTGAATGAGACATGCCATAATGGTTTTATAAAAAATTTGTTTCAGTAAACATTGAAATATAGCACAGAAAGTTCTTTGTGATGAAATAACTTCAGTTTTATTGTCCATGTGGATGTGCAGAATGTTATTTCATTCCCCATCATCCCTAGTGGTGCCTTGCTTTTGAGGTCAGTGGGAAAGCTAAACTGTCTCTTCCCACACAGATTAAGGACAGATGTTTCCACGTGAAAGCTGAGATCATGTGAGAACCTCTTTATCTATCTTATCTCACTGAGGATTGTCTCTAACACGTTAGATGACTTATTTGTCCCCATATGAGATGAGAAGCTCTTTGCTCCTGTGACATCAGGGTAGGCAATCATGATGGACAATTTGTTTTACAGAGCACATAGAGAAAGCTCACTTTAGTCACGGTGTGTTTTTGTGTTCTGTGCTTCATGAATCTAGGGTTTGAATATGCAGAAGGGTGTAGTTTATTTTGTAGGGTGTAGTTTATTTGAACACAGTCCAGTCCTTTTATGCTCCCAGAATAATTACTGAAATTTGTGTTAGACCTAGAAAGGGTTTACAATAATTATAGAGGATAGTCTCTCATTTTTAGAATAAAACACCTATGTCCAGAAACTGGTAAAAGCCTTTCATTGCACCACACAGGTAGTGATGGCACAATAGCATAAAAACACAGGAAAAAATGGTATATAGTCATGCTCTTTCTGCTCCTACAGAAATACCTATGTGTGCCACGCTAATTTCCCTGCTTGAGAATCAGACTGTTAGTCCCTTATTTAATCAATGTAGTCTTATAGTTGTTTATTATTATTATTATTATTATTATTATTATTATTATGTAAAAATACTGAGGGATTTGTTGAAGATATTTGACAATTATTTTTTCTAGACATTTCTACACAACACGACATTTTCTTTATTATTTTAGCAGTATCTTTTGATGTACTAAATACTACCTTACATAAATATATACATGTCTACAATTGTGTCAAAATCTTGGAGTACTGAAGCTCTTCCCATCAAAGGATGCATACTTTGGTGACCCCGGGGAAGGACACCACACAGTTCCCAATGTCCCAGCCATTTTACTCAGAGCAAAGAATGTATGGCAACAATTCTACAGGTGTTAAATCAGGTTTAAAGATAAAAGAAAAATGTATACTTTTGACCTAAGTAACTCAAGATGAACTGGGCTGGAATGCTCTCTGAGCTATTGCCTTCAGAGTCATATCTGTGCCTTTATCCACAGGCCTTATTTTTTTCATCTTTCTGTTGTTTTATTAAAAGACAATTTTGACTGAAATATCTTTTAAGCTTAAGCAATTTTCAAATTGAGTAAGGGTAAAAAGCCTCTTCCCAGATACAATAAATGGAAGTGTTTTCAAGTATGGTGACACACTGCTGTGTAAGCCTTAAGTGCCTCTGACATTTTAAAAAGCAGTTTCAGAAATAAGTCCATCATAGAGGGTGAGATGTCTTCTGTCCTGGATAATATAATGAAAACCTTCTCAAGGCCTTATTTTTTAAAATTATCTTTATTTCCTGGGTGGTGGTGGCTCACACCTTTAATTCCAACACTTGGGAGGCAGAGGCAGGCAGATCTCTGTGAGTTTGAGGCCAGTCTGGATTACCGAGCAAGTTCCAGGACAGGGTCCAAGGCTATACAGAGAATCTTGTCTCAAAAAAACAACAAAAAATTTTTATCTTCATTTAAAATATAATTGTATGACTCCTCCCTTTCCCCTTCTCCTTCCTTTTATGAATCCACCCTTCTTTAACAATTTTTGGAGGCACAAACATTATTCTTACACAAAATTCCTATTCCTTAACTGTCTCTGCTTCTGTGAAAAACTGTCGTACCATGTATTTTAACTTTTTTTTCAATCCATTTCCCTCATCTAGCTATGTCTCATAAGTCTACCATACACTCAAACTCCCCATTTAATGCATTTTTCTCCTCTATTTTTAGTTGCCATAAGACAATATTCAAGGTTTGGGCTTAAAGAACATAAATACATTTTCCCCACAGTTTTAGAAGACAGATCCAAGATGAAGTTGTAGAGTTGGGCTCTGCTGAGACCTCCCAGCTCGCTGCTAGCCACCTTCTCATAGCATCCACACTAAGAACATACTTTGACCAAGCAACAGAGAACTCTGCTGTCCTGTTGTGGGCAAATCACACTTTAACTTTTTTCTCCATTCTGACTGACTGACTGCTTCATTTCAGAAGGCAAAAAGGCTGGGTCCACCACCAGCTTTTACTAAATATGACTATGGTTCCCCAGATGCTACCTAACATCTGCCTGACAGTATATTTTTAGTGATTTGTTATTAAATTCTTAGACCTAATTCTCAAACGTGAGAGAGTTCTGTCTATTTAGGTGTGATTTCTGTCCCCTATCCTTTTGGAAAGTCACAAATTACACTGTGCTTTGCCAGCATGCGGGGAGGAATGTTGATGTTTTCTATAGCTCACACTCTGTTGAGAAGAAGCCCCCAAGGATTACAGAATTTACACCAGGATTCATGCCCACTGACCAGAAAATTTAAGAAACCCCAGTGATGGTATGTTTGACCAAAGAAAATATGTAATTACTTCCTTCTTACAGTATTTTTTATTGGTGGTGACGAGGTAAAAGAAATAAGATCTCTGTCAAAGCCAATAAACATTTTGGAGTGGAAGAGAGTTTTAAAGGAAGCATTATTTGTATATTTGTATTCTAACCAAGGTTTTGTGTCAAATTACAAATGCCCCTTTGAACTGGGCTACCTCACTCAAGATGATTTTTCTAGTTCCATCAATTTACCTGCAAATTTCAAGATGTCTTTTTGTTTTTCTTTTTCTGGCTGTAAAATGTGTAAGTGTACCACCTTTTCTTTAGCCACTAAAAATGCGTAGCCCAGTCTGTCCTTGAAATCATGATCCTCCTGTTTCCATATCTTTCAGCAAATCCTACCAGTGTGGGCTACCACCAGAAAGACAAACATGGTATGTACTCACTCATAAGTGAATATTAGACAAAAGCAAAGGATAATCAACTTATAATCCACAACCCCAAAGAAGTTAGGTAACAAGGAGAACCTTAAGAGAAAAATACATGGATCCCCTGGGAAAGAAGATAAGATCTCCTGAGAAAATTGGGGGTTGGGGGAGAGAAGAAGAGGAGGGAGAGGGGAAAAAGAGACGGAGGAGGAGAACATGAAGGAATGGAATGCCTGAGATGAGGAAAGGATAGAGATGGAGAACAAGGAAAGAGATATCTTGATTGTGGAAGCCATTATGGGACGACGGATAGAGATAGAGACAGAGATCCTCATCAGAGCAACGGACTGAGCTCCCAAGGTCCAGTTGAAGAGCAGAAGGAGGGAGAAGATGAGCAAGGAAGTCTGGGCCTCGAGGGGTTGGTCCACCCACTGAGACAGTGTGCCTGTTCTAATGAGAGCTCACCAAATCCAGCTGGACTGAGACTGAATGAGCATGCCATCAAACTGGACTCTCTGAATGTGGCTCACAATGGGGGCTGACTGAGAAGCCATTGATAAAGGCACTGGGACGTGTTTCTACTGCAGTACTGGCTTTTTGGGACCCTAGTCTATTTGGATGCAAAGCTTCCTAGTCCTGGATGTAGTGGGGAGGGCCTTGGACTTCCCACAGTCCAGAGTTCCCTGCCCTCTCTTAAGGAGGGAGGGGGAGGGAGGAGGGTGAGTGGTAGAGCAGGAGGGGAATGGGAGGAGAGGAGGATGTAAATTTTTAATAAAATAAATAAATAAAAGAAGAAAAAGAGGAAAAAACAACTAGAAGGTTCCATTTTCGCTATGATTTATGGGACTTTTGTCCTTGGACTAATGAATGAGCAGAAGGCACATATAAACAACAGAAAAATTAACAAGTCGGTTATAGTTATAATTTTCTTCATTGAGAAATTTTTTTAATTCATCATCCTTCATTATATCTATTTAAATCTTTATTGTAGATGATGATCTGTTCTCTATGGAAAATATTGGCACCCAGGACCATCAACCAAGATGAAAGACATCATGCAGAAATAGTTGAGTGCTCAGAATCAGAGCATCTCCTAAGGGATAGGGCCCAACAACGTCACTTTGTACCCACAAGTAGCATACATCTTAATGAAGGACTCATAAGTTGATGAATGCTTCAGTCAATTAGGGTAATACATAAATTAATCCAGAAAGGAAATAGTCTCTATAATTTCCCCTTTACTGGATTCTGTGTTTTCAATATAAAAAGGCCTACTTTCTATCTATTCCAGTTCTCTTTCATTTTCTACATTTTACTTCAGAGCTCTCTAACACTCAGTTGGAGGCAGGTAATGGATCACGGATATTGCCCCGTAAGTGGAAGTCAGGTGGGTAATTTCCAGGGTGAGGCAGTGGGAAAAAGCCTGTGTACAGTGATGCAGCCTTTCTCTTTATTTCCAAGAGGGCACTCCAAGAAGCTATTGTCTTAAAATCGGCGAGTCACAAATTTAACTAACTTCAAGTTGAAGAGGCTTTGTGAAGGTCATCTTTATGGGAGAGTTGCCAGAAATAAAGAAGATTACTATGAAAAGTGAGAAGGAAGTTTTTATTACAGAAAACCATATATACTTTGGTTTGGGGCTGTTTGTTCAAAAAAAATCAAGCCCCATCTTTTCCTTTCTGTAGTATCTGTCCTGTCGGGGCACACACAGATGTGAGCCCGTTCTACCTTGTCTGAAAGTCAGAGAGTTTGAGCTTATTTTGTTCTCTCAAATTGTTAACAACAGGTGTGGCTACAAGCGAGAGATTCTACCCTAGAATGTGGTTAATTAGTATTTTGAGTGTCGAAGTAGATCTGCTCCACCTGGACCAAAGGTCAGAGAATTAAAGTCTATTCCTTGTGTCATGCTAATGAAGACTTCCCTTTTGGAGTAAAGTATATAATAAGCATGTGGAAGAATAAACGAGGCAAATTCAGTATTCAGTGGATTTCCCTCCCCATGCTGTATTGTGTTTAAATCTCTGTTCCTCCTTCCTAATACTTCTAATCATCATGCTCCTCTCCTGGAACGTACAAGTTTTGTTGAAGCTGGTTTTCAACAAGTATCTTTCCCTTTTAAAGAAAAATTATTATCATTTGCATTGTGTATTCTCATAAATATATATAGTATAATGCTATTAGTGTCCATTTCTTGTATTTCCTGATAAAGTCCAGAGTAGCAGTTTACATAACTGGCTAATATCTTTTTCTCAATTATTTTTATAGAGTTCTTATTCATATTATTTATGCTTATCCTATCACCTTGATATAGAATTCTTGACATGGTTTCCTTTAATTTCATTAGCGTTGAAACACTGTTTCACCTACTGCAAGACAACAATTTTTATTACTTCCTTTATTTTTGAGATTACATAAACTAAAGAGAAGCCTTCGGGAAAACAAACAAACAAACAAACAAGAAACAAAAAAAACCCAAAACCAGATGTCTCTATTGATATTGGATTATGAGTCTCTGGGTTCTGTCTTGATAATACACATGCACAATTTCATTTTTCTCTCTTAGAGTACTTGCTCAAGGGAAGGCTGTGCTGTGCATACTTCAGTGGAGACTATCAGGTAAGGAACTGAAGCTTCTTGTCAAAAGCTTCAAAGATTTGTCTTGAACATGGTGCTTCACCAACAATCAATCACCAGAGCCTCCTGCAGCATTCTGGCTGCAATTTCATGGAAGAACCAGTGAGAACCAGGCTCTCTGATCCATGGTGACCATAAAATAATAACAGTGCACTGTCTTAACACTTTTAGTTTTAGAGTAATTGGTAATAGAAAAAAAATAGATGTTTGCTATAATGCCATATTTATTACATCTGTCATTGTTCACACTTCTAGTAAAAACAACCATTTTAGCGTCTTGTGTAACCAACATGTAAGAATACCTCACCTTGAAAAGTAGGCCTCCAAAAATCCAAACTATCTTTTACTCTATTTAATGTACAAAATGATATCTTTTATCCCTGCAGAGTAAAAAGCATTAACAACAGATGGAGGCAGAAAAGAAGTGATCCAATTTCCATTTTTACAAATTTTAAAGAAAAGAAAAATACTCAGCCAACTTTTAGCGAAAATAAAAATAGCTTTGTCTATCAAGTATTCTGTCTTGAAAGTAGAAAGCTGTCATTATTGCAAAATAAGTTTGGTAAAAAAAATGTGGTTTCTTGGTAGCATACAAGAGAAATGTAGAAAATGATGGGCTATTATTGCTGCTAAAAATAACTCAAAGTTAAGGATCAAACTGAAATGTTGTTGGCTTTTCAAAGGCCAACATATCAGGAAAATTCATTTAACCTAGTATGGATCTACACAGTTCAGGGAGATTTTATCTCTATTAGGTTTCCTTTGAGATTTTTTTTTTTTTAAAAAATCAAGTTCTCTCGATAGCTTAGAAATTATGCTAGGCATTTACAGCAATTTTTTGACTCTTCAAAGTTCTGTCAATTTTTTTTCATTTTCTGCATTTGAAAGCTTGAAAAATATTGGTTATTTAACCTGGAGTCTAGGTTTTGTGAAAACTAAGGTGGACAAACTAATTTTGTGTTTCACTGAGCTTTCAGTAAATTTTAAAGTGAAAAATCAAACTCACCCAAAGTAATGAAGAATGATAGGCTGGTAAGCCATAATATCTATTTGTTTATTTTATTTATTTATTTAGGTTTTTCAAGGCAGGCTTTTTCTGTAGCTTTGGATCTTGCCCTGAAACTCACTCTGTACACCAGGTTGGCCTCGAACTCAGAGATCCTTCTGCCTCTGCCTCCCCGGGGCTGGGATTAAAAGCATGTGCCACTACTGACCAACTAATTTTTTTTCTAATTTCTAATAAAAAGAAATTATAGCTAGTGAAGTCCCTCTCATGCCACATCAACCTAGCCAGATCTTCCCTACATCCTCCTGTAGAGTCTATTCCCGTGTGTCTGCTTGACCATCCTGTCCACACGAGCTCCCTAATCTGCCAGATGTAGCCTGGGTCCTATATCTTGTGCCTTGGTCTGGTCTAGACACCTCTGCCTACTTTATAACCAATCTCCAAGCTTCTGCCTATGCCCAACATGCTTACTTCCTAATTCACAGGCCTCTATTATCCCTTGCTTAATGTGTGTCCACCCATCCAGATCTGCCTCCACACTCCAAGCTTCAACCAGGCTATGGAGTATAAAAATGACCAGATGGATTGATAAACCAGAGAGTGCAACATATGTATACTTTAGTGGTAACCAACAGTTCTCTATATGGATTTAAAAATGGAGAGGGAAGGCATGCCTTGTGCTGATGTCCTAGCTAACTACCCAGGACTTGTTGAAATGACGGATCTTGGATAAGAATCTAAAACCACAACTTTATTAAATTAGCATAATCCCTAACTACATTCTAAATATTTGTCCTTAGACCCACAGATAAGTGTAGTTCTTTTCCTCATCAAAGAACCTTCTCTTTTCAACAAAGGAGACCACTAAAAAAGAAAAGAAAAAAATAATACAAAACAAAACCTCACAATTAGTGTCAAAATGCAGAGTTGTGGATATAGCTTCAAACAATGCTGCACATAAGACTCAGGGAATATATCATAAGACGGGGGAGAAAGATTGTAAGAGCCAAAGCATCAGAGAGTTGTTGACCAAGATTTCTGTACCACCCAGTCCCATAGCTTTTCAGGCCCACAAAAACACACAGAGGTCTACATTAATTATAAATTGGTTAGCCTCTTAGCTCAGGCTTCTTATTAATGCTTTACATCCTACATTAATGCATAATTCTTGTCAGTGTCAGCCATATGGCTTGGTACCTTTTATCCACAAGGCATTCTCATTTTGCTTCCTCTGTGTCTGGGTTATGACTGTAGACTTAGTTTTTCCTCTTCCCAGAATTCTCCTGTTTTTATTGCCCACCTCTACTTCCTGCCTATAATTTCTGCCTGGCTACTGGCCAATAAGTGTTTTATTAAAGCCATACAACTAATAAGTCTTTACAAAGTACATGATCATTGACCCACAGCAGGGAGTTTTCTGTGTCTCCTAGTGTTAAAATATATACTCACCAAAATGACAGACTTCTAAAAAAGAGGAATAATAGACATGGCAGAGAGGACAAGGAAAGGACCAGGACACTTCAACACTACACAAAGAACTACTGGCCACCAAGAATGCCAAGGAGAAATGATCTTCCCATGGAAAAGCTTACCAGGAGGTCTTCCAATTCCAAACAGTCAGCCCCAAAAATATACAGACAAGTACATTGTGCAGACCAAGCAAGTTATATTTAGAAATATAATCCTGTGTGTATGTAAGTATATGTGTGTGTTTGTGCGTGTGTGTATGTGTATACAACAAGTTTTTTTTTTATTTATTCTGAACTACCCTCCTCCATCACCATCCCTCCCTTTTGTTGGTCCCCTTTCTCCTCTCAAGTTGTTCATCGGTCTGCTTTCATGTCACACATATATTCTTAGCTGCTTTTGCCCACATTTTAGGTTTCTTTATCTCCACACATAGGTGCCTTTCTATATTAATTTATGGCCTATGAATATATGTGTATATGCATATGCTTTTATATATATTTAAACCCAGATTAATTAGAAGAAAACACATTAATTATTCTAACTCTGTCTTATTTTATTTAATATGTTGATATATTCATTTGCTTTCATTTTTAAAAAAATCGACATAATTTCATCCTTCTCTTTTCCATGACTATAAAATTTCAGTATGTGTGTGTGTGTGTCTTCTTCTGTGTCCTTAATAACATTTGTTGTCACATATTTTCTCAATGATCTGCATTCTGACTGGGATAAGACAGAGTCTTAATGTAGTTTTTACTTGTTTTTCCCAATGGATATGGTTGTTGAATTCTCTTTCAAAGATTTAGTGATTATTTGTATCTCTTCTTTTGAGAAGTGTCTGTTCAATTCTTAGCACACATACAGATCAAATTTATCTGAATTAAAAAGGAGGATGTTATTGGAGAGCACATTTTTTTTGTTGCCTCCAAAGAAAATAAATTAAGGCATAAAGAATAGGTGTGAACTCAGGGAAACATTGCTGTGAAGAGGTAAAGAGTATGTTCAGAATTAGAGTAGGGTGGTGTTGAGCCACACATCAAACTCTAGAACACTCTTCTTTAGAAGTTTATGAGAAATAAATGGGAGGCCCAGCACCTCAGAAAGTGTGAGCACATTGTTATACTCATGTGTATATTTATAGCTGCCCTGAATGCAAAAGTTCTTTAAAATCAGTATGATAAAGCACTTTTTTTTTTTGCTCAAAGGGCCTTTTTTCTTCTAATCGCTTAAAATCCAGCTCAAGAATCTGCCAAACCCTGAATAATTATGTGAAAGATCTAATCGTCTTCCCCCGTCATTATAAATCACAGGAAACAATGCTCGGTTTCAGCCCTACAGAGTTTGAGCTGCAAAACACACAAAGAACACTTCAAAGGTCACGTACCATCAAATAAAATTCCAGCTAGAATAGTGCTCATGCATGTCAACAAAGGAAAATAGAACCAAGATGTTTATAGAGAGATCCCTACAAATCAAGAATGCACAAAGGTAAGTGCCTGCAGAAAGCCTCTCTAGGAAAGTCACCGCAGCTGCTGTGAAGGCTTAGGGCTTTCTTCTGCTGCACATGCACTCGGTCATTACTGGACAGCAACAATAAAATCTCCAGATCACTTCTGGCTGCAAATTTGAGCTATTTCACTCTTTGTCCGTCATACTTTTACCAGGGGAGAGGGAGACCAGTTGGAGTCTGGGGGTTATCGGGAGACTTCCAAAAGGGGAAATCCTCCCATTACTAAAGCCAGTGACAGAGAAAAGATGGGGAAAGGAGAATTAGTAATCTATGAAAGGCTCTAGATGATACTAATATACAACTGTAGAGTACCAGCAAAGGTAGGCTGCTACAGGTCAAAAGTTATGAAAAAAACAGAAATTATTTATTCAGGCTTAGTAGTTCCAAAACTACATTCACAAAAGTTTAAGTGTAACCTCTGATAAAAATGTTTTTTGTAGTGTGTGGGTGCACCCCTCTCGGTCCTGGGTTCCTTGCTTGTGCTCTCTCTCCTTCTGATCCTGATTTGGACCTTGAGATTTCAGTCCAGTGCTCCAATGTGGGTCTCTGTCTCTGTGTCCTTTCATCACCCGATGAAGGTTAATATTCAGGAGGATGCCTATATGATTTTCTTTGGTTTCTCCTTCTTATTTAGCTTCTCTAACGGACAATGAGGACTACTGAGAACTCAAGAACAATGGCAATGGGTTTTTGATCCTACTGCACGTACTGGCTTTGTGGGAGCCTCGGCAGTTTGGATGCTCACCTTACTAGACCTGGATGGAGGAGGGTGGTCCTTGGACTTCCCACAGGGCAGAGAACCCTGATTGCTCTTTGGGCTGACGAGGGAGGGGGACTTGATTGAGGGAGGGGGAGGGAAAGGCGGCGGTGGGGAAGAGACAGAAATCTTTAATAAATAAATAAATATTAAAAAAAGAAAAAATGTTTTTTTTTTAATTTCTTAAAATGCATTCAATTATTATTATTATTATTATTATTATTTAAAAATATACATGATATGTGTGGGGTGTGTACATGCCACAGCATATATGTGCAGATTATGGTGCAATTATGGAGTTATTTCTCTCTCCTTCTACATTAACATGGGTTCTATGGACCATACCCAGGCTACTAGGTCTACATAGTGTCTACGCTTACCTACTGAAGCATCTCATCAGCACCTCAGGCTAGTTGTTCAGAGGTGGTTTGCTGTAGATAGTCTTATAGCCAGTTGTTACCCGCCCACTGGGGCATGACCTCTTATACTATATAGGCCAATGTAGAGCATGGGTCTGGCCTCTCTTTGTCCAGCTGCAGGATTCAGTTTCTAATCATCGTTCAACCAGAGGATTCTGATTTGTGAATCTACCCCTAAATAAATAACCAGCTATTTCTCAATTCTGAGCTAGTGTGGAATTTTTTAAAGCATTCTTCTTCAGTGGTTCTAGTATTTAGATACTCTGTAACTTATCATCCAAATACTTCTAGCTCTTCACTCTTTCTCTTGTTTCTGTTAAAACCGTATCATCATCATTTTCAAAATGGTTATAAAGTTCTAAAGTAGTTATCACCTGAGTACATAAAAAAAACATATGTAGCTAAAAACATGTCATTTATTTAAGAAAAAAGTCCATTCTTCTCTTTCTTAACATATTTTCTATAGGCACAAACTGAGAAAATATTTAGCACATCATAAATGTATCTTTAAGATAATTGTAAAATAAAAAACATGACACCAAGATCCATTCTATGGATCAACATGAAAACACAAAACAAGAGACTCAAAATAAATGATAGAGGAAATTTTTTCCCTAACTTCTTGAGAAATTATTTATAAGTTCCTTACATCCAACTTTTGAGAACTGTTAAGACAGAAATATGGAATGCAGGGATTAAAATGTTAATTTTCCTCAATGAAGTTTACATTTTGTGTCAAATAATTTTTCAAACAGCTCTCAGCCCTCCAACACTCATGTTAATACCAAAGCTTTATGCTTCATACATTGGGGTGATGTGAGGGTAGGAGCATCAGGGTAGCTGTGGACACATGTATGCACGTAAGTGTGTGTATTTTAGCTATGTAGTAGAAAAAGTGGGCTGAAAAGTAGACATGTTATATAAATTACATATTAATTACTTGATTTTTTATTGTTTTATTTTATTTACATGTAGCTTTTGCTTTGGTCTTCATTATACCCTAGGGGTTGGGTAGTATTTTTTTCCACTTTACAAGTAAGGAATTTAAAGCTCAAAAAAGATTTAAAAATCCTAAATTACATAGCTACCAAATTCTATGTGCGGTAATAGAACAGAGCGGTACTACTGGGTCAGAGTTCTTCCCTTTGTCTTTCTGAATATACAGTGTAAACACTACACATTGTGTCTTTTGAGCTATTTAAAGATAAGTTTACTATAGAAAAAGATAGGTTTTCTATAGAAATTCACTTGCTCTGGGTGGGGAATCTTATCAGTTTCCTTGTCTTTTATCCTAGAGAAAGAACATGTACTTTAAAGGCTTTGAATCATGAGGAAATAAATAAGGAAACCATATATTTAGTATATATACATACAACTAAATGAGACTGTGGTTTGTGGCATGTTTCTTGTTTCTCTTCAGGCATCTGTAATGGCCTGGCCTTGGGGGTCCTGACAGGCTATGCCCTCAAGTGTACATATCTGCTACAGTCCCTTATAAAAGGTGGGTGTTGCCTATCTCCTGTTTCTCTCTCTCTCTCTCTCTCTCTCTCTCTCTCTCTCTCTCTCTCTCTCTCTCTCTCTCTCTCTCTCTCCCCTCTCTCCCCTCTCTCCTCTCTTTGCTTCTCTGCCCTTTTGTCTGTCTCTCCATCTTTCTGTCTCTCTCCCTCTCTCTTCTCTTCTGTTGCTCCTGTCCCCAGAGGTTGGTCTCCCCTCTCCCTTCCTCCTTTTTCCTATTTACTTTCCCCCAGTAAAAAGAACTTTGTCTTTCTCTATCGCACTGCTTTTTAAAATTATAATATTGGTTCCTTAACTTGGAATCTCCTGGCACATCCTCCTGCCGGCCAGGAATTCAGTTCACATACAACAATCTTGCTTCTCCAACTAATATGTCTCTGAACATCTCCACCTAACATCAGCAAGATTGGTGAGTCCCTTTTCTCTGGCCATTTTCCATGAGTAAGGCCTCCTTTCTTGTCTATCTGACACAAGTATCCTTCAGGCTCAGACCTGAAACCTACCCCCAGTCCCACCCCTGCGATGGCTCAGCCCTTCGATCTTTGTGCCTTCTTGTCTTTAGCACTCACAGCCTTCCTTTGGGCTCTGTGCCCTGGCCCCTGTTTTTTGCTGATGAGCACTTAAATGGCTTGAGCCATTATTGTTCTATCCTTGTTTGATAAAAGCTATCAGATCTCATGTCTAACTTACTCATGGGAACTGCAAGGTGGCCACTTATCAGTACTACATGTCCCAATATTTCACGGGACCCTGTTTCCTTATGTTTCAGAGGACACAGAGATTAACTGTCGGATTGGGAACCCCACATGCTTTCTTTCCTGACCCCTCTTCCTCCCTTCCAGGTTGCTTCACGTTATTTTGCCTTCTGTTTTCACTAATAACACCCTGCTTCATCAATTCCCTCTTTATGTATCCCGAGTAACATGTTTAAAACCTCTAATCAAACCAATCAGCTGTTGTTGTAGGACTACCAGCCATGGGCTATAGAGCTGGACGTGCAAGACTTCCAAACACATCCCACTGGTGAGAATTAGCAGCACCCCAAAGGTAGTTCTCTCAGTAACCAACCACCTGAGTTTCCTGGTGGACTGGATGGAAGGAGAGTGTCTGGGTGAGGCTCTGGTGATGGGAAAGGATCTGGTGCTTTAAGCCATAGGCAGTTGACTTGCACCCAACTCAAACAGCATTTTGCCAGGTCCAGGTGGTGCCTGATGGTTCTGCAGAGCCTGGACAGTGAAGGGAAATAGCCAGATACTCCAGGACGTGGACAGCAGTCCAGTTTTCCCAGGTCCGCAAAAATGAACAACACTCCCCTCCCAGGTCAGTAGGAAGTAGTCTTAAGAACATGGTGTCCTTATCCCTGCCTCACACCCTTTTCTGATTCCTTACCTTTTCATAGTAAATAAAAGGAGAGAAATATAAGTATTCAGGCATGTGAACTAGTCTGCTTTGGAGGGCCTGATAGGATATATCCTCAGCTGCAGCCACTAAGAGTACCTTCTGTGCACTGTGCACGTTCGCTGCATTCCCTTTTATTTTATTTTTATTTATTTGTTTGTTTGTTTATTTATTTATTTATTAAAGATTTCTTCCTCCTCGCCGCCACCACCTCCCATTTCCTTCCCTCTCCCCCAATTAAGTCCCCCTCCCTCGTCAGCCCTAAGAGCAATCAGGGTTCCCTGCCCTGTGGGAAGTCCGCGGACCAAAAGATGTGCCTTGCCCACATACTGTTGCTTCCTCTTTCTCTTTCTCTCTCTTCTCCTCCCCCAATCCCAGGAACTCAGCATTACCTGGAAACTCTCTTTCCATCCAATCCACTAGGAAACTCTGGTTAAGTACTGAGAGCAGCCATTGTAGTACCTCTTGGTTGCTGCTGGTTCTCACCACCGGGTCCAGCTCTATAGCCCATGGCTGGTAGTCCTACAACAACAGCTGATTGGTCTGATTAGAGGTTTTCAACATGTTATTGGGGATGCAAAGAGAGAGAATTGATGAAGTAGGGTGTGATTAGTACAAAACAGAAAAACACAGAGCAGCCAGGAAGGGAGAGAGAGGGATCAGGAAGGAGAGCATGTAGGGTTCCCAATCCAGCAAGAGGCCTCATTCTTTTGAATGAGACTGCCTTGGAGACAAGGTGGTTAATCTTTGTGTCCTCTGAACTTAAGGAAGCAGGGTCCTATGAAATATTGAGACGTGGAGTACTGGTAAGCAGTCACCTTGCAGTTCCAACAAGTAAGGTAGAATGAGATTCAATAGCATTTATCAAGCAAGGATAGAACAGTAATGGCTCAAGTTGGCACAGAGCCCAAAAGAAGGGTGTGAGTCTGTAAGATGAGAAGGCACAAAGGCCAAAGGGCTGAGCCCGAGAAACACTTAGGCTTAGGTCAGAGATAAGAAAGGAGCAAGCTGCCTTGTGAAGACAGGAGTCTTAAAGTGTGAGCTCAAGGGGTGCTTGGGTCTATGAGACAAGAAAGGCACAAGCTGCCCTTGTAAGGCGGGGGGGGGGGCACTGAGGGGCTAGGCAAGAAGGCTGCTTATGTCAGAGAGAAGAAACAAGGCCTTACTCATGGGAAATGCTCAGATAAAACGGGCTCAACAATCCTGCAGGTGCTAGGTGGAGAGACCCAGAGATCTGTTAGTTAGAGAAGTGAAGCTGTTGTATGTGGATTGAGTTCCAGGGTCCTGGCAGGCCTCAGACTGCAGTGGGCTGAAAGAAGCAAAAAGAAGAGCCTTTCCCAGTCAGGGAACCAATGTTTTAATTTTAAAAAGCAGCACAGGAGAGAAAGATGTCATGTGACAGAGTTCATGAAAGGGAGAGACACAGAAGAGAGGCAGAGAAGCAGAGAGAGAAAAAGAGAAAGGAAGAAAAGGGAGCTGGGGATGGCCCACCTTTTAAAAAAGGAAATGTATTGCTTATCTAACCTTCTGCAGTGAGGGATGTTTTACTGTTTGCTCTTTAAGCGACCCAGCCTAGCAATGTAAGTTCAATCCTCGGGACCCACATGTTTGAAGTGGAATACCAAGTCATGTAAGTTGTCCTCTGAAATCCACATGTGCACCATGAGTTTACACACACACACACTGAGAGGAATAATAACATGAAATTTAAGTATAGGTCCCATCTTTTGACAGCTGAGCAGACTCTGACATCAAGAAAGATAGTGGTGTAGGAGCTCTCCAGGCAATCCTAAACGATACATGTGATTTTTAAAAAACTAGTCAGCAATTGTTCTAGTTATCGACATGTCGCAGTGGTAAACACTGACAGTAAGAAACTTGCAGAAGAAAGAGGTTTACTTGTCTTCCAGTTCTAGGTCACAATTTATCAGGAATGAAATTAGGGCAGGAAACCAAACAGAGACATGAAGCAGATTCCATGGAGAAATGTCATCTTCTGGCTTACTCTCTGGCGTGCTGTCCTGCTTACTTGGCCTCCTCCTCAGCTAGTTTGCTTATATGTCCTAGAACCACCTCCAAGGGAATGTTATCTTCCATAGTGGAGTGGGCCCACTTCCATCAATTAATAATCAAGACAATTCCTGAAGTTGTACACAAGCACCATCTGATACAGGCAACTCCTAAATAAAGAGGTAAGTAAAAAGTAAAAAAAAAGTTCAACAAAAAGATAAAGATACTTATAAAATGAATACTAAATTTGGAAATTGACAGCTCAACAAGTTAAATTAAAAAAATTACCAATAGAATAGATCAAATAAAAAGAGTAAGTATATCAGGGTTGAAGTCTTGGCATTTAGACTATAACAAATACAAAATAATTATATATGGGCAGAACTCACACAATCTATGGGATACTATTAAAAGATCAAATTTATGAATCATGGATATAGAAAGGGGAGAAGACAACAAAAACAAAGAAAATATGTAGAATAAAATAACAGAAAATAAAAATAGGCATATCTATGGCAGGAGATGGCCATCCAGAAGCATAAGGTACTTAGAATGATAAACAACAACCCAAAAGAAAAGAACCTCTTTGCATCATATTAGTATAACAACATTAAGCACACAAAATAAAGAGATAATATTGAAAGTAACAAGAGAATCAACAGCTCATATATAAAGACAAAGCCAGAAGAATAACAGGATTTTGTTTTTTCAAGAAAAACTCTAAATGCCAGGAAGTTATGGAAGTACTATGTATTTAAAACTAGGAAGGCAGTAACTCAACCAAAGCTATGTATTCAACAAAGCTATACTTCAAAATTAAGAAAATAAAAGGTTTACATGATAAATACAAAATAAATAACACATGTTCATTCTCAGTGCTTCAGAAGATGGTTGAACTGAAGAGAAAAAGGAACGTAAACGTAACCATGAAGCCAGGGGAAAGAATAAACTATACTAGATCAGTGAGCAAGCAAATGAGGTCCAAGAAAGCATTAAACACCAATTAAAGAACAAAATGGTAGGAGTAGATGTAGACATTAAGTAATAATTTAGAAAGTTAACAATCCCACTTCTCCAAGCAAAAGACATAGGCTAGAGGGATGGATTAAAAAAGCAATTCCATGTATTGACAGAAGAAAGACATTTAACTAACCAAGATAAACAGAGCCTTAGTGAGAAAGGGGAGAAAAGCTATTGCAAACAAAGCGAACTAGAAAACAAGCAGGTGTGTATCTAACTAATATCTAATAAAACAAAAACCAAATGAAAAAGTCAAGGTAGATAAAGAAGGTAACTCCATATTTACTAAGAGTATCGCCTAGGAAGGAAATGTTATCATTCTCAGGACATATCTACTCTACATTGCCACACACAGTTTCATACACCAAAGATCATAGGATATAAGGATACAGAGCATGTTTTGGTGTTAACACAGCAGTAAATGAATTCAATACCCTGCTCTCATCGATAAACAGGTAATCAAAATTAAAAGTCGAGAATGAAACACTAAACAAGTGCAATGATAGATCCAATAGTCTCACTAGGCATCTACAGATAACTCCTTCCAAACACTGCAAACTATGCATTCATCTCAGTGACCCACCCTTCTCTAAAACGACAACATTTTGTGATACAAATTAAGTTTTTATTCTATTTTAGCATAACAGAAAAAATTACAAATTAAGAGCAAGAAAAACTTCAGAATCCATAAAATTTGGGGAAGGCAGAATAATACATTACTAAGTGATGAGTGGCTCATCAAAGATAAAAGGACGGATTTTTTTAAAAAAAAATCCTCAAATAAGTTGAAAACAAAATGTACTAGAACCATGAAAGATAGACTAAAAAGCAAGCAATTCTAAGAGAATGTTTGGTAGCAACAAATGTCTACATTTAAAAATCAGAAAACACACAAATAACTATGTTAGTGATGCAACTAAAATCTTAGAGAAATAAGAATAAATGAAGGAAGGCCCACATCAATAAAAGGAAGATCAATGCAGAAATAAATGAAATGGAAACAAAGAATAGGGGACAATACAAGGGCCAAAGTGTTGATTCTTTAAAAAGATAAGCAATGCAGACAAACTCTTAAACTAAGCAGAGAGGAGGGACAGACTCAACGTTATAAAATTAGATGAAAATGACACATTAAAACAGACATAAATGAAATTCATGGGACCATTGTGTTTTGTAGGATTTTAAGATGGGTCACATTTGGTTATGTTGTGAAATATTTGTTTCATGATGAAAAGATGTGCTGCATTCCTTTATATTGCATTTGTCTTAATCTATGAAGTTTTGTTACATGTTACTTTACCTCTTTAAAAAACCTGATTGGTCTAATGAAGAACTGAACAGCCAATAGCAAGGCAGGAGAAAGGATAGGCAGGACTGGAAAGCAGAAAAAAATGAATAGAAGGAAAAAAGGAGGATCAAAGAGGAAGGAACAAGAGAACAAGAAGAGAGGGCAGTCAACCAGCCACACAGCCAGCCACAGAATAAAAGAAATGCAAGATATACAGAAGTAAGAAAAGGAAAAAAACCCAGAGGCAAAAGGTAGATTGGGTAGTTTAAGATAAGGAAAACTGAATACAAATAAGGCAAGCTAAAACTGGATATTTATAATAATAAATAATAATAAGACTCTGTGTGTTTTATTTAGGAGTTTGGTGGTAGGCTTCCCCAAATAGCCAAAGAATAAAATGAAACAGCACTTATAATTGGGGCATAAAATAGAGAGGGGATTTATGCTACTAAACTCATAGGATGAATATAGATACAAAAACACACACAAATGGACTATCTCCCAGTTGAACATGCATATAGAAGATCTCAATTAAATTCTTAAAAACTGAATTTGTTTTAAATCATGAGCTGTAGGAGGAGGCTGCTTGTTAGTCCTGGCCGCCAGAACTGAAATAATCACACAGAAACTGTATTAATTAAATCACTGCTTGGCCCATTAGCTCTAGCTTCTTATTAGCTAACTCTTATATTAATTTAAGCCATTTTTATTAATCTGCGTATCGCCACATGGCAGTGCCTTACCCGGTAAAATTCCCAGCATCTGTCTCTGGTGACTCCATGGCGGAATCTCTATCTGCCTTCCTTTTCCCAGCATTCTTTTTAGTTTTCCCTGCCTAGCTTGGTTCCCCTACACCTCTGCTATAGGCCCCAAACAGTTCCTTTATTAACCAACGAAAGCAACACATAAACAGAAGGACTTCCAACACCAATGAGCATTCACCATTAAAAGTGAACTTCATTCCAGGAGTATAGGGATAGTTCAGCATAAGCAAATTAATAAATAAAGTATAAAACATTGGTAGACTCAAAGGCACATATCATATGATCATTTCAATAGTTGTAGAAAGGCCTGTGAGGAAGTCCAACATCACTTTGTGATAAAATGACAGAAGAAACTAGGAATCAAAGAAACATTTCTCAACATAAAAGTATGTGTGTGTGTGTGTATTCAACAAACCTATAGCCAATATTATGCTAAATAGGAAAATGTGAATTTCCACTAGAATCATTCATATTGCATTGCTGGGAGCCGATTTGAGTGGCCGCCATTACAAGATGGCATTTGGCCCTGGCCGCGCTTGATAAATAACTCCATATTAGGCAATGCAGTGGAACCGTGCCTCTTGCATATGTGCTTAGGGCCAATTCCGTGGCCAGGAGCATCGGCAGGTGCGCATCGGCCAATTCAGGCATGATTTGTTCCCATAATAAAGATTGCAGTTCTTCCACCAAAAAACAGGGTGAGTTGTTGTGTTCTAGCTGCCCACACTCCCCCTGACTGGCAGGGGAACTTCCTTGTGGTCTGTAATTGACAAGGATGTTTGTTTTCTTTCTGGCCGGTGGGTCTCCAGAAAAGCAGTTGAAGTATCAAAGGTTGCTAGGCAGACTCCCTATATAAGCAGCTACAGCTCAGCGCTCGGGGCCCCTTGCTTTCTGCTCTCCCTTCAACCAAGAGGCTCCAATAAAGCGTGATTTGAGAAGAAGCCTCATCTGGTGGCTGTTCTTTCCTGCTGGTCAGGGAGTTTGCTGCATTGCATTGGTCCATGAAGCCTTAGTTACTGTATAAGACAAAGAGGTAAAAGTTATACAACAGAGCCATAGTAGTAAAAACCGTGTGACACCAGTACAGAAAGTACTTACATAAATGAAATAGACTAGAAAACCTAGAATTCAAGACTCATAGTTACAGTCATATGATTTTGCACAAATATGATCTCTTTAAAAAATGGTGCTGTATAACTGGATTTACATATACACAAGAAAGAAACTAGAAGCCTGTCTCCTATCCCTATACAAAAACTATTCCAAATATAGCAAAGATTTCAGTGTGAGGCATGAGAATGGATAGGCAGAATATTTCAAGATGTAGGCATAAGAAAGGGCTTTTGGAAGAGTACTCTACTAGCTCAAGAAATAATCCAAAGAACTGACCCATGAGAATGTATAAAATTACACAATTTTTGCATAGCAAAGGAAAGTCAGTGAAGAACATCTCTATAGGATAAGAAAAACCTTTGCAGCTAAATATTACACAGAAGATTACTATTTAAAATATATAAATATTTTTTAAAAAACCCTACTAAAAACTCTAAACAACTTGATCAATAATAAAGCAATGAAATTAACACAATGCTCTCCAGACATGATGTAAGACAGGCCAATAGACATTAAAACATTGTTTACCATTATTATCAATCAAGGAAATACAAATTGAAACTATGCTGAGATTCCAGGCATCCTGGTCAGAATGACCGTCATAAGGAAAACAAAGAAAAACATGCTAATGAGAAACTAACAGTGGATTGTGAGGTGTGGTCAACCTGGAAATTAATAGGGAGATTCCTCAAAAACTGAAAAATAGAATTATCATACTCTCCAGCTATAACCCTCATGAGTATATCCTCAGAAGGCTCTAAGTCATATCACTTAGATACTCGCATATGAGTACTTATAGATATCTCTATGTGTATATTCATTCCAACACAATTCAAATAGCCTTGCTATGGAACCAGATAAGGTATCTATCAAAGATGATAAAATAAAGAAAATGGGACATGTATATAAATGTATGCATATGCACCTGTGTGTGTGTTTGTGTGCGCGCGCACACACGCGCATGTGCTTGTGCAGCCATGCACATTCATGCCTGCAAAGAAATTTTATTCAGCCACAGAGAAGAATCAAATTATGTCTTTTGCTGGAAAATAGTTGAGTCTGGTGATCATCATATTAAGTAGAAAAAGCCAGACTCAGAAACACATGTTTGCTCTTCTTTGTGGGTATAGATTATAAATGAATGACATGGAAGGATGAATATGGCCAATGTACATAATGTATTTGGAAGAGTTTTATAAAACCCAGGATCATGCACAATTAAGTTGTTAAAAGAAGCTAACAAAAGGGAATTTTTGTTCAGTTGTAGACTAAACTATTGTTTAAGTCAAGAAAGACCATGAAGAGAATATCTCAAAGAATCTGCAATGACACCAACAGTCACACAGTTCATCTCATAGGTTGCAGATTTAACTGAATCAAAGAAATTAAAACATGCATTCTGCTGGATTTCTTAATTATTATGACCATTATCCCATTTGTTTAAATTGGAATAATTATTTTGCATTTGTGTTGTTATTTGTACAGTTAATGTTTGGGAAACAAATAGTTTCTTATTATTCACAAGTCATAGTGAGAGAAATCAGACTAGAGGCATTGTACTCAGAGAGTCTCATCAACGCATCAGTTTTTTTGGACAAAATCTGGGCTTTGAGTCTGAAATTCACCATGGCATGAGACTTTGAAGCAGGTAGGCTGCTCTTGTTGACAGTTCAGGAGTGTTGTAAACTGTGGGTGGAGGGCAGATAAGATTATGTGAAGTATTTTTCTAAACTGTGTCTTGCTACTCTCCCACCAAGAACAGTAACTGATGGTCCTAGTGGACCTATGACTGGACACTGCACAGCAGATATGCTGCTCTGGATGTTTAATTTTATGTTTCTTATGGTCATAAGTACCAACGTGATGGTCATTTGAAATACCTCTTTGGACATTATTTTGGTATGTGCGCTTAAAAGGCATGGGGATTCTGTGGGGAATATCCTAAGCCTCAAAGGCAGAAACTGAGTAGGTTCTCCAGGAAATAGCCCCAGCCATGCCCAGCCTTTGAGTCATGCTGGCTCACCAGAAATTTGAAACCTACAAACGATTCAGGCCTCAGATATCTGAGTCACCCTCACTTGAGGCCCAAGGCATTATGGATCAGACATAAACCATCCCTGCTCTGCACTGTCCAAATTCCTGACCCATGAGTGGCATGGGTCACAGTTGCTGCAGCTCTATAGCACTAAGTGTGGAGAGCTTTGTTATGCAGCATCAGTAGCCAGCAAGGAGAGATGAAAGCGTACTGCAGTGATGCAGGAACTGAAAAAGGAAATGGTGGAGAAGTGGAGGCAGGGTGCTACAGGTTCTGATGTTGACTGTCTAGGGCATCTCAACAGTTAGATTATTCACCAGACATAAAGCTCCAGGAAAGGGACAGTGAGACCAGCTAGAGCAACGTGCAATATAAGCAACTCTTGAAGAATAAGGGAGAATAAAATTCATGCACAGCAGCAGGAAAAAGGCAGTATGGCCATCGACACATTCTGTGTTATTGTTAGGCAGATGCTTGAAGAAATCTCAGCAAGCACTTTGTTTTTAATCTTTCCTCATTTGCCAAAATACCAGTGATGTTTTAAGCATGGAGACTGGAGGCAGGAAGAAGGAGGGAGAGTGGAAAGGAATTTTAAATTATCAAAGAAAGGTTCAGCCCACGCCATTCTAATGAAAACAAGACTTTTAAACAAACTTGCCAGACACTCCAGTACATTGAAAGCATTTTTAGTTCCTAACAGTGCACAAGATACTCTTGTGTGACGACCTATTTTCATCACAAATGACATTTTGCAGATGGCATATTGCTATCAGGTAATGTAGTATATCTCGTATTAAGAACACAGTCTAAGATAGAGGTTCTCAATCTTCATAATGCTGCGACCCTTTAATACAGTTCCTCATATTCTTCTGACCCCCAACCATAAAATTATTTACAATGCTACTTCATAGCTATAATTTGCTATTGTTATGAATTATAAAGCAAGTATCTGATATGCAGGATATCTGATATGTGACCCCTGGGGCAGTTGCAACCCATGGAATGAGAACCAATGGTCTTGGGGTTGAGAGATGGTTCACTGGCCAATATAGCTGGCTGTACCAGTCAGAGGATCTGCATTCCTATTCTCTTGAAACATGGTTTCTCACTGAACTTAACTAGACTGGTGGCCGGCAAGCGCCAGTGATTGATTGCCTTGCCTTTGCTTCCTCCATTGCTGAAATTACAGACACATAAAGTGGAACTGATCTATTGGGAGCTCATCAAGGCCAGTGGGACTGGGACTGAATAAGCATGGGATGAAACCGGACTCCCTGAATGTGGCGGACAATGAAGGCTGATGAGAAGCCAAGGACAATGGCACTAGGTTTCAATCCTAATACATGAACTGGCTGTGTGGGAGCCTAGCCTGTTTGGATGCTCACCTTCCTGGTCCTGGATAGAAATGGGAGGACCTTGGACTTCCCGCAGGGCAGGGAATCTGGACTGCTCATCATTCTGGGGGGGGGGGGGGGGGGGGGGGGGGGGGGGGGGGGGGGGGGGGGGGGGGGGGGGGGGTGTGGGAGGAGGGGGAGGGAAATGGGAAATGGGGAGAAGGCTGTAATTTTTCAAAAAAAAAAAAAAAAAAAAGAAAGAAATCCACTACTCTGGATTCCATGTGCATGCACAGGCATATGTTACCAATCACAACAGACACATGTGCATGAAACACACACATACTCACACAGCACATAACAATGTTTCTGCATATAGGAAACATAGTTTAGATGACCTTCAATTCTCTTTCAAGAGAAATAATGCCTTAGAAATTACAAGGAGACAATTGATTCCCTATTCCTATTTTGGCATGGATGAGGATGTTTCAATAAAGCCCATCCAGGTGAAGACAAAGCCTCAGGATAAGAACAATAAGAACTGTATTCAGGTATATGAGTCAGCAAGCAACTATAGGAATAAAGTTTCACCTGTAACTGTGTGCAAGGTTCATTTGACCATTAGCTGTATGTGTCTGCTCTTGAGAGCTGCATAATAAATTATAGAAATTTAACATATTCAACTGCACTTGTTTATTATCTGATATTCCTCCAGATTAGAATGTTGGTCCCTCTGTGTCTTATGTCACAGACATGCTGGAAGTTCCCAAAGGAGAATCTGCTTCCAAAGCTTATTCCCACAGTTGGCAGACTTACTGTTCCTGACGGAAGTAAAACAGATTGCCTGCTTTCTGGCTGCTTCTTAGCCACGGGTCACTTACAGCAACCAGAGGCCACTCTCAGGTCTTACCCGAGGGACCTACTTCTGACCAGTCATCAACTTTCCTCGTGTGGAATTCTTTGCCGGCTCAGAAAGTCTGAGTTTCTCTTCTGCAACAAGCTGAAGACAGTTTTGCAAGGCTCCTGCGATACAGTTAGGCCCACATAGCTAATATCCTCTTTCTGTTGACAAAAACTGATTATTAATCCTAACATCTGCAGACTTCTTGTTGTCTTGTAACATAATAAACATTACTGGTGGAAGGTCGTGGAACCATCTTATGATGCCATATGTCTTGCTCATTTTTATCAATAGGCCCACACTAACACTTTCTTTTAATCCTCTAATTTACTTTCATTTTTCCCAGTGAGAGGGCAATTTCAGTGTTTAGCCCCTGAAAATAGTCTATTAACTCTGAGTTTTAGAGTCAGAAAAGGATTATGCATCTGGTGATGGTAGGGGATACCTGTGGTCCCAGCACTTGAGATTCTGAGGCGGGAGGCTTGTCAAGTTTGATATTAATCTGAACTACCTAGTGAATATCAGGTCAAACTAGTTAATTATCAAGATCCTATCTGAGAGAGGGTGTGTCAGGAGAGAGAGGGATGGGGGAGGAGACTCATTGAGCTCTATTTCTAACTACCTCTCTGGAAGCAGAGGTATCATCAAACTAAACAGTACAGAGGATGCAATGCAAATTCCTTTTGGTTCTAGTAGAAGCACATAAGTAACTAAATCTCAATGTATTTAGTGTTATTCTTTGTATACGGGTACTCTTAGCAGGAATCCCTTGTCTCTGATGGCCCATCTTCTATACAATGGTACGCTGACTATAAGCAAAGCATGAGATTTTACTTCAACCCCATCACCAGGTACTCGTGCATTTTCTTTCATACATGTCTTTTAAAATATGTGTTCACCATACACCGACTTTCATATCTGAAACACTACATAAAGGCACAAACATAAACCATGACTAGATGCATACTTAAAATGAATCATCAATACACCAACAGTTGCAAAGTTGAGCTATGCCAGTCAATATTAATATAGTTATGAAAAAAGAAATATATGGAAAATTTGATTTAAATGTAATGTTCTTCTGTTCTGAAATGTCTGTTCATTTAGTTATAGCATTATTTTGGATTTAGATTATAGAATTCATCATATTTCTTTCCATTAATTTAGAAAGTAAATGACTTATATCACTACTTCTAAGAATTCATTTCATTGAAAATTTTGAAACCAATTCAAGGATCTCTTCCATAAGTTAATGTTAAGACCATGAAGATTTTAGAACACTAGCTCTCTATTGCAGACATGTCTAAGTTTTACAAAACTTGATGGGTCTTAATGCTGCCTTGAGGGTCACACCCGTGTTCAAACATTTCTCCCATCAGATGCCATGGAGGCAGCATGATGGAAGGACACTAGCAAAAATCAGATTCCAAGATCAAGTTAATCTAGGTCACAGTTGTGTTTGGTAAACACTGAGAACTGCTTGCCCATCCAAAAGGCTTATCTTATGAGCTCAGAAAATAGCATTCCAAAGCTTATTTATTCCAATTCCTCTTTAAGATCAACCTAGAAAAATCACCTACTTTACAATTAACTGGTGATAAAAACTGAGGAACGGACATGGAAAGTCTCAGAAACTTGAAGATAAACAGATGTTTCTGGGTTTGTGTTTTTATTTTCTCTTTTCTCTAATACAATGGGGAAAATCTTAGAAAAACATGTCTTGCTTGAGCACATTGTATCCATAAAAACAAAAGAGGGAAAAAAAAACCCACATTCCTCTCATAAAATGATTGAAAGGCAGCAAGTATCAAAAATTCCTACAAAGCCAATAGACTGAACCAAACTAGAGAGCTGGCCTTGACATCAGTTCAGTGCAGCTACCCCAGACATTTGGAAACACAGAACTATTTTCTATCCATAAACTTTAGAAAGAGGGGGAAAAACTGAAGAGCTTTTGGAAATTCATTGCAGAGAACTTGAAGATGTCATTCTAAAATTAGACAACATCTTCCTAAGATTTTTGGAGGTGACGATGGTTTCCAAGACTAATGACTGAAAACCTGTGAAGGGCTTATTCAAAAATTCGAGGGGTCACACTTACTATGATCAGTTTAAAACTAGCCGCTGATAGGTAAATCAAGGTTATTTTCTGATTTTGATATTTTCCAAAGTTCTCTTTGATTCTCTGTTCATTCCTTTGATGTGCTGGTCAGAGCACTTCCAGATAAAGTACCCAATGCTGCGTTACACTTCTCAGCTGAGAGCCATAAGCCCATCATGACACCACCAACAAATCAAAGGACCTGTCTATTAAAAAGTAACTGTGGATCTATTATACTCGGTTTAGGGTTGAGGCCTCCTTGGCTTACTCCTGTTCATGTTAGAGCATTATTGTTCGTCTTCAGTTCATTTTGAAACAGCCATTTCGGCGAGATTTTATTGGTGTAGTTTCTGACAGTTCTAAGAGACACAATCTCACAACAGACTCCGTGACTCTTGACTCGTAGCAATCTTCCAGCTAAGGTATATAGAGACTGAGTAAAACGATCTTTCCCATGGAAGAAAACACCTATTGTTTATCCATTACCAAATAGCCAGCCATGAAAACTTACATCGAAGTAGCATTACACAGACTGAACAGGTTGTATTTATGTATTTTTATATGCATGTACAAATATGCTTGTAGCAACAGTTAATAAAAAAAGACTTCATGAATTTGAAAGAGAACAAGAAGGGGTATATGAGAGGGCTCAGAGAGGGCAAAAAGAAGGAGAAATGATGTAATTTTATCATAATCTCCAAAAATGAAATAATTTTTTAAAGTACGTATAATTTACTAGTTCTGGAAGTGAGTTTCTACTGTGAAGCCTTTAGGAAATGAAGGTCTAGTATGCAGAAGCCAGTTCCTTTCTAAATAAAATTACATCATAAGATTGATAAGGAACATATGCTATATTTTTCTATAAATGTAGTTTCACTTATTATGTTACATTTCTTGTTGCCTTCTAAATAGCTAGTTTGATTCTCATGTGAGTTCAAATTCATTTTCAAATAACATTTGTTCTAGTAAATAAAAGGCAAAGAACTATACATATTCGTTTATTTGTATATGTATTAACTGTATAAATGTGCATATATTTATCATTTTTATCATTTATCATTATTTTCTCTCTTTTTTATATTTTCAACTAAGCAGCATTAAAATACAGTAAAGGTATATGATTCTCATTATATTTTCTATCTATATAAATATATAATGTCTATATATTTATAATGTCTTCACAAAGGTCATATCAAAATCTCACCTTAAGTTTCAAAGCATAGGTTTACACTACCTGGATTCTGGGAAATTAGAGAGAATTGTGTTCTGAATTTCTCTCTTCTTTTCCCAGTGCTGTTCTTCCTTGTGCTTTCTATGACCTTGATCTTCTTGTGTGATCTCCTTACTGTGTTTTCATTTCAAGCTAGATTATAAGGATAATCATTATGAAATATTTAGGAGAAAAGTGAACACAAGAGGAGAATCGTAAATTCAATTTGATTATATCAAGAGATAACCACTATTAATGTTGAGATACACTATTGCTGCAGATTTTTCAAAAAGATATGACATGCTATGTAATATTTCATAAGCTTTATTTTTCCTAGCTAGTATATTATAGATATGCCAAAGAATAGCCATTTATATCTCAATCCATTATTAGTTTTCTCAAATGGCAAACTACCCATCTTTGAAATTTACATCACACCTGATACTGGGTGTGAAAGGCAGAGGGAACAACCTATAGTCAGTCATTTATTCTGGCTAGGCAGCTTGTATCTATTTATAGCCCACAGAATAAAGACAATTTCAGTGATATTCACATGACTTTAAATTCTATATCATGTTGTTTCCCATAAGAAACTGTCCCAAACAATATATCGAATAGCACATATAGATATTATCATATAAATAAATTAATACCTTTCACAATAAGTTGAATCAAAGAAGCCTATGGATAAAATATATGTTAAAATAAATTGAATCAGAATTAGAACAGGAGATGATCCCAGAAGGGGAAAAACTTTCTCTAAAACAAATTTTCATAATATTCTTAAAGTGATCCATATGACAGAAGGGGCGTGGGATGTGCACAACATCAAAGACTCGACTTGACTGCGCGGGACCGTTTCCACATGTGTATCACAAGCATGCCATAAATTTAAGTAATGAAGAGGCCCCTGTTGAAGAAGAGCATGGGAATCTTTATACATAAGACTACATCTGTGCATCCATGGTCTCTGATATTCACTTTAAATAGAAACTGGTTCAGATTTTGAAGTGAATATGTATGCAAAACTAACTGGTCCAATGCAATTAGCATGTTCTTTCCCAGTCCTTTTAAATTTGCTTTTTTGTTCCCACATTCACCTTGTTACATAGCATGCCATAAAAATAATTCAAGAAAAATAATCATGCCCCCAAACCAGGATGATCTATAATATTCAACACTGGTTTATAATAATACAGCATAGATACAGAACAAGGTGCAAATGTTTTAATAGTTCTCCCAGGACCATGCAGAGCAGCCCAAACATGTAATCTCATCACTACTTAATCCAGCAGATCATGAGTCCAGAATGGACCACTCTAGAGTCTCTGTCTCAAAAGAACAAATTTTCTCAGTTACAATGAAAGGTTAAAGGGATCTCCAGTAGAAGAAAGCAATACTTTTGCCCCCTATACATTTCATTCAGAATATCTAGTAACGCATATAGCAGAAGAAATGCACCCAGAAAAATTTATTTGTAGTTCTTTTTTCCCACTAAGCATCAGAACTAAAATTTTTAAAAATGTTTTTAACTGGGATAGAGTTACATCAACATCACCCCAACTGCCCTTGCTGGGACGCTTCTCATTCCTCTCCCTCTCAAGTATTCTTTCTGTTTCACTTTGATCGTATTTGCTACATACATATATACAGACATGTATTCATAAACACATGAATTTATAAACATATATATGTATATATATATGTGTGTGTGTAAAAATATATAGATTCAATCTGTTGAGTATATTTTTATTTTGGCACATGTATGCTGTTAAGGCTGACCACTCTGCTTTGGGACAGCCAATAATGGAGCTCATCCCTGGGAGAATCTAATTTTTCTTCTCCTAGTTGTCAACAATTTCTTGTAGTTATTATTTCCAGGAAATGGTATGCAATCTGACAAGGGAGAGGAGAAAATAAATAGTCTATCCAGCAGCAACGCTTATGAACCACGACAACACGCAGCATGGCAAGGTAAGCATAGAGATGTAATAATTGGCATTCAGGTGTCACTGGCAACCATCTGCCTGTCTAATTGGCTTTAGGGCTCACTCAACTGCAGTAAAATCTGACCTAGTACTGGAAATCTGGCATCTAGTAAAGTTGGATCATAGAAAAGAACCTACTATTAGCATCTTGCTACACAAGCATTTCTTACTTCATTCTTAATCTTATCTTTACACACACAGGTTAGTGTAGCTACCACACCCATCATTCAAGTAGCTGCTGCTTCTGCTTCTTCTTCTTCTTCTTCTTCTTCTTCTTCTTCTTCTTCTTCTTCTTCTTCTTCTTCTTGCTCTTCTTCCTCTTCCTCCTCCTCCTCCTTCTCCTCCTCCTCCTCCTTCTTCTTTTCTTCTTCCCGCTAATGGAAATTACCAAAGAAAACAACTGAACACAATGCAGAGATTAATCGATGCTGAGGAGGCCAATGGATACATCTGTACCACAGTTTATGCATTTATGGCTTGAGGAACCTCATGGAACAGGACATGTAAAGATATCAAGATTTAAAAGATTTAGACTGTTTATATATTCTTCCTTATATAATCTTAAATGAATATCATAAAGGCATGCAGACTTCCTGTAGCCAGATTCCTGCTTCTTTTGCGAATTTGTCAGGAAATCGTCTGTCCACTGGTAGTAATAGGACCCATGTGGCCAGTTTCAAACCCTGTTTTGTGAATAGAAACCAGGTGATATCTGACCAACATGCTCTGGAGCCACAGTGGCCTTCTACCATGCTGTCTTCCTTGTTGTCAGCTGGATTATTCCTTCGACACCACTGTGGCTAAAATACATAGCTAATCAACTTCAGGAGAAAGGGTCTACTCGGTTCATAATTCCAGTTTGCCATGGCTTGGAGGACTCTGTCCATGGTAGAGAGAGATGCAAACCCTTGTTTTCTTTTTTTTTCTTCCAGGTTTTCACATTTTATTTTTTTAAATTTATTTATTTATTAAAGATTTCTGTCTCTTCCCCACCGCCGCCTCCCCTTTCCCTCCCCCTCCCCCAATCAAGTCCCCCTCCCTCGTCAGCCTAAAGAGCAATCAGGGTTCCCTGCCCTGTGGGAAGTCCAAGGACCACCCACCTCCATCCAGGTCTAGTAAGGTGAGCATCCACGAAACTGCCTAGGCTCCCACGAAACCAATAGGT
>NW_026067938.1:762349-794398 GCF_014885135.2 Alexandromys fortis | reverse complement strand
AAAAGTATATGCTCTACTATGTTTATAGCAGCATTGTTTGTAATAGCCAGAACCTGGAAACAACCTAGATGCCCTTCAATTGAAGAATGGATGAAGAAAGTATGGAATATATACATATTAGAGTACTACTCAGCAGTAAAAAACAAGGACTTCTTGAAGTTTGCAGGCAAATGGATAGAAATAGAAAACACCATCCTGAGTGAGGTAAGCCAGACCCAAAAAGAGGAACATGGGATGTACTCACTCATATTTGGTTTCTAGCCATAAATAAAGGATATTGAGCCTATAATTCGGGTTCTTAGAGAAGCTAAATAAGAAGGAGAACCCAAAGAAAATCATATAGGCATCCTCCTAAATATTAACCTTCATCGGGCGATGAAAGGAGACAGAGACAGAGACCCACAATGGAGCACCGAACTGAAATCTCAAGGTCCAAATCAGGAGCAGAAGGACAGAGAGCAAACCCTTGTTTTCATGGCAGATAGGCAGGTAGGAAACAGAGAGTACAGATGGGAGCAAAGGGTTCATATAACTTCAAGAGTTGAACCGCATAGTAGGGTAGCTTCTGCAATGGGGATCCTTGTAAAGGATCCACATAGCTCGATGGCTGGGGAACAAGCTTCACACAGGAGTTTTGGGAGCAATTACATATTCAAAACATAACAGTGTGCACTCCAAAAGGACAAAAAGTTCTCACTGTTTGTGACTTCAATGAAAATAAGGCCTAAGATGCAAATAATTAAGGTTGGATGAACAGTTGTAAAGTATGATTGATGTCCTTATAAGCACATGAAGCAAAGGGTTTATAGAAAAAATCCCCAGGAGACGTGAAGGCGGAGACTAGAATCACAGAGCCATAAGCCGTGGACCATCAGAGTCATGAGACATGACTTGAAAATCATGGGAAAGATTGTTTCCTAGAGCCTTGAGGCTCTACACAATAGCTAGATTTGGGGCTTCTGTCCTCCAGAACTGTGAGGAAACAAACTTTTTGTCCTAAATTTGTTAAAGTGGGTAGCAATTTGTTAAAGTGGGTAGACCTCAGTATTAATCACTAAAGAGGCCTCAAGTTGAGATGCAAAGGGCAAAAGGAACAGAACACTGTAGTTGCTGATCTGAATGAAAGTGGACTGCAAGTTAATGTTTTGTTAAATAGGCACCTTGATCGGGTGGATGAATTGTTGCCGCAGCATAGGTCAGACTAGCTTGATTAATATCAACATTCACTTTTAATTATATTTATGTCTATGTGACTTCCAGCCATATATAAATTTATAGGTGAAAACTTGCATATTTTCCAAATAACATATGTGGATGAGGATACATGGGCACTTAGATATAAATATATATATACATATACATATGCATTATATATAATGAGACAGCTTTAACTGTAATAGTTAAATATAACAGTATGTTTATTTAGCATATGACATAAGATGAGAAATGGGATAAGATGTTAAAATCATTAAAATGACTTTTTGAAATAGTTGTGTGAGTTTATAATTGCAAATGCTAAAAAGGAATAAAGATGAGATTTTAATTAATATGTTAACATGTTTTAATCAATCTTTATAGATAATAGATTTGATTTATGTTTAAACACCATTTTTATAAAAGTAATTTTCCATTTTACATCTTGGAAGTAGATGTTAGACAAATCATATAGGATGTGTCTAATCATGATAAAGTGTTCCTTAATAAATACAATGTTATAATCATTTGAACCAGTGTTCTGTAGTGTTCTGCAGTGTCAAGTGTTGAAATATGAGCGGCGGGGCTGCATCCCCAACACCCCGGCCGCTTGGCTAGCTCATGCCCGAAATAACAACACACAAACTGTATTCATTTAAAGAACTGCTTGACCCATGAACTCTAGCCCTTACAGGCTAATTCTCGCACCTGGACTAGCCCATTTCTAATGATGTGTGTAAGCACCCCAAGGTGCGCTTACCGGAAAGATTCTAGCCTAAGTCCATCGTGGGTTGCAGCTGCCTGGGAGAGCTGAGCATGGCGTCTCTGCTCCAGCAGAGCTGTCGGGTCTCTCCGGGAGCAGAGCAGAGTCTGACCTCACTTCCTCTTCCGCCCAGAATTCTATTCTGTTTACTCCTCCCATCTATGTTCCAAGCTGAGGCCAAGCAGTTGGTTTATTATAACTTAACCAATGAAATCAACAGATTGATATATGACACTCCCACATCACTTCCCCTTTTTCTGTTTAAAAAAAAAAAAAAAAAAAAGAAGGCTTTAACTTAACATCCAAAGCTCTAGAAATGACAGAGACATCTCGCTGCCTGGACAGTCACCCAAAGTTCCTCTGTACCGTTGGGGCATCCATCTTCGGCCTACAGGCCCATAGTTTCCAGCAGACATTTCCACAATGCAGGAAATTTCAAAGGCAGTCACTATCTGCTTGTCCTGAAGAATGTCTTGCAGACTCTTTCATGAAGCAGGAACCCCGAAAGATCATCTCACCTTTAGGCAAGTTCAGCAGTCCTCTCTCTGCGGGTTCTCTGTGTCCAGTTTATGCAATAGTCCAGGCAAGAGCAGTTTCTTGCCAAATGGCTATCAAACTCCATAAGGATCCTCTTCGATGCCCATCTTCCTCTTGAAGTAGATTGGTGATGCCAGGAGCAGAGTGTCTCATTGTCATGAGAAGTCCTAAGTTATTAAAACATTTAAAATGCCATATTCTATAATCTTTGAAAAATATGAAGAATGCCTATCTAAAATATATGTATGCACATCTAGAAAATCTTAACTAACATGACTACAAACTTAACTATTATTAATGATTATTCATTAACAACTTATATTTCCTAATTATACATTACATTTTAAAATGAACTACACAACACAATACCTTAATCAAGATCAAAAATGCATATAACAAAATTGACCTTAAAATCCATACCAATGCAAATTATTCATATCTATATCATATCCCCCTTTAAATGTAAAAGAACATTTGTAAACAATATTTGGGAACATGGGCGTAGTTTTTTCTCTCCAAACTGCTTCCTGCTGAATGGGGGCGCTGTTAATTAGGTCTTTTGTGGTATAACCTGTGTGCTAGTTTCATCTCAGTTGGAAGTTGAGCGAAGCAATTTTTTGAAGGTATTCACAGCAACCGTTCAGGAGGGCGTGGTCCATCATACCATATCGGAATAGAAGAAATGAACAGGGTCTCATCCTCTGTGAAAACAAAATAAGAAACTCCTTTTGAAAGCATCACGTCCTTAGATCCAAATATCAAAGCCAAGGCATTAAAATCTCTACGTTGGATTAGTTCAGCAGCATTTATAAACAAATATCTTTTAGCATCTGTTGCTCCTTCCTCAGCATTCAAACAATTCAAAGAGAGCATAATAGCATACAGTATCAAGATTCTCTGTGTATTTTCCATCTTTGTGAGCTTTATTTTAACCTCTATTAAGTTTATTTTTACTTTCATTTTATATTCTCTGTATCTCTGTCCTGGAATAACTCTGTAGACCAGGCTGTCCTTGAACTCTCAGAGATCTGCCTGTCTCTGCCTCCCAGGCATTGGGATTAAAGGTGTTTGCTACCACACCTTGAACTCACAGAGATCTGTTTGTCTCTGCCTTCTAGGCACTGGGATTAAAGGCGTGTACTACCACACACAACTTCTCTTTTTCTTACTTTTTTTTAAGAACTTTTAACTTTTAGCTTGCATATATTTTTAACACACTGTAAATCATTTAAACATTTTCTTTATCTTTGAATCTCTTTACTGTATCTCTCTCTGTTTTTCTGACCACAGGAGCCTTTAAATTACTGAGCAATATGAGTAGGATTAAAGCCGTGGCTTTGCCAGCTAGATCCAGTCCATTCCTTAGCTTTCCAGCCTCATGGCGGAGATACAGGCTGTAGCCGCGTTTATAGGCACAATTCTATGGCGTTTCAAGGTCCCTGCCAGCAAGCGAGCTACAACAGACAACAGTCAAGTCCTCTCTCTGTAGCTGGCCCTCCTGCCTCAGTCAGAGTTTGCCCTGGCAGGACGGCCCAGAAAGCCGGCATTTTTAAACAGCACAACTTTTTTCCTGCTACGGCTGAAAACCGAAAAGCATGCGTTCAGCTTTTCACCAACACCGTTTAAGTGTTTCGTGGCAGGACCTCTTAATGAGCTGCAGGGTTTTGCAGCTGAAGCTGAGTCAGGAAGCC
Source organism: Alexandromys fortis (assembly GCF_014885135.2). Classification (NCBI taxonomy): domain Eukaryota; kingdom Metazoa; phylum Chordata; class Mammalia; order Rodentia; family Cricetidae; genus Alexandromys; species Alexandromys fortis. Next base: position 790,213 of record NW_026067938.1, on the reverse strand, counting down.
TCTTTTAGATGAGAGCGCTTGCTTGGCTCTAGCAAGCAGAGCAGACCCAAGAAATTTCTGCTACCAAGAAAACATGCTTCACTCCATTCTTTCCCAAGCTTTCTCAGGCTTTCTGTGGATTCAGTTGCCCCACGTTGGGCGCCATCTGTTGAAATAGGAGCGGCGGGGCTGCGTCCCCAACACCCCGGCCGCTTGGCTAGCTCATGCCCGAAATAACAACACACAAACTGTATTCATTTAAAGAACTGCTTGGCTCATTCTCTAGCCCTTATAGGCTAATTCTCGCACCTGGACTAGCCCATTTCTAATAATGTGTGTAAGCACCCCAAGGTGCGCTTACCGGGAAGATTCTAGCCTAAGTCCATCGTGGGTTGCAGCTGCCTGGGAGAGCAGAGCATGGCCTCTCCGGTCCCTCTGGAAACAGAGCAGAGTCTGACCTCACTTCCTCTTCCGCCCAGAATTCTATTCTGTTTCCTCCTCCCATCTATGCTCTAAGCTAAGGGCCAGCCAAGCAGTTTCTTTTATTGCTCAGCCAATGAAATCAACAGATTGATATATGACACTCCCACATCAGTCAAGTATTTTCTTGATGTACTGTCAATCATCAGAACTTCTCTCTCACTGTAAAACCAAAACTCTATAAATCCGTTAAGTAAGAACTCCTCATTTCCTCTTCCCAGACTCTGGAAATTGTTGTTCTTTTTATTATCTGTGATTTGACTGCTGCAGATATATCACGTGGGAGGAGTAATAAACTGTCTCTTACGACTGGCATGTTTCACTTAGTATAATGTCCTTGAAGTTTATTCATGTTGAAGCATGTACTAGAATTTCTTTCCCTTTTTTTTAAATATTTATTTACTTATTATGTATACAATATTCTGTCTGTGTGTATGTCTGCAGGCCAGAAGAGGGCACCAGACCTCATTCCAGATGTGGTTGCCGGGAATTGAACACAGGACCTTTGGAAGAGCAGGCAATGCCCTTAACCACTGAGCCATCTCTCCAGCCCCCTCTTTCCCTTTTTTAAGACTGACATTTTATCACTCCTTGCTAGGTGTTTGAATAGTTTCCACAGGTTGTGAATTGTAAAGTTGCTTCTACAAACCCTGACGTAGGCATACCTCTGTGAGAGCCTTCTTTCAGTTTCTTCACAGGTAGGTAGGCCTTGATGTAGAATTACTGAGCCAAATAATGACTCTAACTTTTGAAGGGTGACCATACTGTTTTTCACAGTGACTCTGTCATGTTGCATTCCTGGTCATGTGTAAGGGTTCACTTTCCCTCACTCTCATCAACTATTTATTATTTTTTATACCAGCCATTTATCATAATTTTAGCTTGCGTCTCTGTGATGATTGGCAATACCAATCACTTTCCTGTATATTTTTAGATGTTTGTGCGTCTCTCTGTAGAATTGTATATTTATATAAAATGTTCATTTTAAAATTGAGGTTTATTATTGTTGAATGAAGGAGTTCTTAATATAATCTAGATATTACCTTATATTATATATATATGATTCACAAACATAGTCTCATATTATATATCTAATATACTGAATTACATCATCCTCATATTCACCCATTGAATTCCTTACTACAAATACATCAGAATGTGGTAGTACTTGGAATGGGTGTTTGATTGTCTTTATATTCTGATTGTATCGCCTAGCTAAGTTCTGCCCTGCTATAGTTCTAAAGCAGTCTCTTTATTCATTAATGGTAATCACAGCATACAGAGGGGAATCCCACATCAGTTGAAGGAATATCTCTGAGGTAGGATGAAGTATATTTTGGGTATATACCCAATAGTGACATAGCTGAATTTTGAGATTGACATGTTGTAATAGGAGCGGCGGGGCTGCGTCCCCAGCACCCCGGCCACCTGCTAGCTTATGCCCCGAAATAACAACACACAAACTGTATTCATTTAAACACTGCTTGGCCCATTTCTATCTAGCCTCTTCTAGGCTAATTCTCACATATTAATTTAGCCCATTTCTAATCATCTGTGTAGCACCGCTAGGTGCGCTTACCGGGAAGATTCTAGCCTATGTCCATCCTGGGTCGGAGCTGCCTGGGAGAGAGGAGCCTGGTGTCTCTGCTCCAGAGAGCAGAGCTGTCGAGTCTGAGCTCACTTCTTCTTCCTCCCAGCATTCTGTTCTGTTTACTCCTCCCACCTATGTTTTAACCTATGAGGGCCAAGCAGTTTCTTTATTGCTTAACCAATGAAATCAACAGATTGATATATAACACTTCCACATCATTGACACATTTCTGCCTTCCTGAGGAACCACCACACTCATTGCTATAGTGACTGTATAAGTTTGTTCTCTCCCAGCAATGGATGAATACCACTCTTGCTTCACAGTCTTGCCAGCATGAGATGTCTCTTGTTTCACTGATCTTAGTCATTATGACAGGTCTAAGATGAAGTCTCGTATTAATTTTACTTGTATTTCTCAGGCAGCTAAGGATGTTGATCATTTTTTTAAAAAATTGTCTTTATTATGTTACGGTATCTCCCTTGAATCACTATACTATCCAGGACTATTATCATGAAGGGGTGTTAGATTTTGTCAAAGGACTTTTCTACATCTAATGAGATGATCATGTGGATTTTTTATGTATTTGTTTCTATCATTAATTATATTTATCAATTTATGTATGCTAATTCATCTCTTCACCTCTGGGATGAAGCCAACTTGATCATGGTGAATAATCTTCTTTTATGTGTTCTTGGATTTGGTTTGCAAGTATTTTATTGGATATTTCTGCATCTATGTTCATAAGGGAAATTGGTCTGTAATTCTTTCTTTACTGTGGTCTTATGCAGTTTTGGGTAGCAGGGTAACTGTGGTCTCATAAAACTAATTGAGAAATGTTCTTTCTGTTTCTGTTTTGTGGGATAATTTGAGGAGTGTTGGCATTACTCCTCTTTAAAAGTCCAGTAGAATTCTGTACTAAAACCATCTGGTCCTGGGGCTTTTGTGTTAGAAGATTTTTAATGACTGCTTCTCTTTCACTGGGGGTTATATTTCTCTTCAAATTGTATATCTGATCTTTATTTCACTTTGCTAAGTAATATGAATTTACAAAAGTAACAATTTCTTTTAGATCCTCTGGATTTCTCTGGTATCTGTTATTATATCTTCCTTTTGTCTCTAATTTTGATAGTTTGTACATTCTCTTTCCAAGTTTTACCTAATTTTGATAAGGGTTTGTCAATCTTATTAGTTTTCTCAAGGCATCAACTCTTTATTTCATTGGTTCTTTGCTTTTTGTTCATTTATTATTATTGATATTGGGTGCTTAAAGGGTGAAGTGAAGATCTACAGTTAGTCCTTCTGCCTTTCTTTAGACAAAAACCCAATAGTTTTAAACAAAGTTAATGCCTTTCAGACCTTTACCAACTTGTAATTACTTTCTAAATTTTATAACCATTTTAGAAAATTGATTTCTCTGCTTTCTTACATGGACATTTCATAAGTTCAAAAGAGCATGAAAACCTTTGTTATTTGACTAGGATATAAAATAATACTTTGGGAAGAGTTTGCACAGGCTTTGTTTATATTTCTGGATAAATTTCCATAACTAATAAAGATAGAGTTTTTAAGAGGTCTAACTTTGGAAAGTGTGTAAATTGGAAAAGAGAAAAAAGTATGTCTTAGTCAATGAAAAAGTATTAATTTCAGGATGAATAAAGCAGTTGTTTTATGGGAACATGCCTGAAAGTCAGCACTCAAGAGGATCAGGCAAGAGGTAGCTGTGAATTAGATCAATTTGAATTACAGGCTATCTGGGGTAATAATCGGTTCATATTAATAGATAATATATATGAATAATAGAATATAGATACACAAATGGCTACAAAAGAAGCACTATGGTACTAGACTTTGAAAATAATAAATCTCAAACCAAACTTCAGACATTTTGTTAGCTAAGTTAATTTTTAAAGGAAAATAGAAAAAATAAAATAAGTGACATAAGTTATTTTACTTTGATGTAACTTCATTTTCTTTTCAGATCATGATTCAAAATCCAGCTCAATTTAGAAAATGTAGTTGACACAAATCTTCAAGTTCTAGAATATAGAATATTTTGAGAACTTTGGTTAGGACATAGAGTTTCTCGTCTCTGGAGTAAATGTGCTGTGATCTAATTGCAGGCCTGCATGTTCAAAGACACATTTTCTTCCAAAGAAGGTATTACACTGTTTCCCAGAGTGACTGGGAAATTTTGCTAATGGTTATACTACCAAATTGTCATCTTAGTATTTATGTTTAAACAATATAGCTGGAGTGTTTTCAACCTTAGCCAGAGAAGCTTCATAGTCAATGTAAGAGTCATAACTGATCAAAACACTGAAAATAAGATACTCAGCTCTAAAAAGGCACAAACATCCTCACCAATTATCAGGGAACACAAAGGAAGAAGAGGCAGAAGGAATGTAAGAGCTGGATAATGGGTAGTTGTGCTATAAAATCTGCCCTGTGCACAGGGCAGCTGCTCTTAAGAACGCAGAAGCTGTAGATACCTACATAAAACCTGAATAAGATCAAGTCAATTAAAATCTGAGCATTAATAGGAAAGGTGATCACAAGGCTTGATAGATGTTGTGGGGGCGAGAATCATTTTGAGGATTGGCCACTGGTACATTTCTTATGCTTCATTTTGATGCCCACATCAATCACATATGGACATGACTAACTGTGTTTAGTAGACTACTTAAAAGAAGTGAAAGAGGTAGGGACAAGAGGAAAGAAGAGGGGATGAAGGGGGAAGTGGAGGAGGAAGAAAAAGAGTAGGAGAAGAAACGAAGTCAGAAGAAGAGAAATAAATGACAAATATAGAAGTTAGAGGAGAGAAATTAGGAATATATATGATCATGTGTCATTGAATATGTGTATGAAACTCTTGAAATATATATTATATATAAAACACTTTTTCATTCTTTCATATAACGTTAAGATTTGGGGATTTATTTAGATGATCTCTTTCCACCAGTATCTTCCAACATCTGTTTAGCAAGGTAAATTGGAGCATCATTTCGTCGTTGACAGATGACGATAGAAAATTATGTTCTTCAGTTTGTGTTGGTTTATACCAAAATGGAGAGGAGCCGTTTTGGCAGGGGGAGGGTCTGTTTCTCTATTTTCCTTTGATGTCCCTCTAATTGTGAAGGGCACTAATTGCTTCTTTCTGCTCTTTATTTCTCCCCCACAGATACCATAGGATATCATATCATTGCCTCTGGGCTGTGGTAAAGATCCTCTGATATTCCCAATGCAGCAAAGCAGAATGCTGCCCCATTAATTTCAGAAAGGTTAGAAGCCCTGTAATTTCTCAAGCCTCTCGCCTACCTTCATCACTTCCCAACATGCATTAATTTATCAGCTCTCTACCCAGACCCCTACCCCAATATTTCCACCCATGCATGGGACCTATCCTGAAGAATAGTTTGTTTTCCCAATGAGATTCCTTGGGAAAAAAATAAATTTTCATTTGCAAGTGGCTATCAATTGAAAATAGCTTCTGAATTATGGATGGGAGCATGGACCCACTTCTTTTAGCCCTGGGACTCTAACTGGTATAGACCCATACAAGCCCAAACCTCAGTCTCTGTGAGTTCATATGTGTACTGATCACATTGAGGGCCTTGGTTCTTGGTGATCTCCTTCCCCTCTGGCTCACTCACGCCCCTCCTCTTCAGCAAGTTGCCTTGAGACCCAAACGAAGGTAGTTGATAGAAACATCCCATTTAGCACTGAGACTTCCAAGACCTCTCACTGTCTGCATATTATCTGACTCTGTAAGTCTCTGTATTTATTCCTATCTGATGCAAGAGGAAGCTTCTCTGATGATGTCTGAGAAAGACACTGATCTATGAATTAAAAAGTTATTAGGAGTAATTTTCTATCACTGTTCGTTTAGTGGAACAGTAGTATTTTATTTTAACCTATGTCCCTGGTTTGAGGGGATCTAATTTCAATAAAAGAAAAATTGAAGAAAAAGTATTTCTATGAGGAAAGGTATGTGTTTTAATACATAAGGCAACAACTATGTTAACGCATTTCTAACTTCCTAAAATTTAGTTGCAGGATAGAATACTGTTGCCAAAATGCTCTAAAATGACCATTCCTTCTCATCATTTTTATCAGAAGAAAGACATACTTGTGATAAGAAAAAGTCTAGGCATTATCAGGGAACTAAGGGAACGTTCTCACGATTTGTTCAACGAATGCTTATTGTTGTTGTGTGACAACAAGGTGAAAGCCATCCAGCACATGACCTCAGGGAATGATAGGAAGCAATGCACTGAGACTCACAAGGAATACCAAAGCTTAAATCCTGAGACTGCTCCTAGGAATTACATGCATTCCAGATGGGAATATAGTTTTAATATATGCAATGTTCTTCCAGCTAGGAGATTATTGCATCATAAAGAGAATAGATGTTCCTCATTAACATTATTTGATCTGTAGTATTAAAAAAAAGTTAACTGTGAGAAAAGCAGCCCATCAGACAGACTCTGGTGTTTAATATAAGAAAGAGAAAAAGCATCATCTGTCTAAAGTTCATATTCTGTGTTACATTTACTTGGGGCCAAGATTCTGAATGAAAAATATGTGAACAGTCAATCATGTGGTTATTTCTAATTATCTGTTTTGACTTTATGTAAGCAATGCCTTGAGTTTAACATCAATTTTGGTATGCAATGCTCCATCCATCAAAATGCAGTGACACATTAACGAGGAAAAAAAAATGGAAATGGGCATGGTAACAGTCAAAGTGCTCAAATATTTTCTAAAAATACGACTTGGGATCCAGTTTTGGTTGAAGATTGCATATGCTTTGGCATACACGGAATGATGAAGTTGTTCTCAGGCTTTTTGACCATATGTTTGCAGTCACAAATCTCATGATGAGAAAAAATCCCGTCATGACTTTTCAGATTAACTGATCTGTGTCTCTTTTTGCAGGCATTTGAATCTTCAGGGTTACTAAATGGTATCATTTAAGGAAGATGTAGAATATTTAAGTTTCGATACAAATGGTAGCAGTGCTTAAAAAAGTAACGTATGTGTCCTACAAAGCAAAACCAGTCTTAAGACACTCCAGTTATATGCTGAATTGTTTGGAAACTGTCCCATCTAAGGACAGTTTTTTATTAACAGGAATAACCACAAACAGCAGAAGCCACCACATGGAAATCCATGATCTGTGATCCTGCTGAGAGGAAAGAGCAAAGTATCTGCTCTTGCAGTGGTATGAATGACTGTAGACTCAGAGCTGAGAAAGAGAGACATGGAAAGACTTTTTTGTGACAACCTCTAACCCCTTCCAAAACAAAAGAAAGAAGAAAAATGGAAAATAAAAACATCCTAGACAGAAAGCCATAGACAAGAACTCATACCAATTGTGATAAGGGTGTTGAAGTGTAGCTTTCCATGCTTGATGGCTTCTGGCAGGGTATTGGTTGGAAAGGACTCATTTTTCTTAAAGGGGCAGGCTACTAAGAGTTTCACCAGGCTTCAGTGAGTATATAGGCAACACAAACTGGAATTCTTCTTCTTCCTCCTTCTTATTCTTCTTATTTTTTAAGGGAGGGTGTTACAAGAGTGGGATGGCAGACTTAGGACGACTGGGAAGTGAGTGTGGTCAGGGTGCATGACATGCAATTCTCAAATAATCAATTAAAATACTGTGTTGGAAAAAAACAGACATAAATATCAAGTTTCTTCTGAAAATTACGATGAAATCTTTTTCTCAAATGTTTTCATTGCCTAGGGAATGCCTAATCTCAAGCTTTATCTTCTGCATGAGAACTTTATTGATAGATCCTGAGATCCTGGGTTTCTGGACTCTTTATCCCCAAGCCTTGTATATATGAGATTACCAGGAGATCGTGGGAGATATTTAACTATGCTATTATTTGGGTCTTCAGTTTCCAGCATATTCTTTTATCTGTCTCTGTGCTCTCATGGCTCCTTTTATGGAAATATCATGCCCAAAGTAAGATTATCCACCCAATAACTTTTTCGACTTCTTTGAAGTATAAAAGTGATGACACATTCTGAAGAAACTGTTCTTGAGACATGATGTATTCTTTGGCAAGATTTCAGCCGAAGTTATGAACTCTGGGGTTGGATAAGACAATAGAGTGCTCCAGGATTGAAACTGAGATGTTAAACATCAAATACTTGCTGATTGCTCCCTGCAGAGTAACCATGGGCTTTGTTGCTTCCTCACTAATGCCTAGAGAAGAGCTCAACGGTATCTCGTGAGAAATTAAACATCATTCTGTAATTTCTGAGGGACTGGAAACTTTGGTCCTAGATGAGGGATGAGAAAAATTATGAACATCATTCTTACCAATGTAAATATATATATATATTTCTTTATGTAAAAGAGTGTTGATATTAAATATTAGAAATTAATCTTACATATATATATAAATTCTTTCTATAATATTTTTTTAAACAACCTTCATCTAGCCATTACACACACACACAGATATACACACACATTAAGAGAGAGAGACAGACCGACAGACAGGAAGACAGGCAGACAGAGGCAAAGAAAGAGAGAGAGCGAGAGCATTAATTATATTGGGAAGTGCCCATAAATATCATCTGTTGGAAAGGATTTTAAGAATCAAAAGTTGCTTGGGGCAAGCGAGATGCCTCCTTGAGTAATAACACCTGTTGCAGGGCCTGACAACCTGAGATTGAGCAATAGAACCTACGCAGTAGAAGCAGAGAACTGATCGTCCCCATAGTTCCCTGACTTTTACAAGCACACCATGAAATGCCGCTCTCAACGCTTTCCCCAAGACTAATAGAACATCAAAGAAGAAGGAAGAGATGATTACAAAGGCCAGAAAAATCATGAAGGATTGTGGGAAAGCAGTGTCTTCTGTATATGATAGAACTTTTTTACACTTGAACTCACAAGAGCTATGGTTGCCAACACAAAACCTGCACAAGATAAATGCAGCCAAATTTCCAGCATGGACAGGAGATATTAACCATGTATCTTGTTGCATAGTTCTATATTAATGTTGTTATCAATATAGCCAAAATTATTAAATTCTTACCATGATCTAAGTATTCCTCCAAGTGTTTTAAAATGCTAATTCACATTTTCTTCACAGTTATCCTATTTCTGTTTATTTACATTTCAAGCCAAGGAGTTGCTATGTCACCCTGTAGGCTGGCCTCAAACTTGTGGTGATCCTCCTGTTTTAGCTTCCTCGGTGATGGGATTAAAGATGTGTGCCATCACACCCAACTTCATAAACACTGTGTGAAGTGAGCATGAAATGATAGTCACTATGTTTTAGATGAAAATGAGAGATTAGGGAAGGTCAAGTCATTTACCATAGGTCACGCAGCTGGCTGACATTAAAGAAAGCAAGGCTGACCCAGCCAGTCTCATTCCCATGCTTGCATTCAGAATAAATTATTCACCTAAAGACAGTAATCTCACATCAAAATCAATTAGTGGACTGAGAGTGTTCCATTGCTAAATTGAGATAGCAATCTATAGAATTTAACGTACTTGGACTGGATTTTATTTGCACAGTAATTGAAGTTTGACAATAATGGGTGGAAGTTTGGGAGGTACTTGTTTTTTTTTTTATATCAATCTTAGCATATTTTCTGAATATTCTAGAATAATCTCAACAAATGTGTGTTAAAGGAATAAACTAAAATGACACTTGATTGTCTAAGAGGAAATAGATCACAAATGATAAATTGTAATACTCAAATCAACTAATGCATTGAACAAGGAAAAAATCAGAAGATGCGCATGTGTGTATGTGCACACACATGTGTGTGTGTGTGTGTGAAAGAGACAGAATTTTTCCCATCCCTTTGTTTTCCTTTTCCTATGCCTAAATAAAAACTTAAGGAGTACAATGCTTTGAAGCACTTATAAAAACATGTGTTTTTATAAATTCCAGTTAATAGTATTTCGAATAATACTGACATTTTAGATAGATCCACAGAATACTCGATGTAATCTATATTTATTCTTTGGGGTTTTACTTTGATCAATCTTAATTATGACTAAACCCCTGAAACATGAGTATTAGGAAGGTTTGGGAAGTTTCCAGGACCTATAATTTGGCTTTCACTTACAAAATGAGCAACACATTATATATTGAAAAAGAGTATCAGTCTTAAAAGCTATCAAGTCATAGTTTTTTTTTTTCAGTATGAAGGCAATTGAGTTATGATCATTCCACATTCTGAGGAATTTTCCTTTGCATAATCACTCAACCAATTTGAGTGGGCAGCAGTATAGCCTATTACCTTTGCTTATTTCTTTTTCATATGCACTCAGGTCTAATTGCAATGCACAGCACTGATGGTGTAGTGAATAGCATCTTGCAGAAACATCCATTATCTTTATAAGATATTTCTGATTGATAGTTCTTGTCTTGTCAGGCAGAGCTGTCTGCACTCTGAGTTGAAAAATCACATTGTCTTCAATCTCTCCAGATGCAACCAAATTATTTCATCCTTCTGCAGAGGTACTATACAAGCCAAATATTATCAATGAACATTTCAACAGAAACAAGTTTTTCCTATCATTTTCAATGCTAATTCTGATATATGGCTTCTTTTGGTCCTAAAAATTCCATTATAGGCAATTCAAGCCTTCATAGTGTTAGTATGAATGGCCTTACTTGGGTTTTCAGTGTGACTGGTGTACTGTACAAAGAAAGCAACATAGTGGCCACCAACAGTTTGGAGAGAGCCTGGAGTATCCCCTTGGGGGCTATCAGAATTATCAGACCCTCCTTCAGGAAATGAGAGGAAATGCCAACTCATTGGACACTGATTTGTTCCATGTTTGAAGGTTGCTGAAATAACAAATCACCTTGACCAAGCAAAACGATCTGACGCAAAGAAACTGGGACTGTTCTCACATCAGATCGGGAAATGTCATGCCTGCAAATCTCATGGAGAAATTTGCTAACAGCACTCAGAGTAGGGAGAAGGTAATGGAGAAATATAAAATAAATCACGTACCAGGGGAAACTTTCCTTGACCCAGTTCCTTGCAGGAAATCTGCTCTAAGTAGACCTTGGCACCAGTTAGGTCAACAGATATTGTGTCAAAGCAACCTTGTTGTCCAAGTAACAATGTGTTCAGACAGCCCAATCCCCAGAATCAAAGAATTGAAATAAAATATGCTGCAGCAAAGTACCTTTTCCCAGCATCTGAAGATATGGGCATCTTTATCTTCCTTTTTAGACCTACAAGAGACCCAAGAATTCAAACTCTTACTTGTTATCTCTTTTTCTAGAGCACTACAATCTTGAGATATTCTGTGTGCTAGCCATGGGACAGGGTACAAAGCTTTGTGTTACCCCAAGTGAGGTCAAAGGAAACAACTTATCTACTTCTAGTTACATTGTGGGTGTCTGCTGTGAACCACGACTCTTTTTTAGTTTCTAAACAGATTATTCCTGTGGAGGACCAGAGAGCATCAGCATGCAGGTTCCTGGCTTCTTCAGAGCTAGAGATCACCCTTCAATGAAGACACTAACTCAGGGACCTCAGAGGTAAGTGCAGGGTCTGAGCTTTGCCTTCAGTGTGCTCAGGATCCTCCCGAGAAGCTCAAGATTTGGTTCCAGTCGTCTCCAAATCAGTACGGGTGTGAGGTTTAATTTCTGAGGTGTCTGTGATCATTGCAAAATCTGGAGTCTGTGCTCCAAGTTTTTATTTAGGGCCCATGGCTCTAATCACAGCCCCATATAGTAGACAGACTACAAAGGGTCTGAAGTTTTGTAATCTGCCTCAGGCAGATCTAAAGAATCTAAGAGTGATCAGGGTTTTCACTATATCTGATTGTTTAGTTGCCCAGTGAGCATCTCTACACTGACACTGTAGATACATAGATAAGACAGGATCATCTCATGTCTGAATGACAGTGATCAAGAGACTTTACCAGTCTTCATAGCTGAGTTTCAGGCAGATATTCCCCTGTAAATATTCACAAAAACCAAAATATTCTAAAATCAACTTAGAGTATTTCTCTAAGCATGTGAATCTTCTATGACTATGTGTCCCAAATACTATAACATTATATTCAACCATTTGTGTGCAGAGATGGAAGTATGTCTTGCCATTACTTCAATCCCGTTGGTTTGCTCTAGAGAAAGATGGGGTATAGACTGGTCTGAACTCCAGAATTATCCCTAGCTGTAATCAACCTTCCACACTTCCTCAAATGCATCACAGAAGTATTATCTCATTCTATGTGTATACCATTAATTAAATGTAATATTTTTATGAGCACCTAAATGACCTACCCCCAACTTCTTTGGGCTAGCTAGTAATCTCCTGCCTGTTAGACACTTGCTTGCATTAAACACAGAACTCTGCATGATTCTATGTAGTCAGTCATGGCTTATGGGATACTGACAATTGTCAGCAGATTTTCAGTACCATTTGGGAAAAAGGGGGGACCTGTTTGTCTTAGATATGTTTTTCTAATAGATTGTAAAGAAGTAGAATGATGTTTTGTTAATGTAGTCCTAATGCTTTAAGTCCTACACCATGTTTCTTTGACTTTCCCTGGGAGATCAATGTATGTGATTCTCCCTCTTCCTCTGCTTCCCTCCCTCCTTTCCTCTCTCTCTCTCTGTCTCTGTCTCTGTCTCTGTCTCTGTCTCTGTCTCTCTCTCTCTCTCTCTCTCTCTCTCTCACACACACACACACACACACACACACACAGAGAGAGAGACTTTATGTGAGCTAGAGACATAGTCACATATTATACCCATATATTATATTTATCATTGCTTATAATATAAGCATACTTGCTTATAGTTACTTATACCATATATGCGGCCCTGGGTTGGAAATAAAAAACACACTTTAAGGAAGGAGTTACCAAATGGAAGAATTTTACAAAATAAGTAAGAATATGATATTCATTACAAGAACGTGTGAGCCCTAAAGTCATCTGTGGTGGAGGCAAGTCCTCTGGGGCTACAAATTCTGAGTTTTGGAGCACTTAACTAAAGGATTAGGGCTGGGACAGAGATGGCTCAAGGTTCCTGCCTCCAAACCCAAAAAGCTTCGTTCGCTGGGTACCCTATGGTAGAGAGCAGAGAACCAATTCCTCTGATTTCCACAAATGTGTTACAACATGCCCTCTCCAGCCCTGTGTGAACCTGTCCTCCAACATATGATATGTATTTTAATGTAATAAGCAGATTTTAAATGTGATATATGAGGAGATGGATGGATGGGATTGCTTAGTGTACAAACATGAGGGCCTAAACTCAAATTTCCAGAGCCCACAAAAAAAATGTTGCATGTGGCCACTGGCATCTCTAACCCCAACACTATGAATGGGTGAAAACAGGAGGATCATTTCAGCTTATGTCAGCCTAGTATCAAGTTCAGTAAGAGACAATGTCTCAAGGGAATAAGAAGAGTTACAGAGCAGGATTTCCTGATGTGATCATCTGATCCACACACACTGTGCATATTCTTCCCAAACACATGTATGTACACCAAAAGACAGCACCGCAGACAGACACACACACACACACACACACACACACACACACTCAGAGCGACCCTGACTTTCATAACCTTTGACTAGAAAGAGAAAGGGAGGAAGGAAGGAAGGAAGGAAGGAAGGAAGGAAGGAAGGAAGGAAGGAAGGAAGGAAGGAAGGAAGGAAATAGAAATAGAAAGAGAGAGACAGAGAGCAGAGAGGTGGGAAGGGAGGGAGGGAGAGAGGGAGGAAGAGAGAGAGAGAGAGAGAGAGAGAGAGAGAGAGAGAGAGAGAGAGAGAGAGAGAGAGAGAGAAGAAAGAGTGAGGGAGCAGGGGGATTCCCTAGTCATATCAGTCAAAGGTTGGTTTAACTAAACCCCACTTAAACACTGATGTTCTTATTGTAGATATTTCCTATAAAAGGGTTCAACATGAATAACAAGAAATTTAAAAAATTGAGTAAAATCAAATTAATAATATACAGAACCAATAAAATCTCCAAACAGGGCAGGTTTTTTTTTTGGTAGTCTGAACACATATCTTATGCATTATAATTCTAGTGATATCTGACATAGCATAGGACCACCTGAACAAAACACTCAGTTGAGTAATTATTTTATCAGGTTGCTCCATGCATATGTCTATGAGGGATTGTTCGGATTATTATTTGATGCAGGGGAATGGGCTATAAAAGTAAGCAATCCAGAGAGTGACCCAACTAGCCAACGGTAACCTCCATGTTCCTACTGTAGCTGCAAGGCTATGAGTGAGTCCTCTGATTAAAGGGAATACTTTGTGGAAGAGTAGGCAGTCCTGCCTTCAACTTCCTACTCTGATTTCTTGACCTGTCTGCTCTCGATGCCGTATCATGACCTGGAAATTAAGAAATAAACCCTTTTCTCTTGTAAGTTGCTTTTGATCACAGTATTTGTCATGGCAACAGAAATGAAACTAAAACAGAAAAATTCTTAATCTCCAATATAACATTCAGTCCTTCCTAAATGATACCTGAAACACGTGATACAATTCTGAGGAACACCAGCAGAAGCAAACGTAGGCTGCTTAGAAATACAGACTAATATTTCCTGGAGGTATCGAAGCATTAATTGGGTCTCCTATTGGAGCAGGAGCTTACAGGCATGGATGGCAGTTGTTCACCCAAAGAAAGCTCCACTTAGACTAAGAGAAGATCACCAAAATACATAAACATTAGCTGGGCTTTTCCAGTGACCCCTTGCCCTTTCATTCCATCCACAGCACACAGATGTTGGAAAGCCTCAGGATCACATGGACATTGTGCCTTGCTAAAATGATTGCCATCACATGAACTGAACAAGGATGGTGCCAAAAGTCATGCCAAATTAGTTGGGGGGAAAATCCCATGTGGCCTCAGCCCTACATGGAGAACTATAAGCAATTAAAGAATGGTGATAATGGGAGAAATCTTCCCTATGGAAGAACACACCAGCTGATGATCCACTAGCACACGGTCAGTCCTGAAAGCATACATACAAATAAAATTATGCAAACAGAGCAGGTTACATTCAGGAGCACATGTATGTGCATGTGCACACATACACACGTGCACACACACAAAATAACAATGAAGAATGAGGCCATGAACTTAAAAGAGAACAAACAGAAACAGGGTTACGTGGAAGGGTTTGGAGGGAGGAAAGAGAAGGAACAAACTGTAATTATACTATTTAAAAAAAATAAGGAAAATAAACTATTGCATGCCAAAACTCTAATGCTTTGCATATTTCAGAAAAATTAGTTGTGGATTAGACACATCCCACTCCTTTCTACTTTTAAAATATCTTAGTTGTCTGCAATTATCTCTACAACACAGCAATAAAGTTATCCTTTGAGACGATGATAAGAACTCTGTTGAGTGAAATTTGAAACTGAAGAAATGATAAAATATATTTTATTCACTAAACAAGTTTACCACGTGGTCATAGTTTTTAATGTGCAGATATGTAGCATGCACACTTAAAGAGCATCTACTGACATGCCTCTAGTCTCTGGAGAGAAGGGGGCGCTTTACAGTTGCTTATGCTTTCTATGTGAATTACTTGAGGCTCCTGAGGGAAGAAAGAGTGAAAGAAAGCAGGACACATGTGATATCCGGAAGCAATTAAACAGGAATGTGTGAACCGATAGGAGAGTGAAAATGGTAAGGGAGACAGTGAGGAGAACACAGAAAGGAAAGGGAAAATAGGAACTAATAAGAGAACACGAGCAGTCCTGTCCTTGGGATATGACAAGCTCTTTACTATGTGCAAAACACCAGGAATGAAGGCTGACCAGATTAAAAAATATCACCTGTCAGTTGAAGTTATCTTGCCTTGCCTTAAATTCTAATGACAGACTTGGAGGAGATAAAAATGTGCTTTAAAGACAAGTCTTACAGTATAGCTCAGCCTGGTCTTCTTTGATTCAATAGGCAGGCTAGCTCTCAGATGATAATCTGCAAACTCAGTTTTGCAAGTGCTGAGATTAGAGCTGTGCACCATCACATATGGCACAGACCTACTATTGCATACGTAACGAGAGGTCACTTCCTGCAGAGAAGGGAGAAGAATGGGTAGTCTGAGGGAAATATGTGTGTGTACACACAAACACACACACACATATACATATACATAAGTGTGTTAGTCAGATTGTATCACTTTCATGAACATGAGAGACAATTCAGTTACAAATAGAAAAGATTAATATGGGGTATCCAGTTATGGTAAACAAAATTCCAATTTGGAAATACATACAATTTTAAGGAATTGCCTGGAACAGTCCAATAAATCTTATTATTTGCTAAAATCTATTCTATTGTTTGCTATCCTTCTAGAATTTTCCTTGTGTGAATGGAGAAGGAATTATATTCTCAACATGACTGAAGATGAGGAATCTGGGTTTGTTTATTGACATCATTGAGGCCTCTTGAGCAGGAATATCTTAGCCTTTGGCTTGGTGTCCCTACAGTAGGACATCCTGGGGCTGAGTCAGCTGTATCAGACACTGTGAGATTAGTAAAATGAGACCTTTGGCCAAATCTCCTTTAGTCAAGTCCTGTGCATTGAGAAGAGCATATAAGAGAATAGTGATTCTTGCTCATCTTGCTCCATTGTTAGCACTGTGTGCAGTTTCCTTGAAGTGACGCCTATTGTAGAGGTTGCTTTAATGCTAACCCTGATATTTAAGCATCATTATTAAAATGTTTAAAGGAATACATTCATTTGGTTGTTTGAAAATAGCTCCTGAGAATAATTGCTTATTTACAAGCATTTCTTTCAGAGAATTACATATAAGTGTGATTGACCTCTGTCTGGCAATGCCTATGCTATATAATATCTGACGTATTAAAAGGAATGTTACAAATGAGTAGCCGTAATGTGTGCTTCTCCCTAGACATTTTTGACTGACTAGATTCCAATTTGCCCAGAACCATTGTTTAGACAAGCCTTGGTGCACAGAAGAGATACAAGAAAGAATGTTTTTTAAAGAAGAAACAATAAATTTTAAGAGTAGGTAATCAGGGTACTTTCTCAGAGTTTTCAGCTTTTGTGAGCAGAACAAAGACAAAGGAAGTTATGACAATAGAAAGTCATATTGATTCCTTCAGTTTGACTTTTCACTTAAGAACTTTGGCTGAGTTGATAGTTGACTGACACATTATTCAGGGTATATCCCCAAAGAGAATTTGATCCTCTGTATGATGATGTTGAAGGTTTTAAACATTGTATAACCAATCCAAAAATAACGAGCCCACATCCAAGGACAAGTTGTAAGGTTTGACAGTACCATGATGAAAATGCACATTAGAATGTTGACTGGCATGTCTGGATTACACTCTGTTAGCTGCAAGAGAAAAGGTCAAGTTTACATTACACAATTCACTGTTGTGCTTATCTGAGATGTAGCCTCAAAAATCTTCAATTCTAACCAAGTGTCGACTGGCCAGATATAAGACTTTTCCACCAAGATTTGCACATAATTTTTAGTCCTGTCATCTTCTTTTCCAGTGACTGTATAAAGGATATATGTACAATGTGCCTATAATTCAACATTATATATGAAGAGTTTGCTCGATTTACCTCTGGCATATTCTACAAATCTCCCTCTTTCTTAAGAAAGTGATGGAGTTGTACCTGACAAGAACAGCATGCTGCTATGTTTGGCATTTTCCCAAGTGTGCTAGGAAGACCTTGAATTTCACTTTGTTAACTTAGAGTAAAATATTTCAACTCTGCTATGAAATAGGACAAATCAGCCAACTGACTTGGAAGAGGACTATGCATATACATACATATATATATACATATATATATATTTACGCACACATATAGAGCATATGTTCTGTGATATCTTACAAACTAAGATTTTTTAACTTAAATATGCAAGGTTCAAGTTCACAACTGACTGTAATTCTTAAAGTTACGATATATTAATGTACAGAAATGCAAGGAAAGTATAAACTTAAAATTGTCCTGTTTCCAACTCCATAGTTGTAGATAGAAATGTCATTGATTTACATTCTACAATAACGTATTATCAAACCACTCCACAACCTTTCCAGGTTGTTAAATGAGATAAGTTACAGGAGTTAAAGTTAAAATTCATTTTACAAGTTGCAGAAGTTAAAATCCCTTATTATCTAATCAATCCTCCAAAGTGTTCTATTTAATTCTACATGCAAGACTTACTCTCTTAAACAAGAGACTGCTTATCTTCAAAGGCCTTGGAGCAGTTGCTTTCTACTTGTCCATGGCAATAGGTATTTGTTCTCTAACAGGAACTGAGAGGTTTTTCAAAACGAGTGATTTCTCCATGCATCTACCTCAGTATCCAGCACATTGAACAGGCAGAATGCTCTCGGGTCAGGAAAACCAAAAGTAACAAAGCAAGATGTACTTAAAGATCTATGAGCCACTTAGCACTGGGTAGATTAATAGCATTCAACAGATGATGACAAAGACGAATACAATTTAAACAAGAAGATAGGTAGCTTAGAGGAGTTTTGAGAAAAGTTAGCAATGGGTGGATTTGAATAAGGGAACAATCAATAACTAGGTTTAGCATCTCAATTTCAATTTTATTTTAAAACTTAGTTTTCAAGTGCTCTATAAATTTTGGCTTGTATTGCAATCAATTGAACTACTACTTTTGGTTGCATCTGAGTGTGCTTCATTCATCCTTTTCACATAACTGAAACACACCAGTATTCTGCATTGGGTAGTCAGCAAGAATAAACAGGCTTTTAAGATCTTTTGTAAGAGTGGTTCTCAGTCTTCCTAATGGTGTGACCCTTTAATACAGTTCCTCATGCCGTGGTGACCCCAACCATGAAATTATTTTTGTTGTTACTTTATAACTGCAATTGTCCTACTGTTATAAATTGTAATGCAAGTACCTGATATGCCGGATATTTGATATGTAATCCCTGTGACAGGGCCATTTAACCACAGGTTGATTGTCACTGCTCTATAACATTACTGATTTACAGAAATTGGTAAATGTTGTTCTATATGTAAAATCAGGCAGGTTATTCTGATAATATATAAATGCAAACCAATTGTTTGCATGCATTGTATAACTGGGTATTAATTTTTTTTACTTTCTAGCTACTGTTTCTAGCCCAAGAACCTAGTTATAAAATATTATGTCCC
This sequence comes from Alexandromys fortis, assembly GCF_014885135.2. Lineage (NCBI taxonomy): Eukaryota > Metazoa > Chordata > Mammalia > Rodentia > Cricetidae > Alexandromys > Alexandromys fortis. Next base: position 771,012 of record NW_026067938.1, on the reverse strand, counting down.
CATTTATTTTGAAACAAGTTAGTCTCAAAAATGGGTTTTCCCACCATATACTTCAATATAGAAATTGGAATACAAAAAAAAAAAAGACAAAAATCCTTAATGATCTTCAAATACTTCTGCAAAGCCAGTTAAGGAAGGCCACCATCTGCTGTTGGAGCCTAAGTTCAAGTGGTAACTGGAGTGCTGCTGAATCCATATGACACCTGCCCTCTGCTGTCACCATCAGCAGCCTTTGGAATAAAAGACTGGAGAGGAAGTTAGAGGGCTGGGTGTTGCTCTCAGAATGCAGAGCTCAGTTTGATGACACAGTGTGGCAGAATGATGTCATTCCTCAGGTCCTAAATCCCTAGAGAGGGAGGGAGGGAGGCAGTAAGGTTATTCAGTGTGAGATCAGAGAAAGCACAGGGAATGAGGAAACATGTACAGCATCGTATTTGGAACCAATTTCATTGAGGAATGAGTTCCTCACTATCCCTGCTCTTTAAATGCATGTTTTCTCATGCTATATTTTTTACGAAGACTCCCTTCCTCTTTTCATGAAGGTTTGATTAGTATCAGACTATCTGAAGGGCAACACCAGGACTTGGACAAATACTGACCCACCAGGCCTCTCTTGAATTCTTCAGAACAGTAAGACAGGCACATGTTGACCTATACTTACGTACCTTTCAGTGAACTCCTGCAATCTACTATTCCTTTCCAGAAATCCTCACTGAGACTGCTCATAATGCTGCACATACCAAGAAATAAAACATAGAGGAAAATAAAAATTAAATAAGCATTCCAAAGACTCATAACCATAAATTTCCAAGACAGACCCCAGACTTCATTTTTCTTTTACCATTGTGGGCTTCCCAGGCAGAATGTGTTGGTGTGCTAGATCCCACATGAATTGTTCTTTCGTTCTCGGGTGCTAAACTAGCAGCTCTCAGACCCCTTCAAATTACAAAAGGACTATGTGACTAACAAATCGTTGGCAAAAACTTCAATTGGTTCAAATAATTACAGTGAGGAAGGCGATCATATAAAAACACATTTCAAAGCTTCTTTTTAAAAACAAGCACCAAAATTATGGCTCTGTTAGAAGCCTACAAATCCAGTACTGAGCTCCATCTAACATCAATTGTAAATATCATGTAGTTGTTCAAAACTATACTATTTAGAAAATGTAGCTACCCAGAAGGGAAAATTATACTAATTCTATATCCATTCTTGGGAGAAAGTGTTTGTTGCTGACTGAGAGGAAGAATAGATCAGGAAGCTACTCTGAAATGGCTTAGATGTAGTTAATCTTTCCTTGACAGGTACAATCTGGAGTGCTAGACATTGCTAAGCAGCACTTGCTGAAGGATGGTCTATAGAGCCTTCATGTAATAGTCTTCATTACTTCTTTTGCCCTGCCAGGAAAATCCACCTGAGAGTCTCAAAGGTCTTTTCTATCTAAGATCTATGATCCAAGATCTATGCTTTTTTACTGAGACAAAATGGCCATTGGGCATTCCTGCACTCAGTGGAAACTTAAAGCTATAATTCCCTGGTTCTGTAAATGTCCAAATACTAGAACAATCTGACGATTAAGAAGTCTGTCTCTGTGTCAAAGGGAGGTTCGTTTCCCATAAGTAAACTCTTCATGGGCACGGGATACCATTTATAATTCTGTACTTAAGCACGATGCTGTAGTGGGATCTACTGAATTAAAAATAATATGTTCCATTTAATCTGATAATCACCATGAGTCATTTATAAACTCGTGACTCTGATCCCACTCTCATTCTCTTTCCATGGTGTATTCATCTTCTGTTTTTCATGTGCTAAGCCTCTGTCTTTACTCAAGATTACGTCCCCTTTTATGTCCCTGCCATAGCAGCCTATCTGCCAACGTTCTTTGAGTCTTTAGTCCTCCTTTTGTATTTTGTTGTCAGAATAAAGATGTGTTAAAATGACTGGATCTGATGTAATAGAGCTTGGGTCATTTACTTTTAGCTGGATGACTATGGATACATATTTTCTTTAAAACACTTGAGCTTTCTGAAGTATATGAAATGGGTATAGCATTGCTTCAGTCTGTCTTTATAAAAACGGTGTGCTAATAAAATGCCATTGGAGCTAACAGCTTATAAAGAAGATGCTGATGACTCTGATTCAAATTAATATGAAAAAGTAAAATTATACAATAAAAATTCCAAGGTTCTCCTATGACAAAAATGTTCCAGTTGCTCTACCCCAATAATCTGTACACAATAAGAGAAAAACACAAACCAAGAGCAAAAGTTAAAACTTAACTATTTGTAGGTTTGTGTAAAAGTTTTCTGTTTTTTAACCTATAAAATACTTTAAAAAGTAATACTGAAATTTAGTTTTACTGCGGATAGTTAAAATAAAAAAAAAAAAAACACAGTTCTCAGGTCAAATGGACCAAAACAGTTTATTCTGAGCCAACTGTGAGAGACTATGCCCTGGGGAAAATGTTTCAGATTGCCCCAAGTAACACTGAAGCAATGTTCCACTGTGGAATTAGCTACATACGATTCTGTTAGTTACTGAATAACAACATCATCAACAACATAAAGGCATAAATCAAGGAATTTACCAGTTCTATGGCTAGCAACCTTAGGTAAGAAGATTATAACAAAAATTTAAAACTCCATAAGTTTCCAACGCTATCCAATGACATTCTTAACTTTTGCATTGGTGGAGGCTAGCAGTCTTCCAAAAACACAGTTTAAAGATTTTTCACCTTATAGTAAAAAAAAAAAAAAAGGTATTAGATCAGATGGAGGGGTGGGCAACAGATGGTTGCTGAAGAACTGCAATGGGTTAAGATAAATTGACTCTGGGTCTGTAGCAGCAATCGCAGAATGCAAATCAATTTTTCAGCCTTATACACTGGTTAACATAGATGTGACTTTTCTTTTTACAGGGACTCCAGTTTACAATAATCTAAGAAAACTAGTTAAATTGTTACTAGATTAATGTGTTTAATTCAATAGATTGTCTCACCAAATTAGCAGCAAAATCATCAATAAAAAAAAAAAATCTACCCTTGAGAAAGTCCCTGAAAAAAGATAGGAAGTTATTATTATGCTCTCATGATGCTCCAAATGAGTAATTAAACCAAGCATGAAAGAAATTACAAACAACCCTTTGAGAGATCAGAGTTGATGGAAAGAGAAATCAAGAATGATGCTGAGGTAACTTTCCTGAGGCCATGAAACTTGTAACCTATCAAAGCAAGCAGTTGACAAGGGCTCACAATCCAAGTTTGTTTGTTTCTATACTCAAAATATTTTTCAACTCTATCCCATGGCTCAGTAATTTCCCACTGGATTTTAAAGGTCTTATTTATCAATACTACCAATCTAAAATCCAAATCATATGAGCTGAAGTATAATTATTCTTAATTCACAATGCACTTCAAATATTATCGTAAATGTCAATCATCCAGAGCCATGGTTCTAATGTCAAAGCCTAATCTTGGTGCTCGGGGAGTGTTTAGGAAGATGTAGAGAAGGTTGCGAATAAGAGGACTGGTACCAGGTGCGTTATTATCATAGAGCAAGGCTGCGACATGTCTGCAAGGCGTGGTACTGTGTTTGCATAAAGGATTATTATGTAGAACAAAATATCACTCGTGATGGGAGAAAACCGTAAGCTAAAGTTGCATGCTTCATAGAAAGTCAAATAATTTGAACTAATCTTCTCATTAAGAACAAATTACATAAGTAGGTTTTATATATATTTATATGTATATATAATATACACACAAATACATGTACATAAATATGTATGTGTTAAAATATTCTAAGGCACTGAAGAGAAAGGAAATAATTACATGTCTGAAATTGGCAAAGAAAAGGGCAACATGCCAGACATATAAGACCATTACTGAAGACATTTTTCCCCTGAAGCCTTGACTCAGCAAAAGAGCAGCCACTGTGTTCAGTTAGAGTTGTCTTGGCCTTTTGGGAAGAATGGGGAAAGCTGCAGAGATCACTCAAAATTGAGACACAGCTACAGTATCTCCTCGGGGGAGGTGGTGAGAGGTGGCTGGCCATCAGTCCATGAGCTAGGAGGGAGCAGAAGCAGGGAACAGGGTTCAGAGAGCTTGTGGGTATAATGGAAACATCTTTTCAGGAGGCTGTTGTAGAATATTAACTAGGCAAAGATGTGTTACATTTGTTAATGTTCCAGAATATTATTTTAACTGAACTTGTTTAATTATAAAAAGATGTACTGCGTTTTTTTCATCTTGACTGCTTAAGGCACCTGATTGGTCTAATAAAGAGCTGAATGGTCAATAGTTACATGGTAGAAAGTACAAGCAGAGTTGGCAGACAGAGAGAATAAATAGGAGGATTTATTATAAGTAAATAAATATTACAGATAAATAAACCTAGACTCAAGGAAGAAGGAAGACTGAGAGAAGTAGGAGGGGAGAATGAGGAACTTAGCTAGTCAGAGGCCAGACAGACAGACAGACAGACGCAGAGAAGCAGCGAAAGTGAGACATCAGAAGTAAAAAGGTAATAAGAACTGAGAAACAGGTAGATGAAGAGAAACAGGTTAATTTATGTTCGAAGATGTAGCCAGAAAATACCTTAGCTAGGGCAGAGCATTCAAAAATAATAAGTCTGTGTGTCAGGATTTGGGAGCCGGTTGGTGGCCTAAAAGAAAAAGCCTGGTACAGGAGGCATCTTCAGTGAGACTATTCCAGAGTGAGAGGAGATATGAAGGATGAAGACAGTGGCTGGGGTGTCAAATTTGCATTAAATAGCAGGCTCCTATCATAACAGCCAAAGCACAAAGCCTAATTACCATGAGTGGCAGCAGAGGGGCGTGTCTGCAGGGAACGAAATAAGTCTACTAAGATGAGTCAAGCAGCCAGGCTCAGGGTCAGTCTCCAAATCAGGTCAGGCAGAGAGTAGAAGCCTGTGCTATAGCAAGGGAGTCCTCCCAGCTCTTGCACTGAGCTTAGAGAGAGCTGTCTGAACATGGTGGACTACAACTCTTAACTAGCAGGATCCTCCAGTATCGATCCTCCTTTCATTTAAGGGGCATGAGCTCTATACCCATAGATCTTTGAATTAGGTGTCAATTAGCTATGATTCAGACATTCAGCCCAAGTAGCCTGTCAACTGGGGAAATGGGGACCCACCTCAAGCTTTAATTTTATCAATATAGTCTCAAACTAGTAGTACCTCTATTACTAGAAGCTATCAAAAATATCCTCTTCAAAATTAAACAAATACACCAGATTTTTAGGGATCACTGGAAATAATTTTCAAAGGCAATGGCCACCACACCACAAACCATAAGCCAACTTTTGAGTAAATAAACCTTCATAACACGTTGTTCTGTAAATAACAACAAAGACAAGTATATCCACTGAAGCTCACCACGTTAGCAGCATAAACAGATACACTATAAATAATGCTCACTATGGTGATCAGCATCTCCAATAGTTTCTGGGTCAGATGACATCATGCTTCCAGAATGTAAGAAGAAAGTCTCCTCTTCATTTCTCAGGGAAATCTTATTTCCATATCCCTTCATAGCGCAACAGTGCTGTAGAAACATCCAGAAATTTTGTCTGAGACATGATTCTATATTCTAAAAGTCACCATGGTGATCTGAAAGAATTACTCTTTTATGTTTTTAGAAAAGATACTGATAATTATGTTACATCTCAAAAAGGATTTATTATGCAGGAGGAACCCTTGCTCTTAGTTTACAAATCTCTAATCCCAGGAGGGTCAGTCTCAACCCCACACCAAATCAGTCTTCAGACCATCAGATTATCTGCTGCAATGATTCACCAAACAAAGCTGAAAATGTGTGAATTACAAGTGATGAGAGTATTCTTTTCAATATTCATGTTTCTTCTCCATATCCTCAAACTACTTGTAATTCTTTCATAGCAGAAATTACTCCCAACGTAGAACAGCTTTTCTGTGATTCTTGGCATAGTGAACAATATACAATTGGAGTGGGAATAGCAGATTAGTATGACACCTGCAAGTTTTATTGTCAGTTTGACCTATCTGGGAAGGGAAAACCTCAACAGAATAAATGTCAAAACCGACTTGGCCTGTGGCCATGTCTGTGAAAAACTGTCTTCATTACTGTCTAATGATGGAAGGCCCAGCCCACCATAGATTCCTATGCAGGTGGACCTGGTTTGTGTAAGAAACATAACTGAATGAACCAGTGAGAAAAATATTAATCTTGAAAGCAGCACTCCTCCATGGCCTCTGCTTCAATTAATACTTCCAGATATGTGTATCTTCTGGTCTGACTTCCTTCAATAATAGGTTGTGAGTCTCTGTCTCTATCTCCATCCATCACCAGATGAAGGTTCTATGGTGATTTGCAAGATATTCGTCAATATTGCTATAGGATAGGGTCATTTCAGGTTCCCTATCCTCAGTTTCCCAAGGTACTAACTGGGGACATCGCCTTGGGCTCCTGGGAGCCACTCTAGGTTCAAGTCTCTTGCCAACCCTAAGGTGGCTCCCTTAACTAAGATATGTGCTTCCCTGCTCCCCTATCCAACCTTCCTTTATCCCAATCATCCTGTTTCCCCAATTTCTCCCCCACAAAAAAATAATAGGTTGTGACCTGGAGGCATATGATGAAATAAATCCTTTCCTCTCAAGAGTCTTTGAGCATAGGACTTATCAAACCAACAGAGCGCAAATGAGGAAAGAAAGTAGTACTGGAGAAGCATGCTGTTACTGTAACTGCTTGACCAATTTGTGTTTTGAGACGATTGTAGTAGCATTTGGAATTTAGAGCTGGAAAATGTGTTGAGTGATTGAAACCTAATGGGCTGTTTTGTGGGAACTCAGAAGATAAGAACACTAATAGAAATACTGATGGAGACTTGGTATTGGGATATTCACAAGGAAACAAAGACTTTTTCCATGCAAATCATGTTACATTTTGGCATAAGAATCCATTTTCTGGCTAACAGGGACTGACGAATTAGCTATAACTGATCAACATCCCTAAAGTGAAAGCTTGCCTTTACTAGGACAATGAAATATGGAGGCTGAAGGATCAGGTGCGTTTAATTAGAGATCAGCATATACTTGAGATAAATCTTCTGGGAAGTATTTTCTTAGGAACAGGTCATAGAAGCTGTGGTCCACTGAGAACAATGATCCACATCATGCTGGCTGCAGAAATTGTGAGAAATGATGAATAATACTTTAAGAGTCCCTCGCATGGTATTGGTTTGAAAGCATGAAGCATAACTGAGTTTGACACTGAGGGGCAGCTTAGCATCATTAATATGAGTATAGAAGAGGCCATTGGTGGTTGGCAAAGTCTTAGCTGGAGTAGAGATTCCAAGATATTGGAGATGCCAGTACCATGGGATGTCTAGCAAGGATAATGGCAGGTGTGGCATGGAGCTGACCTGAACCTGCCAGAGAAGCTGTGTGAGTTGTGTAGACATCAGAGTTGGAGAAGTGGGGCTACCCATATCCTTTTCAGGCCAGAAGATTATGAATAAGTCTCAGATGTTGGATATTGAGCTATTTACACTGTTAAATTTTGGTCTTAGTTTGATATGACTGTAACTATACCTGGTTCTTCTCTTCTTGAAAAAGGAATATATATATATATATATATATATATATATATATATATATTTCCCACAATTGTTATACTTTGTACATTAAAAGAGATCTTGGAGGTTTAAGTAATAAAAATTTTAAAGACTCAGAGACTTCTAAAGTTCTTATATTGTTATATTAACATCTTGGGAAAGTTGGGAATCTTGGGAAAACAATGAGCAGTTATGGTCTAACACCGATATGTTTGCATGTCAAGTTGACAAAGAGTAGTCCATGCTAGTTTGATTTCAATGTCAATTTGACACTCCTGGGAAGAGAAAACTCCAATTGAGAAATTGCCAGCATCAGATTGGCTTGTGGCCCTATCTATGGAGACTAGTCTTGATTATTGATTAAGATGGTAGAGTCCAGACCACCATGGGGAGAACCATTCCTAAGAAGATGGACCTACATTGTATAAGAAACTCAAATGAGGAAGCCAGAAAGAATAAGCCTCAGGCTGGCAAGATGGCTCAGAGGTTAAGAGCACGGACTACTCTTCCGTAGGTCCTGATTTCAATTCCCCGCAACCACATGGTGGCTCACAACCATCTCTAATGAGATCTGGTGCCCTCTTCTGGCACCTGCATGGAGGCTGAACACTGTGTACATAATAAATAAACAAATCTTTCAAAAATAAAAAAATAAAAAGAATAAGCCTGCAAGTGCATTCGTCCATAGTTTGAGTTCCCTCTTGGCTTCTTTCCATGATGGATTATAAAATGAAAATGTAACACTGTGAAATTCTCTCTCTCCCAAATTGCTTTTGATCATGGTGTTTGCAACAGAAACAGAAAGCAAATTAAGACAAGTATATAAATCACAGATATAATGTGCTCAATAGTAATAATCCGATCTATCATGTTGAAATAAGAGCGGCGGGGCTGCGTCCCCAACACCCCGGCCGCTTGGCTAGCTCATGCCCGAAATAACAACACACAAACTGTATTCATTTAAAGAACTGCTTGGCCCATGAACTCTAGCCCTTACAGACTAATTCTCGCACCTGGTCTAGCCCATTTCTAATGATGTGTGTAAGCACCC
>NW_026067938.1:724734-759481 GCF_014885135.2 Alexandromys fortis | reverse complement strand
TAAGCGCACCTTGGGGTGCTTACAAACATTACTAGAAATGGGCTAGTCCAGGTGCGAGAATTAGCCTGTAAGGGCTAGAGTTCATGGGCCAAGCAGTTAAATGAATACAGTTTGTGTGTTGTTATTTCGGGCATGAGCTAGCCAAGCGGCTGGGGTGTTGGGGACGCAGCCCCGCCGCTTCACTATCAGGTATGTATTTGTTGGGCGTTGCCTTGTGATTAAATTCAAAAGCACAATTCTAAGATCTTATCTATTTGCATCTGCTAGGATTAAGCAAAGGAGACTTCTTACTCCTCTATAGACAATTTTGGACCTTTGTTATTTGGTGGACATTATCCGAGAACACTATTTAGATCACAGTGTTCCCTAAAAATAAATCTCAACCAGACCTGGCTAAGATTATGGAAAAAGTATATTCTATAAACAGAACTAAAAATGGTCTCTGATTTGTATGACAAGATTTGTCTAGGGACATATAGCTGCTTTGTGGAAGGAGTCAATTAGCGCTTTGTTCAAGAAAACAAATGTCCAGAATGTGTTAGCAGGAGTTTCCACCTAGAATGTTCACTTATTGACAAATCTTTTCTTTTCTTAAATACAAATTAGCTCATAGGAAATTTATGTTTCTGATCTGATAAATTTTCTCCAATTTAATTTTGACTTATACAATTTGAAGTGATGAGCCTGGCGGTGGTGGCTCATGCCTTTAATCCCAGCACTCGGGAGGCAGAGCAGGCGTTTCTCTGTGAGTTCGAGGCCAGCCTGGTCTACAAGAGCTAGTTCCAGGACAGGCTCCAAAGCTACAGAGAAACCCTGTCTTGAGAAACAAAAACAAAAAAACAAAAACAAAAAAAAAAACTCAAAAAAATGAAGTGATATAGCTGTTATAACCATCCCAACTCACAGAAAAACATTAAGCATATTTGTTGCCTCTTATAGCATGTAGTTACTGTCTAGGAAGACAGATATTGTTAAACATGTGAGCTATGAAACTTCTCATTATTTGGAAATGAGAGCTCGTTGCTTGAGATATGAGCTACAAGCAGGTACTGACACATATTTTGCTCTAGGGTAGAAGTGTTTCTTGCTCCAACTCCAAACAGTCTAAAAGAAGTTTCCTGTTTTAAAGCTAGCTGTCAGGAAGTAAATGGCCAACTTACCTCCTCTCTAATGTTCTCTATCCGAGGATAAATAACTGGAACAAAGTGGTAAAAAACAAAAACAAAAACAAAAAAACAGTCTTGTTTAGGTAGTATACAACAGAAGCCTGGAAAAGGTTATTTTTGATGTTCACTTGACTTTAAACACTGCTGAATTTGATTCCCATGGATGCTGTATAAAGAGATTAGAAGATGAATGGCTTAAAGTAGTTAGAAACTTACTGTCCCACAGTCATGGAGCAAAGAAGTCTGAAATCAAGTTATTGAATGGCTTCTTCCAGTATCCAGCGCCTCCAAGTGTCCTTTGGTCTGTGGGAACAAAACTTCATCCACACATTTGTCTTCTCGTGCAGTACGGCCCATATGTCTCTATCCTTATTTTCTCTTATTTTAATATGCCAGCCATACAAATAAGGTCTGATCTGATGCTGCTATGACCTCTTCTAATCAATATGAAGACAGCCCATTCTACAGAAGGTCATAATCAGGATGCTGTGGACTAGGGATTTAGCCTACAGTTTGGGAGGATCTGTCTCAAACAGCTGGAATTCCGATTAGTAACAAGGCAGAAGAAAGTTGACTTAACTTTGTTCTTTTAATATTTTCATAGTTTTTTTTTAAATCACTCTTTTCCTTTCTTTATAGAACTAACTCATAGCTGGCTTCAAGTTGAGGGGGAGTTCCCATCTCACAAGACATTGATGCAAACAGGAAAACACTGAAGCCCATTTTCAGCTGCGGTGGAAAAAGTTTCTTTAGAGTTGCCTCAAAGAAACTCTGGGTAAATAAACCTCAGAAGTAAGAGTGGTTGTAATCTTGACAGAACAGAAACAGCTGGCCTCAAACACTGCCTCCTAGCATGCAAGCAAATGCTGTTCCCATCTCCATCCTCTTTCCTCTCAAGTGAAAACACACATTTGCAGAGTTTCCCTCTTTTCTGTCCTTAAGTTCTGTACCAGAGTCTAGTGTTTCCTCTGCCCTTAAAAGTTCAGTAGTAATCACACTGCCTGGCAGTAATAGCAGAATAACGATCCAAAGAGGGGAGAGTGACAGTGAAGCTGATGACAGATGTTCTGCCCCATGAATAGACAGGTAAATAATGCAGAAATCAGAAAGAAAATGTCATTCATTGTGAAACATTATTTAACCCTCCTAGTAAGGAATTTTCTTTAGGTTTCTGCTGTTTGAACAGTGGGATGGCCAGCTGCTCTTCATCTTTCAGGGACTATCAGGAATTAATTATTATTACCCTGCTATTTATGACCATTCTTGTAGTAGCGTGAGGGGTGTGGTATCGAAAGGGTGATTCATTCAATAAACATGTACACTGAAGAGGCACAGAAAAGTAGTTTTTAAAGATTTTCCAAAACCAATGGGGAAAAAGCCAGTGGTCTACACAACATGTAATTTCTTTTCATGTTCTTACCAATAACACCACTTTAGGATTTTTTCCAGATCATTATTCTATTCCTAACACATTTACATACCACGTTTGAACAAGAATTCTCCTGGCTTTGCTTGCCTGGGGAATTATCCTGACTCCTCTAAACCCCTCTACATGTCTACTTCTGCGTGTTGTATATTGTGTGATTGTGCTATTCAAGTTCAAAGAGGAGATCTATGACTTTTTTTCTCCATAGAAAAGAACAACTAGAGAAAAAAAATAGACAGATGTCCTCAGTGTACTTTAGCTTGTCATTCATGAGAAATGTTACATGCACTTTTAAGTTAAGGAGTAGAGAATGAGTTACTTGCCAGGCCACATTTAATGGCAGTTCATACCTAGAGGATTATCCAAGCTGTCACTGACCTTAGCCCTATTTCAAATGTAACATTCTTAAAGGATAAAATGTTCCCGACAAATGTCCCAGAGGAATTAGATGTGGACCTGATATTCCCAACGTTCCACATATTTCTTCACCTATATCTTTCCCTCCACCAAGAAACAGGGAGTCTTTTAAAATAAATTTCGTTTCCAGCTCGAATTCCAAGTTTTGGATTATTGCTCATACTTAATAGAATCATCATGAAAGCAATGTTCAAAGATGTGGATATATTTACTTTTTATGAAGTCAAATGATAGCAAAAGTTCATAAATCAGGAACAGAGAAAACCACAAAATTCTAACCTGAATCCAGAGATCAAATCCTGAGAATAAGTTTTGGTTATGATTTCTTTATGTTCACTTGACTTGTGTTTTACTTTTGACAATTTCATACATGTACATACATAATTTTGGAAATTTCTCCCCTTATTACACACCCTCATTGTATATAATTCTAATTCTTCTCAATAAAGCTTATTCTATTTTGATGTTTTTTTCTCTCTTTTTTTTTTTAACTCAGTGAGTTTAAATACAATTTCTTTCATGAGCATTAAAATGTTATTTACTGGAGCACAGGCAAGTAACCAGCGAGTACACCATTGAAAAAAAGTGACACAGCCTCCCACGGTGGCCATTAACTTTACACAGTCTTTGAGGGGGCAGTGGAATCTGCCGAGCCCCTCTGTCATGAATGATGGAATGGTGACTGATCTTGTATAGGGAACTAGAGATGTGATGAGTTTATGCTTGTAATTACCATACCATGTCAGAAACACGGTGTTAGCAATATACCTCCCCAACCTCTGGCTCTTATGTTTTCCTATAGCCACTTTGGTAACTCCCCTGAGCCTCAGAAGAGTCAGTACAGATATCTTGTTTATGGCCAGGCTCTTCACTGTCACTTCTCCTATACTCTGTAACTATTTATGAGTCTGTAGTTGACTGATGGCCACCACACAGTCAATCTTCTGCTGAGAAATGGCTTAGTAATAATAATAATCTATTTAATGGCTAGTTTTTTATGTGTGTGGGTGTTTTGCATGCATGTATATCTCTGTACTGCATGCATGTAGGTACATGCCTTAATAGGCCGGAGCATGGCAGTTCCCCTGGGTTTGGAGTTATAAGCAGTAGAGAGCAGCTAGGTGGGTCATAGGAGTCAAACCCAGGCTCTCTAGAACAGCAGCTAAAGCTTTCTGCTAAATTATCTCCAGCACTGATTATTTTTTTTAAGTCAGTGATTCCATGGACTAGATCTTTTTCACAAACATATTCTATGCAATGATTGAAAGAAAAAATATTCCATTCATGAATAAGTGTTTAAAGAAAAATAATTTTTAAAAATGCATTTAAATGTATAGTTTTTCACTATTTTTAAGAAGTGCAATGTTTTCTTTTCTATGAGTCTGACCATTTATTTGTCATCTTATAAAGACTTATTTTTGACTGACCACAGAATTAGATGTAGAAGTAGATTCTGGGATAGCCTTTGTCTCTTGACTATCTATTTCCATAGTCTTGTCTTGTCTTTTCTTTTCTTTTCTTCCTTCCTTCCTTCCTTTCTTTCTTTTTTTATTTTCTTTCTTTCTACATTCTCTTAACCAAAATGTTGAAAAATTCTGTAGACTCCTCCATATTTCTTAGTTTTTTTCTTCTTCAGGATAATATGTCAGCTTTTTGTTGCAAGACACATGAGATCACAATACACTGAAACTTGGTTATTGTGGTCTTGGTTTTTTTTTCTTTCTTAGTGATCTGATTTTCTGAAAACATAGTGGTAGATATCATTTTAATGGACAATTTTTACATTAAATTCAGAAAATCAAGTGATGCATGTTTTTGATTAGATGGTTCAAGATCTTTGTTGAACTGGCTGTTTTCATTTACTATTTTTTCCATGTGGTTAGATAGTTCAGTGGTTAAGAGTCCTTGCTGCTCTTGCAGATAACACATCTCCAGTTCCCACCATCCACATGTTGGTTCACGACCATCCTTACTTCCAGTTCTATAGGGCCCAATGCCCTCTTCAAACCCCTCTGGGCACAAGGCTCATATATGCACACATACATAAATGCTTACAAAATACTTACATATATAAAAAGCAAAGATTTTAAAAGCATTTTCTAGATTTCATGGCTAGTCACCAAGCAGACTAGTAACAGTCTTTTTGCTACATTGAGAAACGCTGAGCTATTCAGAATGGGAAACTTCAAAGGGCTCTTTTTTGATTAAAGAAAACCACTAGAAGAGATTTTGAGAGAAAAGGCAAAAACAATGACTTGAAGGGATGCTATTTCAACTATGTGCATTGTTGAGAATACCACAGAATCTAAACACACCAGAGGAATTCACCTCATTATTTCCATCACAGAAGGGTAAAGATGAGGAGCACTCATGAAAATGAACTTGGGAAGGGGGGATTCTTCGAATGAAGACAGATTCTTCAGATCAATGGGACCCCAAATGTCCAACAAAATTAATATCTTCCAAGACTCTATTCTACAGTGTTGGTTGAAATTCCTAAAGAAGCAGCATGGTACTGCAAGATGTAAATATGAAAATAGCACCATCTTGGGAACTTTTAATGTATAAAAAAAGAGCAAAGACCCTAAAAGATATCTATGGTATGGAAAACAGATTATTTTTGAAGAAGACCAAAAGCAAGAACCTCATCTCCTTTGATTTCAAATTCCTTAACAAAAAGCCAGAGTACTTGATCATACCAGATAAATGCTTTCTAAAGTCTGGGAAGAAATAGTTTTTAACGGAAAATTCTATTATTAGCTAAAATATAGACCAAGATCTATGCTTTGCATTTGAGGACATGAGGAGTATCTGTTTTTCTTTCATTTTGCTTTTTCTACTCAGTCTAAATGATTTTCTGTGCTCATCCTTAAAAGACAGCAGGGACATTCCATTGGTGGGTTTTTTGAATTAGTATTATTACCAGTCATGTACTAACCATAGATAATCCAAATAAAAAAGACAGTAAAATTATGTAATGAAACCAATGTGTCTGTGAAGATGTTAAAATTTTATGCACAAAACCTTATAATGACAAAAATCGCTCAATAAATTCCTCATAGTTTCACGAGATGTGTAGGCTATCCTTGTAACTGTTTCTATATTAAAACCTTTATTTGTTTAACTGGTCAGCCATGGCAATCTCCCAAAAACATGGGGCCTTAAGGCAAAAGAGTAATATCCTTTCATAGTTCTGCAGATGAGAATCTAGAAACAAGCTGAGAGCAGAGATAGACTTATTGAGAGGGGGCAGATGCTCTGATATTGGTCACTTTTCTGTTATGTCATAAATATCATGACCAAAATCAACTGACGTGAAAAAACTTGAGTTTGCTGTGGCTTACAGTTCCAGAGACAAAGTCCATAGTGATTAGGAAGGCATAGCATGGTAGCAAGAGCAGGAAAGATGGCTTTAGGCAGAGTCTGCCTGTCACAACTGGTTGGACCCAAATAATCACTCAGAAGCTTAATAATACTTATGAATGCTTGGTCATTAGTTCAGGCTTGTTACCAGTTAACTCTTACACTTAAATTAACCCATGTTTCTATTTATGCTTTGTCACATGACTTATGGCTTGTTTCGTTAATTTTACACATCCTACTTGCTTGGCAGCTGGATGACATCTCCTCTGACTCCACCCTCCTTCTTCCCATCATTCTTAGTTTGGCTTTCCCATCTAACTTCCTGCCTGACTACCAGCCTGTCAGCATTTTATTAACCAATGAAAGTAATACAAATGCACAGAATACAGAAGGATCATCCCACAGCAGGTGGCTGATCACATTTTTCGTATACATACAAACAGGAGAGAGAGAGAGAGAGAGAGAGAGAGAGAGAGAGAGAGAGAGAGAGAGAGAGAGAGAGAGAGATATCATCCTATGAGAGTCAGATGCCTTAAATCTAGTGATATATCTTCAGAAGACAGAGGTGGTAAGAGGCCACATGGAGATGGGCCTAAGCAGTAACATCTTTAATCATCAGATGTTAGAAGAGACAAGAAAGCTGTGGTGATTTAAGTAAAAAGTGTCCTCTGTAAGTTCCTGTATTTGAATATTTCTGTCCGAGTGCATGGTACTGTTTGGGGGAGAATATGAAACTTTTACATGATGGTATTGCTAGAGGAAGTACATATATCACTTGGACCCTCCTCACCATCAAAAAAATTGTTCATGTCTTCAGAGGGTATGATGGAAGACACTAATCTTTTTGTGAGGGGTGTGGGTTTCAAGACAGGGTTTCTCTGTGTAACAGTTCTGGTTGTCCTGGAACTCACTTTTTAGTTCAGGCTGGCCTCTATCTCATAGAGATCTGCCTGCCTCTGTCTCCCAAGCACTGAATGAGAGGCATATCCACCACTGTCCAGTGAAGATTCTGATCTTACAGTCCTTTTTCCCATCATGTCACCTGTCACTTACCATTCCAAATTACCTCAAGTATTTTACATAGACCTGTAATAATGTCATCCTTAGAAGATCACAAGGTATTTTATTTTAATTGGAAAGCAGATTCTATAACATTTTCTGATAGGAAGCATTCCCATAAATTGGCTTGTTTATTGCACCATTCTTTTGTTTAACTGAAAGACTTTACACTTCCATTCAGACGTTTCCAGTCAAAAAATTTTTTTTTGCTGCCTTGTGGAGAAATCAAGGCTTTCTCACTGGTAAGACAATGGCTAGCTGCAGAACACCTCTGTGGAAAGTTGAATATGAGTTAGCAAAACTTCCTCATTTGTTCTCTTTAGTCTGTTTAAAGCTGTGAGATCCTTAGTTTCAATGATTATGGGATCCCCACAGATTTCTTCACTGTAAGACTGTACAAATTTGGATCAAGATTTCTCAAGCTCATTTCCCCACACCCACGGCAGCATTTTTGTCATTTCTCCTTAATGAGCATACCATTAAACTGATTACTAATGGCTAGTCATTTTGCACATAGATTTGTCCATCTTTAAATCATCATCAAAGAAATTTCTTTCTGCATCAGGCAACAATAGGCCAAGGGTCATAGGAAAAGAGTCTTCAACATACCCAACCCTAAGTGGGTTATTCATACCATATCCCTTCCTCCCAAGGCCCAGGGATCATTGTGGAAGAAAGGAAAGAAAGATTTGTAAGCCCCAGGGGTGGTGAATAACTAGAAGGAAAAAGTGATTGTGCATTACGAACTCACAGAAACTGTGACAGCATGCTCAAGAGCTGATCAAGCTCAAACCAGAAAACATTCAAATAGAGAGAGAGGAAGTGGGCACAAAGCCCCACCACTAGCTGAGGAGCTACTGACAATTGATTGCTGTGGGGAGAGTCTGTTTTCTTTAAGGATGTGGCCCCTGATAGGTCAATATTGCTCCAGTGGATGGCCACATATGCAAGATATATGAGCAACACAACGCAGATTGAACTTAATGGGTAGAGTGTGTGTGTGTGTGTGTGTGTGTGTGTGTGTGTGAGAGAGAGAGAGAGAGAGAGAGAGAGAGAGAGAGAGAGAGAGAGAGTTGTGATGATGGAGAATAAGGGATGGATCTGGAAGGTATAAGGGTAAGGGCACAGGCATGAATATGACCAAAATACACTGTACAAAATTGTCAAAAAATTTTTAAAAAATATTGGATCTTATTTTATTATTTCATTGAGGAATGTATTTACTATCACTTATATAATTATAATTTTATTATTATTTGACGTTTGACTAAGGTCATTACATCTTACTCTATTGCATCTTATAATTTCAGCAATAGTTTCTGTTAAAAAGACCACACCCCCTCTTCTTTTCATTTAGATTAGTGAACAATGTACATCAGTTCCTTCCAGCTTAACTGATAATGTCCCCCATACTCACAACATCATTCTCTGCCATTTCTGCTCGATGGACAGAGTATTAAACTGATTTCTAATGATTAGTCATTACTTACTGGAAGGTGATAAGAGTTTATTTACAGGAACAAAAGTGATTCATGACAGCTGCATTACTAAAGCCCACACCAGTATGGTGATAGCTCACAAAACTTGGAAATATGGAGTATACTGTATAACCTGAAGGACAGCCCAACTGTTTGCATATTGTGCTTTCGATGTAGCTCAGTTGATCTGAGCCTCTTCAGACTACTTGGCTGGCCTTTCTTCCTTCTTGTACTTTAGATAATGAGGCTCTTAAACAGCTCAGTGGGTTCCTGAGTGTCTCTAGAAGTCCTTATTGTTCTTATAGTCTTGTTAAGGGAGGGGAACCAATGAATCTAGACAATTTCAGGAACTACCTGAAACCTTTGAGTTTTACTTCCTGAAGTTAAGAAGCTTCCCTGCAGAGTGGAATGTTACCCCATCCCTTAGAACAGTGATTCTCAAATTTCTTAATGCTGTGAACCTTTATATTGCAACCCCAACCATAAAGTTATTTTCTTTTTCAAAATTATTGATTTATTTATTTTTATTCATTTTAAATAACAATCAGAAATGACAAATTTCATGATGTCATTGTTGAAAGACTACAGAATGGGAAAAAGATCTTCACCAAGCCCACATCTGACAAAAGGTTGACCTCCAAAACATATAAAAAAAACCCTCAAAAATCTAGACATCAAATCAAAATATAAAATAATCCAACCAAAAATAGGGTACAGATCAAAACAGAGATTTTTCAACTGAAGAACCTCAAATGGCCAAAAGAAATTTAAGGAACTGTTCAACGTTTTTAGTCATTAGGAAATGCAAATCAAATCAACTCTGAGATACCATCATATACCTGCAAGAATGGCTAAGATCAAAGACACTAATGACAGCACATGTTGGAGAGGATGTGGAGTAAGGGAAACACTGTTTCACTGCTGGTGGGAATAAAAATTATACAGCCACTGTGGAAATCAACATATAAACATGGTGTGTTTTCAGAATACTCAGTGATACCACTCTTAGGCATATACCCAAAGGATGTTCAACCATACCACAAGGACACTTGTTCAGTTGTGCTCAAAGCAGTGTTAGCCATAATAGCCAGAACCTGGAAACAACCTAGATGCCCCTCAGCTGAAGAAAGGATAAAGAAAATGAAGAACATGAATACAATGACATATAAAAGTTTGCAGACAAATGGATAGACCTAGAAAACATTATTTTCGTATCTAATTCATAACTGTAATTTGCCACTGTTATGAGTAGCAATATAGACACCTGTATTTTCCAATGGTTTTAGGCAACGCCAGTAAAAGGGTCATTTGAGCCCCCAAAGGGTCACAACCCACAGGTTGAGGACTCCAGTTATTTCATCTAACCTTTAACATTTTACGGTTTAAAGAGTTTCCCTCTAAGAGAGAAGTTTTTAATCTTAGATGTATCTGCTATATACCATGTACTAATAATACGTAGTGAGACTCTCTGGTAGAATTCATTATTGTGTTTGTTGTCTATAAGAAAGAAAAATAGTCACTGGCAACATTTCTCATCATCCTTCTCCATAGCTCTTTTCTTTTATTGGCTCTTCTGACTCAACATCCTCCCGTTCACAACATTTCTCACTCCATAATAGGGGCCCTCCTTTTTCTTCTTCTTCTTTTCCTCTGTCATCAAAGGAAGACTCTCCATCCAGGTCTAGTAAGGTGAGCATCCACGAAACTGCCTAGGCTCCCACAAAACCAATAGGTCCAGTAGAATCAAAAACCCATTGCCATTGTTCTTGAGGTCTCAGTAGTCCTCCTTGTCCGCTATGTTCAGCGAGACCGGTTTTGACCCAGGCTTTTTCAGACCCAGGCCAGCTGGCCTTGGTGAGTTCCCGATAGAACATCTCCATTGTCTCAGTGTATGGGTGCACCCCTCGCGGTCCTGAGTTCCTTGCTTGTGCTCTCTCTCCTTCTGCTCCTGATTTGGACCTTGAGATTTCAGTCCGGTGCTCCAATGTGGGTCTCTGTCTCTGTCTCCTTTCATCGCCTGATGAAGTTTAATATTCAGGAGGATGCCTATATGATTTTCTTTGGGTTCTCCTTCTTATTTAGCTTCTCTAAGAACCCGAATTATAGGTTCAATGTCCTTTATTTATGGCTAGAAACCAAATATGAGTGAGAACGTCCCATGTTGCTCTTTTTGGGTCTGGCTTACCTCACTCAGGATCAGGTGGCATGAGTCAGTGTGCCGTGGCGTGCATATGAAGGTCAGAAGACACTTCACAGAGTCTCTTGTCTCCTTCTACTTTTCAATGAGATCTGATCTATCCAGGTTATCAGGCCTGAATAGAAGTATCTTTGCTTGCTGAACCACTTCACCAGACCTCTCTCCTTGATTCAGGCATCTAGATGGTGTCTCTCAACTCTTTGAAGATGAGTATTTTCCTGCATAGACAAGAATAGAACCCTGCCCCAACTCTTATGAGGTTTCCTTACCACCAGTCACCTCTGTGGATGAGCTGTCAATTCTTTTTCTCAAGAGGTTTCTCTTTTTAAAACCAAATTTTTATTAATTTTGATGGTATACATAGTTTTTCTTCTCCCATAGAAACAAGAGTAAAAACCCCTTCCCTAACTTAGCACATCTCCTGGTTTCCATTGTGAGGTCAACAGATCCTTGAAATACACCAAGCTGATTTAATTCAAAAGTTTTTTCCATTATCCAATGTCTCTCTGCTGCCATTGTTCCTTTCTCATTAGCATTAAGGAAGTTCAAGTTTAATAAAGCATTATTCAATCAAAAAAAAAAAAAAAAAAGAAAAATAGCATCACCTAAAAGAAAGAGGACCAAGAATATAGCCTCAGCTGGATGAGGCCATTTCATGGTTCCTTTTTCTCCTCCATGTTATTTTATTCCTAATTTGTTATTAATGACAGGCTAGATCTACATTTTATTCCTAATTTGTTATTAATGACAGGCCTGGTCTACAGGGACATTCATTATGGCTGAATATTTCAACCCAGCTGTACTAGAGCTGATACGAAGTATGCAAGCAGGCACACCAGCCCCTCACTATTATCAGAGCAGTTCGACCTTCTGAACAATACTAAGACAGCCTACAACATTGTCTCTTAGAGAAGAATGGTAGCCGGTCCAGAGGAAACCACAGGTTTCGTGAGTAGCATAACATTACTAGCATTGAGATGAAATGGAAAAAGTTAGGTCTTGAATTTCAAAGCCAAGGCTCTCTGCCCTGAGGAAAACTTCCAAACTCTGCTCCTAATCTCACAAGGGACTAAAATAGGATTATGCATTTAGGCCTCCTCCTAGACTGAAGACATGAAAGAAAGACAAAAAGCTAAATCACCCCTTCTGGGAAGAGAATTTATAGTCCAAGCAGATGGGAAATCCAAATTATTGATAAAGTTAGAAAAGTAAGAAACCTTTGTAAAAGACACAAGATATTTCAATAGAAGATATTTACTACCAAAAGCTATTAAAATAAATCAACTTTTTGGACTGAAATACTAGACTACATACAATTAGTGGGCTAGAAATTCAAGAAAGCTCTCCATCAAACAGAACAAGACAACACATGCAGAAACCAAACAGAAATGAGTAGTATGTGAATCCAAGAGGAAGAGATAAGATGGTTAATCTGAATATTTAGATATCTGGGGACAGAATTATCAAGAATTTGACTTAAAATCAAAATGCCAAACTCAGAAGCAAACAGTTCATTGATTTTCTTTTTTCATTGAGAATACTAAAGGGATTTTGATAAGGTGTAGAGCATTCCCTGGGAACTGAGAATCATTTTGACATTCTGTTTCTCAAGAACTGCAGGAGAGAAGGGTGTAAGGCAGTATTTTCTAAATCTTGGGAGAAAAGAACTTTGCATATCAAATTAAATGTTTCCTACAATGTCAGACAGTGATATCTTCAAACACAAATGGCTATAACATTTTAGCACATGCACAAAAAATAATCTTCAATGACTGAATCAATAATATGTTTAAAAAATACAGAAATAGAAAAAAGAAACATGAAGGTTATTAACAAAATGTATTGTTCTCTACTGCTTCCCCCTGTATGGTAATATAAAGTGAAAATGCAGCAGGAGAAGGTGGTATAGAGGAGAAAGAACAATAAATTATTTATTTTGTTTGAGAAAAAGGTAAATTTGTTCTAAGACTGCAAGTACACATGAGGCTTAACAAGGTGCTCACTACATGAGGAAAAAGCCAAAATCTTGATTTCAAAGCAAGATGTGCAAGACTGACCTAGCCCAGATATGACAGATACAAGGAAACATATCAACTAATTATTTAATTAGAGAAATGCTTTATTGGAATTTTATTTGTAATTTAGAAGACATATTGTTAGTTTGACTTCATTTAATATAATGCTGTCTTATAGTTGTGTTGTATATACACTTTATCCTTTTGAGGTATATTTCATATGTCTAAAAATTCTCCAGAACTTATATCATGAATACATATTTAACTTTGTCAAAAGTCTTTTCAGAATTAGTTGAAATAATTATGTGTTTTCTATTTATGAGTTTTGTATAATTAAAAAAAATAAATAATAATAAAACACAAAACAAAATAGTAGAAGAGAATTTGAATTAAGCAAGATTCCACAATAGCATAAAATCTTTGGGGCTACAGTGATAATTTAGTTGATACTGTTTGCTATACAAGCATAAAAAAATGAGTGTATATTCCTCACCTACATAAAAAGCTTGGCATAGTGTCATACCATAAATCGAAGCATGAAAGAAGTGGTTTTGGAGAATCAGGAGGAGCAAAGAAATTTTTCTGTTGTTGTGGATATTGTATTGTTTATGTTGTGGGTTTTTTGTTTGTGAGTTCAGTTTTTTGTTTTTTTGGGGTTTTTTTTTGCTTTTGCTTTATTCACTTCATTGCTAACTTTGATTTGTTTCCTTGTGTTAGAGGGAGTGTGGGTGATGGGAGGAGAGGAGGGATTGGGAGGTGAATGTGATTGCGGTGCATGATGTGAAACTCCCAAAGAGTCAATAAAGTAGCTATTTTTTAAAAAGAAAAAAGTTTAAATTACTTTATTGTTAATAATAATGGATTTATTATATTTATGAGAATAAAATTTTATTCATCGTCACCTCTTACTACTAACCAATATCCCTCGTGCCAACTGCAAAAGTTTGCATTTTGATTTCTTGTCATGTATGTATTGAAACCTAGATCACGCATGAGGAGAACATTGGTGACATATGTTCTTCATTCTGACTTCCATCTTAGCATGACAGTCTCTAGTTCTATCAATGTTCATGCAATATTACAACTTCATCCTTTATGGATGAATAGATTCTGTTTTGAGTCTATCCATCTGTCTCTGCCTGTCAGCTATCTATCGATCTATCTATTATCTATCTATCTATCTATCTATCTATCTATCTGTCTGTCTGTCTGTCTGTCTGTCTGTCTGTCTATCTATCTATCTATCTATCTATCTATCATTACCTTTCTTTATCCATTCATCTTTTAGTGAGCAACTAGGCTTCCTATTCCATATATTGGTCATGGTGAGTAACGTAGCAATAAACATAAATGATCACATGTCATTTATATGCTATTTTGATTTCTTTGATTCCCCATAGTAATATAGTTAATTATGTGATATTTCTATTCTTTGTTTTTTGAAGAGCCACTATACTAACTTCCATAAATCTTACACCAGTTTACATTCCCACCAGCAATAAATAAAGGTTTCTCTTTCAGTACACCACTGGCCCAGCATTTTTTGTTTTCTTGATGAACACAATTTTGACATCAATGAGATGGAATCTCAGTGCAGTTTTATTATCACTTTTCTGATGACTAAGAATGTTGAAAACACTGTGTCTTGTATTTATTGGTTGTTTGTATTTTTTCTTTTGGAAACTATTGATTTATTAACTAGATGACTATGGGTTTTGATGTTTACCTTTTGAACTTTTTAAAGAAAATTATAACTGTTAACCTCTGTTGAATGTAAAGTTAAATATTTCTTCATTCTGTAGGCTATCTCTTCATTCTGCTGATTGTCTCCATTGCTGTAAAAGTTTTCAAACTCCTTGATTCCATCTGTCAGTAAGATTAATCCTGTGTTTTAGTGGCTTTTCAAGAAAGTCTATCATAATATCATGACGTGTTTTTCTGTAGCAGTTGGAGCATTTCACAACTTACAAAAATCTTTAATTAATTTAAATTTGATTTTTGTACAATGTAATAATATGAACCTATTATTTTCTTTTATCTATGGATGCCTAGTATTCCTAGAACTATTTTAAGAAACCGTCTTTTCTCCAATCTATGTTTTTTGGCACCCTTGTCAAAAATTAGGAAGTTGTAGTGGTGTTAGATCTGGGTAATCTTTTTCTCTCGTTGGTCTGCGTACCCACTTTTGATTTACACCATGCTGCCTGTCCTGCTATAATTTTTGCAGTAGATTGGATAGATGATAAGATACATTTGGTGTTGCTATTCCTGATTATGATATCCTTTTGCAATCCAAAGTCTTTTGTGATTCTATGTGCAGTTTAGGATTGTGTTTTCTACTTCCGTGAACAATATCATTGAAATTTGATTGATATTGTGTGAAATTTGTAGATTTCTTTCAGTAAGAGAGCTTTTTTAAAATATTACCTCTGAATCTGAGAAGATGGCAAGATTTGTCATCTTCTAGTGTCTTGTTAATTATTTTTTCTCTTTAGCATTCTAAGGTCTTCTTCAGAGAAGCCATTTATTCCCATAGAGAAATTTATTCCTAGATGTTTAAAGCCATTATGAATCAAATCGTTTTAGATTTCTTTTTTGGAATATTCACTATTTGTATCTAGGAAAGTCTGTAACTCTGAATGCTGATTTTGAATAATGTTACTTTGCTAAAAGTATTTGCCAGACTTGAAAGATATTTCCTGGAGACTTTGGGTCATGTCGGTGTACGATCATCATATGCAAGTAGAAGTAGATTAACTTCTTCCTCTCCTATTGACACAAATGGCATGTTTTATATAGCTTTAATTCTACTGTGGATATGTGTCTGTGTGTGGATAAATGCATAAGTGCAGGTGCCTGTGGAGCTATCGAATCGTCCTAGAGTGGGAGGTACAGGCTCTTGCAAACTTCCAGAAATAAGTATTCTGAATCTTATTTGTGTCCTCCACATGGTTACTATGCAGGCTAAACTACTGAGCCATCTCTCCACTCCCAAAGAACAAATTTTAAAGAGAATAATATATCAGTTTTAAAAATGAGATAACTACAAGCAATACCATCTTCTAAAAATAGAGATTCTTAATATTAAAACCACATGTTTAGTTAAACTATTAGTTACCAAAGTAATTAGAGGAAAATCCCATGTAGATGAACAATAACTATAAACCAAACAGGTATAGCTGTTTTCTATTTACCATAGGTAAATAATTTTTTTTTAATTTTGCAAAATAAAAATTTGTAATTAATTATTTTTAAATATTCTAAAACTGACTAGAATATACAAATAATCAATACTGCAGAATATCTGAATCACAAAATAAATTTGTGGTGATATAGAGAGCTCCACATTTAACAAAGATATGATAAACATTCAATTGCACCATAATAAGAAAACATCAAATTTATATGAAGTCACGAGAGTAGCATTAATAAGTTAAAAGAATCCTCCTCATGCAAATTATGACACAAAATATAATGCTAAAAAATTAAAATTGACAACAAATAAAACAGGCTACTGCTTGCTCTGAGGTTACAAGGCAATTGCAGTGTAAATTCAACAACTCTTTAGCTCAATGACAATGTGACCACAGCATATTACAGTTTATGTGAAACACTGAAAATAATAGTAGAGGAAAATTGAACTTAGAATGTGTGTGTGTGTGCCTATTTCAGAAAGAAAAAAGATTGAATGCAAGTTTGCTATTATTTAACTCACATAAGAAAAAATAAGCAACAGGGAAAAAACAATACCAATGGGAAAAGACAATAACAAAAAATTAAGAGAAAAACAGTGGAAAATAATACAGATGGGATGATAGAACTAATGATTATGAAGTCCTCTGACAGTAAAATACTATGCACAATTAAGACAGATTAAAAAATAATTAGAAAACTTTTAAGCACAGAGCTAAAACAAGAATACAATTAAAAATCCAATATTAAGGCAATATAAACAATAAAATAATTATGCATCAATAAAAAGTGGATTAATTCAGATGGTATTTTAAACTTTCAATGATATAAACTAATCACATCATCTGCTAAGATATTTGCAGATGTAAATTTGGGCTGTAAATTTGACTCAGTTGCTAGAGAGCTAGAATCACACAAAACTCTCGGTTTATATTCCAAGCACTGCATGAATCAGGTATTACACAGTGCTGGAAGGGCAGTGACAAGAGAATCAGTAGTTCAAGGTCATCCTCAACTCCACAGCAAATCTGAGGCTATCCCATCACTCAGCACAGGATCCAACTTCCCACAGTTTCTTGTGTTTGCTGTTGTCACAGAGTTTGTAAGGTATCTTACAATCTCCCTAAATCATTTGTAAATCTTTAGTTCACTTCTTCAGGTTATAAGATTAATGACAGTAAGTACTATATCCAGAGAGAGGAGAGAGAGACAGACAGACAGACAGACAGACAGACAGAGACAGTCTCTCTCACACACACAATGAGTAAGAGAGAGAAAGACAGAGAGAC
This sequence comes from Alexandromys fortis, assembly GCF_014885135.2. Lineage (NCBI taxonomy): Eukaryota > Metazoa > Chordata > Mammalia > Rodentia > Cricetidae > Alexandromys > Alexandromys fortis. The sequence continues at coordinate 741,879 of NW_026067938.1, read as the reverse complement.
AGAGAGACACAAAGAGAAAATCAAAAGGTTGAGTCTTCGTACTATCATGAAAAGGGGCTTCTACTATACTATCTGAAACAGGAAGATAAAAAGTACTTTTCACTCACTCTCACAACCTGAATTAGAAGAGGAGTTTCCTTGAATCAAGAAAGTACAGGTGTATGACAGACAGAAAATGAAACATGTCCAACTACTCCTTTGTTTTGACTGCACTTTATTTGCACAGATAATTTATAATACATTCATATTTCACAAGATTCTTCACAGTCTGTGATAACACTATGACTTGGACTAGGATCCAAATCACATACACATCAACTTCCAGAGAAATAAGCTACTGCACCTGACTAAGATCTGCGCAACTCAATTATTGCTCAGATTTTATTGAATTTCTGTTTTAATAATATTCCAGTTATAGAATAAATTAAACCCCTTGTATAATAATGAGTGAATACAACAGTGAAAATGAGAAATATATCATCAATATAATTGTGTGTGTGTGTGTGCGTGTGTGTGTGTGTGTGTTACAAGCAGGGGAAGTAGGACTAGAACTTTCATTTGAACAGTGATCATGAACCCACTTTGTAATAGTTCTTACCTGCTTTCAGTTTCAAGTTCCTTTGCCCATATCAAAGTTTCACATCAGGGCTTCTTAGACTGCTAAGCTACCTAAAAAGATTCCCCTAGTAGATTGAAGTTCTTGTAGGGCTCTTTCTACTCAGTTACCTATGGTTTCTTGTTGAAATCGGAGCGGTGGCGGGGCTGCGTCCCCAGCACCCCAGCTGCCTGCTAGATTATGCCCAAAATAACAACACACAAATTGTATTCTTTTAAACACTGCTCACCCATTATATCTAGCCTCTTCTCGGCTAACTCTTGCACCTGGACTAGCCCATTTCTAATAATGCGTGAAAGCACCCCAAGGTGCGCTTACCAGAAAGATTCTAGCCTCCGTCCATCCTGAGTCGGAGCTTCATTGCATGTGTCTCTGAGAGCAGAGCTTTCGTGTCTGTCTGAGGAGTCTTACCTCACTTCCTCTTCCTCCTGTTTACTCCTCCCACCTATGTTTTAACCTATCAGGGCAAGCAGTTTCTTTATTTAATTAACCAGTGAAATCAACAGATTGATATATGACACTCCCCCATCAGCTTCTATTAGTTTTTCTTATAAAATGTGGTAACATGATGACAAATGTTTGAAAATGACATAGGTTCTTTTCCAAAATATATTGCAGCATTCTTACTGTCCTTGGTTGTCGGGATTAATCATCTACTAATCTTACAATTGAATTACTGGGTAATAAGAACTGAGTTTCATAGCAGCTTGCACAACTGCATGGATATGCTTGAAAGGCATCTGTTTCTCTGGATTTCTACTAAGCCTGCCAATCTTTCTTCCACCCAGAATACCTCACTCAAGCCTATAGTCCGCCCAGAATGCAAAATCCTCATGGAATGACCAAATGTTTGAAGAAGAAAACATGGAACAATTTCTTTTTTTTTCCTTTCTTTATTATTTTTTTCTTTTTTATTGAAAATTTCCACCTCCTCCCACTTCCCTCCCCTCCCCCACTCCTCTCTCCCTCCCTCTACAGTCCAAGGAGCAGTCAAGGGTTCCCTACCCTATGGGAAGTACAAGGTCCTCCCTGCTCCCCCCAGGTCCAAGAAGGTGAGCATCCAAACAGACTAGGCTCCCACAAAGCCCATTCATGCAGTAAAATCAAAATCCAGCGCCATTGTCCTTGGCTTCTCTGTCATCCTTCAACATCACCCACATTCAGAGAGTCCAGATTGATCATATGCTCCATCAGTTCCAGTCCAACTGGCCTTGGTGATCTCCCATTAGATCAGTCCCACCGTCTCAGTTGGTGGACACTCCCCTCGCAGTCCTGACTTCCGGACACAGACAGGATTGACACTTTCTTGAAGATTGTAGGAGATATCCTCTTTTATTAGCCTTGATTAGCAGAGCATGGGGTTTGACTTTATCTTTCCTGCCATTTTGTGAGACGCATATTTCTTATCAACATGGCCAGAGATTCTAGTATTTCTTGACTCTTATAGCCTCTAAGGGTTTAAACCTAAACAAAGTTCAGAGCTATAAAGCAGAGACAGCCCTGAGTTAATAGGGTGAAATTCTATTGCAGACATTACTATGGGGAGAATAAACTGTTCTCTGCAGTACAATAGAAGAAATTTTATCAGTTTTTTTTTGGGGGGGTAAAAATAATTTATATTTTCACTGCTTTGGATGTGTGCTGTATACTGTAAATATGTATTACTCTCATTTGATAATAAAGAGCTCACTGGCTTAAAGCTTGGTAAGAGAGAATAGGCGGGAGATCCAGACTAGAATTCTGGAAAGAAGAAAGGTGGAGTCAGAAGAGTTTCTAGGAGACAAATATGGAGCAAAGCATGCTGGAAGACAGGTAAAGCCATGAGCCAAGTGGCAGCACATAGATTAACAGAAGTGGGTTAATTTAAGTTGTAAGAGCTAGTTATCCATAAGCCTGAACTATTGGCCAAGAATGTATAATTAAGTATCCAGGTTGGTTATCTGGGAACTAGCCCATGGGAAGGAAAAGTCTGCCTACAGATGTTTTGAGCTGTCAATTTGTTTTCAAATTTAAGTCATTTAATTTCTCAGTTTTAAGAAGTTATTTGACCTTTTTCTTGTATTTGTGTCAGTGGTTAAAAAAATCAGTTACCATAGAGATAAGAGTGGTTGCTGGAGTGCTCGTGTAGCATGCACGAGGCTCTTTGTTTAACCCCCAGCACAGCAAAAAAAGAACAGTTAGCCTGAAAATATATTCTAAAATTCCTCTGGCTTTCTCCTTTCCAGAACATTCTTCAAGACCTATATATCTTTTATGCACTCCTGTGGAGGCATATTTAGAGAATAAATCCAAGATTTCCATATTATAAATTTACTTTAACATTCATAGCTCTGAAAGAATTTGGATTATTTCTTTACATTAATTAGTTAATTCTCATATCTCAACTTTGTTTACAGTGGATCAACATTCAACATAGGCTTCAGTCAGCCACTTGAGTAAACAACAGAAGCAAGTTCCAGTCACTCAACCCAAACAGAATCCAGAATCTCAGACACAATCACATGTATTGATAAATTGGCCCTGATTCCCCTTTCCTGGCTAAATATTTAGAAATCCACATCAACATAAATGTTCTAGATTTTTGTTTATGTAAATGAATAAATTCTTGCAATTGTTACAGCCACAAAACTTTACTTTCTATTTCATCTTTGGTAACAATCATGAGAGGACACTGGCTCTTGACGGGTAGTACATTGAAAGAGGAATAACATCAAGAATATAGAGTGGAGATCCAAGGTAGACATAACATATAACATTATATACATGTATAAAATTCTCAAAGGATAAATAAAATTTTCAAAAGAAGAGGAATGAGAAGTATTCCAAATGATAATGGCAATAGAGGTAAAATTAATTAACAGAGATGTTCAGATTACTCAAAATCTTATCCTAGTTCCCAAGGCTAATCTTTGGTTCTTGCAGTTCCATCCCTCACCCTACACCAAATGTTCTGGCATCTCTTCTAATCAATATGGAATGACTATGCATGTGTGCAACTTATAGTATAACTTTGGTAGTCAACATAATCAAAATACATTTTGTTGTTGGCTTTATCAACATATCTTTAGCATTTCTAAGGTTCGCTATTTTCTGTTTATACTTCCTTTACAGGCTAATCTCTTTATAGAGGAGAATTTAGAGAGCGTTTGAACTATTACTTTTGTTATGTTGCCCTGTGACAATGAAAGACATTCATTATGCTTCCCACATACTTCCAAAATAGTCCCAATAGTTTTTCCGGAAAACTCTTGAACTAAGTACCTCATTCTGAATGACAATGTAATTTGGCAATTTGAGCTCGATATGCTGTATGCAACATTGTCTTCCATAACTAACAATATTTTTATTGTGCTTTGATTGCAACTGAGCCCTCTATATCCCTAACTTCCCACCTCCTGACCACCTCTTTCTGTCATTCTAAAGTGTGTTTTCTATAATCCCTATTTTTGGAAATATGTTTTGAATTTTACAGAGTTCTTGTTACAAAAAATAAAGCAATCCTTGCCATTTTAAACAAAATGTTTATTACTGACACGATATTACATATGTTTGAAAAAATAAAAATCTCAACCTTACAATGCAACATGAATTGAGAGGATACAGAGCAAATAGAGCCAATATTGAACCACATGAAGGGTTTAGCTAGAATGTACATCAGATGGCATAAATCTCATTTTGTTGTGGTCTACCAGATGACTCAATCATTTTGTTTTAGTCACCAAGAGAAAACAAAATATTTATATTATTTCTTCTTCTTTCCCTTCTTCTACTTCCTCTTTTTCTCCTTCTTCATAGTTTTCTTCTTCTATAAAATATTGAAGAAGCTTGTTTGCCATTTAAAGTCACATAAGCCTTTAAATGCAAAACTGTGAACTGAATGACAATCACTACAGCATTATCTCTACATCTAGTATTTTATGATATAAAAGTATCTCTAAAATAAAATTTATTTTAAAGTGAATTTTCACCCATTCCTTCACTTCTTCCTTTCCTTCTAGGACATTTGTTTATATCATCTATTTTTTTTTGAGATACATTTTGATAGCTAAATCTGAAACAGTAAACTAAATGAAGGTAAGAAAGTAAGTTAATTTATTAAAGAAAAAAGTAAAGGGCTGATAGAAAGCAAAAGTAGAAAGGAAATAATAGGGATTATGTAGAAAGAAGTAAGAGGGGTATAAGAGAGTCTATGGGAGACAGACAAACTATTTGAACAGAGAAATACTAAGAAGGTGTGCACTGTGATTTTTTTAAAAAGCCTTTATGATATAACTTCCCTTCTTCTAGAAAGGTAATAAATCATATTTAAATCATTCTTTCTGTTTAGCTACATTTTTATAAGATTCTGATAGGTATAGTTGTTGTAAAAATGACACGAGGTGGACCTTGGTGGGTCAAGGGGCCATGCAGTGGGTGAGAGCCCGTGGTGGATGAAGGACAGACACACCATTCAGGCAGAGCTCGTGTGGGAGGTTTACTGAGATAAAGGTGGCAAGAGAGAAAGAGAAATGCAAAGAGAAAGAGGAAGAGGAAGAAGACCAAGGACCAGCCTGCTTCTTCAGAAGAACAATGGGAAAGAGAGATAACAGGAGTGAACAGAGCTTGTATCCTAAAGGGACCTTTCGCGTATTATGCATATGTATTAGCCATAGGACCCTGGGCTGACTGGCCAGGGTATTGCATGGTTGCATTCTGTCAGGTGACAGGGGCTAGCACAGTGCCTGAATCCTAACAATAACTTGTAGTGAGGAGACTGCTTGTTCGTTCCCAGCTGTCTAGCCCCGAAGTAACCACACAGAAACTGTATTAATTAAAACAATGCTTGTCCCATTAGCTCTAGCTTCTCATTGGCTACCTCTTCCATCTTAATTTAACCCATCTCTATTAATCTGTGCATCACCACAAGGTTGTGGCCTACCAGCAAAAATTCAACATGTCTGACTTTAGCAGCGCCATGGCGCCCTCTTCCACCCAGCATTCAGTTCCGTCTTCTCTGCCTATCTAAGTTCTGCTGTGCTATAGGTCCAAAGAAGTTTATTTATTAACCAAAAAAGCAACACATAGACAGAAGGACCTCCCACACCAAAAGTTATATTAAATCTAAATAATTCTCTTCATTTAACTACCACAGCTACATACTCTGATGTTAATTTCAACATTTGAAACTTTATTCTTTCAACAGAATCCACGTCTTCTCACAGACAGCCCCACTCAATCTCCTAGTTTATATGCTATTCCCCAAAGGATGAGATTACTATGGAATATCACAGATATTACTGTATTTCTGCCACTAAAGCATTTTTTAATCTCTCTAATGATAGAAACAGGTGAAAGCTTTATTAAAATGGTTACCTTGTCACCAATAAGCACTCTGAACATTCAGAGTCTAGATAAGTGTGTGTCTGCAGTAGAATATTACTCTTGAGTCTCACCTCTCCTTATACACTATATTTTAAATACCATTTTATTCTGGTTATTTTGACACTTTCCTGGCCTTTCTGACATCTTAAGTAGGAGTACCATGTGTTTGGGTGGGGCTTAACTCCAGCCCTTAGCATCAATTTTGGAATGTTTGAGTGGAAAGTTCTGTTTCATGCTTCCTCCCCTAGAAGTTTCCACAGTCCAGACTCCACCTCTGAGAAAGACCGCCAAACTGTGACCCTCCCCCAGAGAGGGTCAAGACCACTCCCATAGGCTATTTAAACTGCCCCCAAGATAGCAAACATGTGGTCTTTCAGGTTCTCCTCCCCACTCCATGTTTTCCTTTCTTTTCTCATTCTTGTCCCTGTCCTCCTTTATATCTTCCATATTTGATGTTGTATGTATCTTTTTGCCATCACCCATACATACTTCAACACCCCTTATTCCAAACATTCATGGCCTTCTGTCTATAGTTTCATAGCCTATGCCTTCTTTCACATTCCTTATTACATATATACAAATATTAAAGTTTAGAATCTATTTATTAGGAAGAACATGGAATTTTTATCTTTCTGAGTAAGGACCAACTTCAATACAATACTTTCTGTATTCATATACTTTCATGCAAATTTCATTTTTTCTTCATATTGATTTATTTTGAAAAGATTCACAGAGATGTGGAAGGATACATTTTTTGAAATGGGAAAAAAGTTTGAAATCTTCCAATCATCATAAGTTTTCAGTTTACCAGTTATAAGAAGTCAATAAAAACTATTTTCATAGAAATATAGTTTTTGAAGCCAGAAATTTCTCTGGGCTTCGAGTAAGAAAGTGCTATAGACCTCCAAACACACCCATCATTCAAACGCCATAAATTCACAGTCAACAGAAAAATTTAAAAACTTAAAAACTTTCTTACACTACCTTAATCATAATTGTTATGTTATTTTATGATATGACATGTTAGTTAAAAGCATTGGGCCTCTTTGCTAGATATCACTTAAAATGGCTTTAATAATGATTTCTTTATATACCTTTCTCCTTCTCAATAGAAGATGAATTCATGACATATCAGTACTGTCTTTTATTTAGTTGTGGGTTTAACATCAATATTGATATATAGCATATAGAACATGATCAAAAATATATTCAATGTATACCAGGAGTGTTCACTTGAAAATTTGGTAATATGACTTTTCATTTTCTGTTCCCACATCATCCAGAAGGTCTTACTGCTCCCACTTGACTCTGTCCCTAAATCTTAAAGAGCATCCCTCACACAGCACCAAATGCAATCCTCTGTTGCAAAGCCAATGCTTCCCATGGTACTCACTGAAGTCACTGATCTGCAGTTCCTCTGAGGAATAACCAGTGACTTCTCTCTGTCCTTTCATATGATGCTCCCCTGCTTTCTGGACTAGCTGCTTTTGATGCTCCTTTTACCCTTCCCCACAACACGATCTCATCTTCTCATCTGCCTGATTTTAGACTTTCTTCAGATTCTAGGCTTAGCTCACCTCTTCCTTTCTTCTGCTCAAGTGTTCGATTCTGAGAGATTCCAGTAACTCTTAAAGATATCCAACATCTTCAACTTACCTCTGGCTCAGCATCTCATCTTAGACATAAATAACTTTTTCTTACATTTTTTATGCTTCATTGAATCTTAATGCTTAATATATCCCAAACTCAATGCCTTTTTCTTTCCTTTACGCTGCTTTTTATTGCCCTCTTTTCTCAGATGTTCCACAGCAATTAATAGCATTTCTCTACCTCTGAAGATATCTAACCTACAAATTGGGATCATTCTTATTTTCTTCTCCTTTCCACAACTACTATTTCTATTCTTACTTAATTTCTTGCAGAATATAGTAAATACCACTAAATGAGCTTCCTCAGTTATGTTGATAACTGAACTTTTATTCAAACCCAAATCTTCTCTCCTGCTAAATATTCTATTTTTCTTCATTATGTTTGCATTATACATTATCAGAATCATAATTCTGGGAACAGGGTCTTTGCCCCCCTAGAATATATGGTCCAAGACTTCTGAAATTAAATGGAAATGGCTCCACTATATTTTACAATGTAAATTTTATTACTCTTCTTTCTTGGCTTTTGTTTTTATTCCTCTTCTTCCTTCTCTCTCCTCTTCTTTTTCCTACTTTTCTTCATCTTCTCATTTCTTCTGTAGGCCAGAATGAACTTCATCTTACCAACTGTCTCAGAATAGCCTTGAACTCAAGATCTTCCTGTCTTATCCTCTCAGGTTCTGAGATTACAAGCATGCAATTTTTATTTTATAGCTTATTCTACAGTTTGGATATGAAATGTGCCTGAGACACGTTTGTATTAAATAAGTGGTTCCTACTTGTTGGACTTTAAGAAACTGTTTGGATTTTGAGGGCTTTACAATAATGAATAGATTAATGCCATGATAGGTTCATAACATGATGGCATTGTCAGAAGACATTGAAAACAAACAAGTGAAAATTTGTTGGGTGTATGCATGCTTCCCAGCCTCTCCCATGCCATCTCTGCTTCCTGCTGTCATAAAGGTAAAACTGTTACTCTGACTTGCCCTCCTTCATGACGGCATTCTGCCTTATCACAAGCAATGGCAAGAAAGCATGCCAATGAAGACTGACTGGGAACTCCAAAAGACTGAGCCAAAATAAATATTTTCTCCTTAAAAGTCATTTTCTTTGTGTGTTTGTCAACTGTGTAAAAGACTGACTACTGCATATATCAACTTTCGGATATTACTTCTCAACCTTCCCTTCTTAAACTCATCCTCCTCTATCCTTTCTGGCCCGTATCACCCATCTTTATAACTTGGATAAACATGTCCCCCATCTGATCAGTTTGTTTTTTCTTTCCCTCTCCTAACCAGTGTACACAATCTGAAATTATCCTATAACTGTGCCCTCAAAATTTGTTATTTACTGCATTTCACCAAGTAGCTAACTTGTATCTGAATCTCAACGTAGTATTACATTCATAATTGTGTGGTTATCCTTGAAATCTTGTGGAGGCATGAAAAAGTAAAGGAAATATTCTCAAGGTTTCAGCACAGTTAAATTTTCATAACTCTGTTTATATAGAAGTCACAAATAACAGTTTTCTCAGAAATTTTAGTACATAACTCTTATGGGAGGTGAACAGATAGTTTCTACAGTAATACTGAATTCTAGGCCCAGAAATACCAATGTGGGCTTAAGAGGGCTTAAGGATTGCTACTGTGTCTTATTTGCCTACATCAGGGATACTGTTTGAGGAAATATATATCTTACATATAAAATTTTGATGTGTATATTGGTACTGACTGTATTAAGAGAAATATAAGGGAAAAACATATATAATATTTATGTCTGAAAAAATCAAATTCATAGACATATGTTTACAAGTTGTCAGAAAAGGTTTTGAAACTTGATGTAAAATTTATTATAAAGAAAACTACATCTTTCTGTGGGTTTTGTCATCATTGTCTTGACTCTTTTGCTCATATTATCACTATTCCCTCTCTACCACTGGACCACAGAAACAGTTAACCTGAGCTGGTGGGAGCTCACTGACTCTGGACCTGACAACTGTGTGATGTGGGAGTCCCCTCTGTGTGCTGTGATGACGATTAATAATAAAAAGCTGCTGTGGCAGAACTTAGGTAGGTGGGGAAAACTAAATGGAATGCTGGGAGGAAGAAGGCAGAGTGAGGGAGACACCATGGAGCTGCCAGAGTCAAACATGAACCGAACCTTTGCTGTGATGATATACAGATTAATAGAAATGGGTTAAATTAATATGAGTTAGCCAATAAGAAGCTAGAGCTAATGGACCAAGCAGTGATTTAATTAATACAGTTTCTGTGTTATTATTTAGGGGCTAAGCTAACCAGACTACCGGAACAAACAAGTGATCATTCCCCCAACAAACTGACAAAGAAGCGGGCCTCCTCTGAACTGGGGAACTTGCACAAAAACAAAGTAGGCTTGACAGTTATTTGACTTGGGCAATCTGTGGGGCCACTAGCAGTGGAACCAGTATTTATCCTTAGAGCATGAACTGGGTTTTTGGTGTTCATTCCCTAGATAGAGGGGGTAGGGTAGTGATCCTGCCTCAAGTGACAGACTTTGTTGATATCCATGGGAGACCTCACCCTTTCTGAGAAGGGGATGGGGGTAGGAGGGAAGGTGTGGGGGAGCAGGAGTAGGGGAGGGATATGAAACTGGGATTGCTATGTAAAACAAAAAAGATTGTTTAAAAAATAAACAATACAAAATAAACAATAAAATCATTCTAAATATATAAAAAAGAAAACTACATCTTAGATGATGAGATTATAAAGCGATAGTATATATAATCAATCTGTATGTTTCATGAAGACTAAATAAAGCCAACTTGGAAAAATAGTTTATTAATTTTATGCTAATATAAATAACTGTTCTTAGATTTATTAAGAGAACAAGTTCTAAATAAAAGTCAGAGGGGATGCAGGATACCAGGAGAACAAGGCTCTCTGAGGCATCTCATACACCAAGCATATATAAGCTCACAGACACTAAAGCAGCCAGCACAGCACAGGGCCTTTATGGGACTGCACCTCTGTGTTATGTATATAGCTTTTAGCTAATAATTTTTATATGACTCCTGACTATGAGAACAAGTGGGCCTCAGACTTTTGTACATGCTCTTGTGACTCTTTTCCTCCTATTGAGTTGCCACGCCCAACTTCAATATGATAGCTTTTGCTTCATCTTATTATGCTTTATTTTGTCGTGTTTGGCTGTTATCTCTTAAAATCCTTTTCTAAGAAGAGACAGAAAGTGAGTGGTTTCAGAAGGGAAGGGAGGTGGGGAGTAACTGAGAGGAGTGTTGAGAGGTGAAACTATAATCAGGATGTATTATATAAGAAAATAACCCATTTCAAATAAAAGGAAAAATTAAAAGTTTGCTGTGGGAGCTCCTTGGAGACCACGCCCACAGCAAAAGTTAATTTCTGAGAAAAGAGAATAAACAAATTTTCTCAAAAGTCAGTTCTATAATTGAGAATTTGCAATCACTAAGTTTTAACATTTCCCCCAAATGCTCCCATCTAAAATTAAAGCAGTGCTGTTATGAGAGAGCTTGTAGCCACCCAGAGACTACTCTTTTACCTTCAGAATCAAGCAAGGCGTAACAAAAGTACAGAGAACTAAAATAAAAGATTCAAGGCTGGATGGAGTATTCTCCATGCCTACAGTCATTTTCCTGACACTTAATATGGAAGCACAAAGCAATTTGCAAGTAAGACAGGATCAAATTATAAAGTTAACTACATCTCAACCTGGTCAATGTGTGCTAGACATTGTTAATGGTGTCTATATTCAGAGTTTAAAAAAATTGTTCCTCCATTGCCTTCATTTATTAAAAAGAGCAAGGAAATATGAATTTAATAAAACTTTCCTGAATATGCCATTCTCATTAAATCTATAGTCAATTTTATCAATGATGGTAGTGTTCCTCCTGGTAAGGGAACTATTCCGCCTTCCCATGTATTTCTATCTTTGAGGTAGAATCAGTCAATAGCTTTTTCTATAGCTTTGTGGGATTTCAGTCAGTTCTTATTTATCTCATTTTTGCTAGAATTGGCTTATAACCTACACTGTATACATTCAAGGACCATAAAGGCACTTTGTAAATCAGATGCAAGTTTCTAAATGGTGAAGTAACCGATTTCTCTATCCTTTGAACACGATCATAAAAGATTTACGGTCCATTTGTTTCAGAAACCTAAAGTAATTCCAAAGCACCACAGCTCAATATTATTGCTGAATATTATCAATGCATCCTGTGATTGTAAAGTACAAAGTTGAACCTAACATCGCTGACAGAAAAGCCACACAGGGAGCTAATTCATAGACTCCTCTTTCGGTCATAGTCTTTATAAGAAAAGAAAAGTACAAACCTCAAACAAACACATAGTTTTTTTAGGAAACATTTTGTTAGACAAGCCACTGAAAAAATAGTTCATGGACCAAATTAAATATATGCCCATCCTTTTCTGGAGACATTGTCTGTACTTGTTTCTGGTGTCTTGGAACTTTATCTTCCAACTGTCGTTTCAGGGACACAGGATCTTGGCACAATCTCGTCTGTACCTCACGGTGTTCACAATCTTGTACCTGCACCTGCAGCATAGGATGAAGAATGGAAGCTTTCGGGTCACAGAGCAGTTACTGTCACCAAACTTCCTCCGTTCTCAACAGGTGCTCATGCCCCTCCCTCAGTCTGTCACCAAAATGACCAAAACAGCGTGATTGACTCTGAGAATTGCCAATGATTATTAACATAAAGAATTCACCGGTCCATAATAACCTAATGGGATATGAATTTAGCCCTTACGAAAGAGAAATGCGTGAGTTTTAGGTTCTTGTGACTTTTGCCATTACCTGAATTATTTCTGAAATCCTTTAGACAGCATCATAAACTGAGAAGTGTCGCCTAAGCAGTGACCTACCCATAAACAGTCATGTCAGTGGGATATGTGAGCAGACCCAAATGTTTGCAAGACTTTATTTTTTAGATGGAATTAGTATTGCTTAACAGTGGGGGAAAGATGGTATTTGAAAAGTTGTGTTGCAGGAATTTGTATTTTCTGGGAAAAAAATTAAATTATACTCCTAGCTTGTTTCCTATGCCAAAACAAATTTCCACACAAACCACAAATGTAAATATATAAAAAAATGAAAGCTATAAAACTACAAGACAAAATATAAGAGGAGAATTTTACACAAAAAAAATCATTTTGCAAGTAATCTAAAGCTTCTATGATTTAAGAGGACATATTGATATATGTAATACTTAACTATGAGGCTATTCCTGACCTGAATAAATTCACAGATAATATGGAAAGATAAAAGCAGATTAAAGAGTAATAGATCTTTTCAGGACATCAGGTTCATTTATGCAATATGTAAAGATCTGACATGTCTATATGTAAAAAAATCTTATTTTTAAGTGGACAAATATAAGGATATGAAAATGATTTTTAAAATCTGGAATATTTTCAATTTCAATTTTTAAAACTTACATTTGGACTTAAAGATTGAAGTATTATCTTTTATCTTTTTGTAAGTTTCCATTAAATGGAACATTTGTTTTAACATTGCCCCTAAGTAAGGCTAAAGGAAAATCATAGATGATGGTGTCAGAAAGATTGTAAGAGCCAGAAGATGAGGGAGAGGGTGATGAAATGCTGTCCTCCAGGGGTATATGGCTATTGGGCACAAACTCAGATTATCTGTGGTTACTTGGGTAAGACCATAATAAGAAATAATACTAGTACCTACCTACAAATACATACAATAATACATATAAGTTGATATATAAATATACATATATAGCTTAAATAATCTTTTTCAGCTGAACTGACAATGCTTGATCCATGAGCTGTGGACAATCTAACAGACCTATACACCAAATAGGAGAAACCCTCTTTTGAATTATGGGTCAAGGTTGTCCAAGACACTCCAAAAACTTTATTAGCTATTGTTATTGCTTCTAGTTGCTTTCCAGAGGTAGAAGGTAAGTCCCTATCACTGATGACATAATTCACTTTGGGTATAGGGACAAGAAACCTGACCTGAATGCCTCCTACTTGATTGCTAACTTTCATGGTACCAGAAAGAGTAATGCAAGCTTCCAAGGGAGAGAAGCAAACAAACTCCAAGCCACCTATAAAGACAATGAATAATGACAATCAGCATGACATGAAAGTCATAATGTTGCAGTCGTGTCTTGCATACCTTGGAAGCAACCTACCGCTTTCTAAATTTATGTAAATACAGAAAATAAAGTGGTGGCAGAATCATAGCCAACTACTTAGAATTAGTGACATCATGGATCTTGGAGGAGAACTTACACCACTACTTTACTTACCCAGCATAAGCCATAAGGGCATTCTAAAAATTTGTCCTTATACCCACAGGCAAGTGTAGTCCCCATCCACTCCAGCAAGAAAACTTTTCTTTTAAAGAGATGGGAACCATTACAGAAAACCACAACCAAACAAAATGCAAAGTTCTGGAACCCAGTCCCAAAGGAAACATCTACAGCACCATTCTGCACCCATGACTAAGCAATCATTCCAGAAGAGGGGTGGAAAGAATGTAAGCTCCAGAGAACCAGGAAATTAGCTGAAAGAGTGTGTCTCCTAGAAATATTAGGAAATCCAGCCACACATTTCCACTGAAACAGCTGCCTAAACATGACCTAAGCAAGGATAACACCAAAAGACACGCTAACATGGCAGGTTGAGAGTTCACAGTGTTTCAACTCTAGACAAAGAACTAAAGGAAAGTAAAGAATTTTGCAAGTAGAAGAAATAGTCTTCTCCAAGTAAGAGCACATTTATTGGTTATCCAATATCAAAAGGTCATTACTGAAATCATTTACACATAAGTAACAGCATATGGACTTTTTATGTTTTGTGTGTATACATATACACACACACACATTTATAATAGAATAGTATAGAATATATATTCTATATATAATTGGAGATAAAGACAGAGGCCATGAATATGAAAGAGAGCAAGAAGAGGATTCATGGGAGGGTTTAGAGGAAGAAAATTATGTAATTACATTATAATTTCAGAAGGAAATTATGTAATTACATTATAATTTCAGAAAGTAATATTGAAAATTTCCATCATTAATGGAGAAAGCCTCCTAAGGCTCTACTTGAAAAGGAAGTTTGACTGAAATGATGGAGAGTCACTTTCCATAATGCCCAAACAACAGTGGATGAACTCATATCTAGTTAACTATGGGCAGCATTAATTGGGATTTGTGGGTTACAAAAAACATAAAGGGGGAAATAAAGTTATGAGGGAGAATGTTGTAAAGAACCCAAAAAGAGCTGAAGAGGGATAGATGTAATCAAAATATATTTTATACATATATGAGACATTCATAGAATAAATTTAAAATATTGTTTAAAATATTTTACTGATTTGTTCTTGGTTGAAAACCTCTGAACTAGTAACTGCTTGAAATGCATTAATCTCTGAAGTTATCAATGATCACCTATTTTTTTTCTCCACAGTGCAAACTACTTTATCTTGGCACCTACTATGCCATACTCCTTGGAAACTGAGATGTTGGAGAATATATTTGTATTCAGATTGTACAAAATCAAGTCCAGGCATTCTGAGTTGGGCTTCAGTTAGATTTTTTTTGTAATATATTTTTTTATTGAAAAAAGAAAATTTCCACCTCCTCCCCGCTTCAGTTAGATTTTTAAGGAGTTCTCTCATTATCGACCTTGTCCTCTCAATCCCTCCTTTCAGCTTTATTGTCTTATATAATTTCTACTTACTTTTTCCTCATATTTGTCCTGTTCCTTGCCCAATTTTACCAAGTGGCTCAACTCTGTAACCCACAGAAGGTGCAAATCTTCCTTTCTTTTTCTGCCTAACCTTCAAGACTCACATGCAAGCTTCCTCATGTTTCCATGCTCATTTATGCTCTCTTTTGCTGTCAGAGAAGGTAAGTCTGTTATGTAGAAAGAAAAAAGAACGTATTTCTACGCTAAACCTAAGCACCTTCCATTTTCTCCAGTTGACTTGCAGTGTGTTTGCCCTTCTGCCACTTACACATTTCTTATTTCATGCTGTCTCTCCAAATCTAGATGTTTTCACCAAGAATTCCTTTGCCAACCTCTCCTCTGGAGCCATTTGCCAATAATTTTGATCATGGCAATTGCAGAACTACTTGACTCTGGGAGCTGATCTTTTAAGCAAAAGTCATAGATCCTGACATACAGCTAAGATGTATCAGATTTCAACCCACATGTACACAGAGCTAAGTAGTACCTGGCTTAGAATGTCAAGGAGAGAAATATTGTAGCCTGTGTAAGGAAAATGTTCCCTTCTTCCTATTTCCTCCCTCTTTTCCTCCATTTCTTTGTCTCTTCTTTTTTGTTTCACACACACGAGAGAGAAACAGAGACAGACTCACAGACACACAGACAGAGATGGAGAGAGCTAAAATACTTCCTCCCCTCTTTGATTCAGCTTTACTACATATCCCAGCCTAGCCTCAAATGTGTGGCTACCGTCTACCTGCTGATCACTGGAGTGTACCACTACACTTACAATAGCTGCATTTAAACATTACTGTATTTTATGCCTCTCCCCTTTCCAGCTACTCTCACCATCTTCCTTTCTTCAGTGAAACAAATGTTTTTGGAGAAATAAAAAGGCAAAATCTATTGTTCTCTTCTGCTCTTATATCTCAAACACTTAAGGAAATCTAACTTCCAAGTCACATTATGGCACTGAAACAAAAGTCACAGATGAATCGATGATAACAAATACTCAGCCATATTTAAATTCTCTATCCTTGGCATTAACTATTTATTCTGTACAACATCTCTCTTTCTATGTATTTCATATTTGACTTTCCTAGACTTCGGAGTAAGAACTGTTCATTCTCCTTATTTAGAGCTGTTCATTATTTCTTTTTTTAAAATTTGTTTGTAACTGTGCAGCGCAGATATCATTATCTAGATAAGAGCAGTTCAAACCCATGATGTTCCTGCCTCAGTGTTTAAAGGGCTTACTTAGATGTTGGCTTTAGAGGTAATGATGAACTTTGTAATCTGTCTCTTATAGCATAACTTTGTCTTCTAAGAGTACATTCTCTTTTAGGACTATTGTGTGTACAACCTAGACACTGTTGATACATGAATATTACTTTAAACAAAATAGATTTGTAAGTCTCAAGAGAAATACAGTCACTAAACTGTCAGAACTATTGGTGTATACCCTGAAAGCACTTCAGATTTTATGTATGGAAAATAAACTTGGAGTTACCTGGATGGAGTGGCACACACTCTAGAGACAGAGGCAGGCAGATGTTTGTGAGTTCTAGGCCAAGCTAGTCTACATAGTAAGTTCAAGACCAGTTAGAACTACATGATGAGACTGAATCAAAAAACAAATGAAAAAGAGAAAAAAAAGAAGAGGAAGAAGAAGAAGAAGAAGAAGAAGAAGAAGAAGAAGAAGAAGAAGGAGAAGGAGAAGGAGAAGGAGAAGGAGAAGGAGAAGGAGAAGGAGAAGGAGAAGGAG
>NW_026067938.1:697445-724570 GCF_014885135.2 Alexandromys fortis | reverse complement strand
GCCTAAGCTTCTATCCATTAGCTCACACTTGGAAAACTGTAGTAACTGCCTCTCTACCCTACCTCTAGCCTCTCTCTATGGCTCCAAAGGTCACATCAGAAGAGACTGATTTATTGTAGTTTTCCTCTTTCTATCAACACTTCACATTTCTTCATTGTCTAGGTTAGACTTAAATGTTGAATTAGGAGTGGTGGCAGGGCTGCGTCCCGGCACCCGGCCGCCCGCATGGCTAGCTTATGCCCGAAATAATTACACGGAAACTGTATTCTTTTAAACACTGTCTGGCCCGGCTAGTTTCAGCTTCTTATTGGCTAGCTCTTACATATTGTTTTAACCCATTTTTAATATTTTGTGTAGCCCACGAGCTGGCTTACCAGGGAGGATCTTAACCTGCGTCTGTCTGGAGTGGGAGAATCATGGCGACGACTCGACTCAGCTTCTTTCTCCCACAATCCTGTTCTGTTTTCTCCACCCACCTAAGGGTTGGCCTATCAAGGGGCTTAGGCAGTTTCTTTATTAATAAGAAATCACTCCCACATCACTTAAAGTTGTTTTACAAAGTACAGAAAGTTTAAATCATGTGACAGTTTGCAAACTTTAAGCCTTATAGATTTCTTCTTTGCTTCCTCTACCTCATAATTCATTAATGTAGAATTGCTTAGACTATCTTCCCCAGCAAGCTGTTGCATATGTCCTTGGCTTTGATATACTTAACACTGATGCACAAATCAACTGGTATATTCTGTCTATGAAACTTACAATTTTTTTTCAAGGTTCAGAGAGATGTCTCTCTGGAAAACATTTATTGGCATTTTTTTAAAGAATTGGCTGTTCTCTTTCTCATTTCTTTTTGGCTTTGTATTTTCTTTAAATGTTGCAGTAGTCACATGGTACAATTTTAAAATGCATGGATGCTTCTACTTCGTCATGACTTATTTAGTAAGTCTCTGCTCTAAGTGATCAATGATGCAGCCCCAGAATTTGGAAAAAGACTTGGGAATTGCTACTCAGTGAATGTTTGCAAGAAAAAGGAAGAAGAGCTAAATAACTCATCCATGATGCCTTTACTAACCAGCTACATAACACTGTGTGAAGCTTATAACTTAGCATGCAAAACATTTATAAAATATCTGTGTGGAGTGAGTAACATACAAAACTAATTTAGTTGGTGGAACATCATATTAGTCATTTTCTGTTGCTAATAACATGACACTATTGACTTGGTAAGTTTTTATGAAAAGAAGTTTATTTTGGCTCATTCTTTAGAGGTCTAAGTTCCAAGGCCCACATCTGGTGATTGCTTTCTCCTGGCAGAGTCCTTGGGAGGTACAGGATATTACTTAGCAAGAGATAAAGAACTTACATGTGTTTCTTTTCTAATAATTCTTCCTCTTTGTATAAAGCCACCAAGATTCAATCAAGGGAGCTCAACTCTAATACATTTATCTAATCCTAATTGCCTCCAAAAGGCCCATTTTTAAGCTAGAAATCTGTTTCCTCTGTCACTACTTACAATAAGAATTCACTTAGTAGAGCACAATAGAAGACACATTCACATCCTATATTAACTGTGGCAAATATGGTTTAGGTGAATACGAAGCTAACAATAAATCTGTATCATTTGATGTTATATAATTATATCATAAGAGTAGTAAAAAATTTTCATCAATCTCAACCATTAAGTTTCCAATGGTAGTGTTTCATTAAACAGTTATTTTCCTCAGTTATTTTTAGAAGTGAGATATCTCAGTAGGTAAAGTTGCTTGCTACGAAGTCTGACAACTTAAGATTGATTTCCAGAAACACGTAGAGAAGACTCCTGGAAGTTGTCTTCTAATGACCACATATGCCCATGCCATGCACCTGCCCACACACAGACATACGTGTTGATTATAGACAGACACACATGTAAATAATTTCTAAAAATTAAAAATAAAACATCAAAAACCATTATTTGCATTCTCCCAGTAATGTGTTATAATTGTTCAAATAACAGGTTCCTATGGCAAATGACAGTTGTACAGAATATGTGTGTGTGTGTGTGTGTGTGTGTGTGTGTGCATGCTTCCTATACACTAGAGATATAGAATACCCCATATAAAATCTCTAAGGATGTGTTATGGCAAAGACATCTGTCTACGTTTTCTAATTCTACTGTTCCAAACATCCATTTAAACATGGAACCTTCATTCATGCTTTTTCTATAGGAACATATATAACTAGCAATTTGAGAACCAAGCTTTGAGAAACATTAGTCAGAGAAGAACAACTAACTTTCACTCTATGTCCAAGTCCATCACCCTGCCCTATTGGCTCAGGTATGGAAGGAGGCTGGAAATATTGGCCAAGGATTTGTGCATTCATTTAGAAAACCCAAGTAAATCTTGTTTCAAGACAGTGTCACCTTAGTTTGTTTCAAATTGACTACTATTTTGAAAACAATGGTAACTACTTTCCGATAGTATATTATATGCAGTATATAGTATTTTTTATTATTCTATGAATCTTGGTCTAAAGAGATATGATTATAAAGGATTTTTCCAAAGAATAAAAGACTTCAAAAGCTTAAAAAAATCTGTTTCTGTAGAATTACTCAGCAAAACAAAAGGCATTTCTATCCCATTAAAAATATATGGTACGACTCCAAAGAACCAGAACACAGAGATGGATTTACTGAACATTTAACTTGGTTGCCTAATTTTGCCTAAGAAGAGCTAAAGACCAAAGAGGATAAGTGAGAAATCAGATATTATCAAACAACGAGGCTGGAAACTTAAGGCTTGTGACTTCTAGTTTTCTGCTGCCCCCAAACTTAATTTCTGGATAATGAAGTTGAGTCCAGAAACAGTTCTCAGGACTGGAATCAAATGGTTATCAGCTGATACACATTCAGTCCCATGTTTCTTACAAGATGCTGCTGTATTCTTCACAGCCGACAGTCACATCAGCCTTGTAAGATGAACTGTGCTACTCTTGCTTCCTTCATCACTAAGATTTACAGGCTAGACCTAAGTAAAATGTTCCCTGTCCCTACAAGGAGATGCTGCATTAACTTGTAGGACAACTTAGTTGTGTTTTCTGGATGTAAATTCAGGAATTGTTTACATAGATCAAAACTAAGGTAAATATACTTAGTGAGAAATATGTGCTGAGAAAAATTGTCACTGACCAGAGTCTATGCTCAGTTCTCTGCTATTGCTGTTGCTAATGATAATGATGGTGATTTTATTGCTGCATAAAGTAGATGTAATTCTAACTTATTAGTCAATTTTGGAACAAGGATGGTGTCAAAGGACATGCTAACCTGTATGGTGAAAACTTCAAGTAGCCTCAATCCTAGACAAAGAACTACAGGCAACTAAGGAACGCTAAGACCAGAAGAAATAGTCTTCCCCAGGGAAGAGCGTAACAATTGATTATTAAGTTTCAAATAATCAGCCCTGAAGACATGTACATACCAATAACATTTTACAGAGCGAGCAGGTTTTATACATTTATTTATTTATGGAGCAACAATTAAAGAACAGGGGGCCATGAACTTAAAAGAGAATGGAGGTGTAGATGGGAGAGTTTGCCGGGAGGAAACAGAAGGGTGGGTGATGTAATTATAATATGATATCAAAGAATTCAAACTGTCATTAAAAAGTGCTCATTTTCAGGAATGCTAAGTGTTCAGTTTAAATTAGTTCTGGCAAACAATCTTGTGTATGAGGAATGTTCCTGAAAGCACTCTTCCAGAGACAAAAGAAAACAAGGTTGAATGTAAAGTGGACCCCTTCTCCAAACAACTCCTTTCAGCTGGAACTGAAGCCCTCCAAGTGACCAGGGCTTCATGGCAGATTAGAAAGCGTTCTCCTGCGAACATCACTCCCAGATCAGGGAAAACCGGGTCACTGCTGTGTAAACACTTTGCGCTGCTTTGTAAACACACGAAAATATCAAGTGAGTTCCGTGTAAACAGACCGAAGGCAAAAAGAAACCAGCAGCATCACTCTCAGAAGGGACTCTGGGGATAAGCGGAGACACATCCTTAACAGGGTTAGTCTCGCATCAGACTGTGCTCACTTAAGCTGCTACTCTTGTCTAAAGATTGACTCATTTGCTGAGAAGCTAATGATGCTGTAACAAGGAACTCTAGATGGCCTTTCACAGGCTCTAGGAACTAATCTGTTGTTTCTACCTCTGCTTGCATTATTTCAGAAATATGAATGCCGTAATTTAAAAGAGGTGCTGAATATAACAGACATGAAGATAAGAAATGTTGAAGAGTTCAAGAGACGTTTGGAATAATGGGCATGGTGACGGAAATCAAAGTCTGAGCATGAGATAACACCTTATATTGAGATCAAGCAACAAGATTTACAATGTATCTGGTACGTTTGTCTAAGTATGCAGTTCTCACCCACTCTGTCCCATTCTCCCTACAGTCCTTCCAGAATCGGTCCTCCTTTTGGCCTTCATACTAGAAGGAAAAGAAAAGAGACATTGAGTAGAGAAGGTTCACTCCTTCAAATCTCTACAATATTCAAGGAAACAGGCGAGCTAGACTTTCTTTTGTTTTGGCTGTCCTGGAGAGGCTTGCTCACGTATGCAACTATTAGAGGATATTTACTATTTCCTCTTCCAGCTTGTTCCTCTACTGTGCACATAACCATGAGATTGCCCCAGCTCTCACACAGTGCATTTTATATTCTCCAAATAGATTATAATTCAAGGTACGTGTAGCTATTTTATTTAGACTTCCTTATCTAATGGAAAATAGTAGAGAGTGGAAGGTTAAAGTAATGTATTTTATAGCACACACATGCACATACCAAATATGATCAAAGTGAAGAAAGTTTTACATGATTGTAGATCCAGGGATTTGTGTCCTGTCTCAAGGTTTCCTGGCTCCATGCTCAGCTACAGCACTGGTTACAGAGAGCTGTTTTCATTTTTTAACAGACATGACTAAACAATTCATTTTTTGTTATTGTTCTTTTGTTTTGTTTTATATAATTTCTATTTTTTAAAAAAAGAAGAAAACAAACTCGCTTTTTTTTTCATTTTACATACCAGTCCCAGTTCCCACTCTTTTTCCTCCTCCCGTTCTCCCCCACTGCCTGCCATTCACTCCTCAGAGAGGGTAAAGCACATTGCTTTGGGGGAAGGTCCAAGGCCCTCCCTACTATATCTAGACTGAGCAAGGTATAGATCCAAAGAACATGGGTTCCCAAAAGGCCAGTATAAGCAGAAGAAATAAATCCTGGTACTGCTGCCAGTGGCACCACAGTCTTCCCCAGTCATACAAGTGTCACCCACATTCAGAGGATCTAGTTTGGTCCTACGCTGGTTCCTAAAGCTAAAATTATATAATGGAAAAAGAGCATCTTCAAAAAAATGGGTGATGGCACAACTGGATATCAACATGTAGAAGACTTAACAATTCTTAAAAATAGCACTTGATGCTTCTCCCCCATCTTATTTTATAGCATCTTTTTTAACCAGGTGACATAGCAAATGTACAGGACAGTTTGCATTCCTAAAAACTTAACTCAAAAAGTAGCTAAATACTAATACCTACGAGCCACTACTTGTCAATGCAGATGAGCTCAAGTTTTTGAAAACTGATAGAAAGTGATGTTTTCTTTCATCCTATAAACTGGTTGCTCTGACATGCCTTATAAAAATTCTCAATAGTCATGGACAAATCAAACATTTGTCATGTGTTCATGCAGATGGTCAGTTTGATAACACCTCTTATGTTGACATTATCTCCTTCTTGGTTTCATTTCAACCAACCCTCACTTCTGCTTTGTAAGAACATATCACCCACACATATGCATGAATGCATGGACAGTGTGTTCTTCTTTGGAAGACTATAAAACAACTTGAAATGGGTTTCAATGCTTGAGGTATTTATGTTTTACCAGTTTTTAAAAAATACTTCCTTTAGTGATTGCTCCCTTAGATATAGTTTTAGGAGTTAGTGAAGATATCAGATAAAGATAATCACTATCTTTTTCACATGCTCACGTGTAACTGGCATTTTTTATTTAGATGGAGATTTATTTAAATATTGAAAAGAGTTAAGAGAAAGATAACAAGAAATAAATCAAAGAGTATGAGAATCCAGAAACAATTTTATAAAAACTGTTTTATGTAACAATAAATAATGGTTTTATAACTTATAATTTAACTATAATTGTAATCAATTCATTTCATTTAGCTATTCATTTTTTTTCCAGTTCCTGTCATTCCTAGCCAATGGTGGTAAATAGAACAGTACATAGCAAACGAAAGGGATGAGATTTAATTAATCTGTGATTAGATACACATTGAGGCAAATGGCAGGAAGGAGATGATGCTTAAGGCAAGCACTAATGAAAAATCATGACTTTACTCTGTGTTTTTGAATGCATAAGGGCAAAACACAGTACACATCATTAAAATCCAATACTTTTAATGAAACCATTGAATATCTCCTTCACTGTCTTAGAAGACATGGCTTGCATTGACATTATTGTCTTCCAAATGTCATTCTAGATATCCTTCCCTTCTGCTTTCTAGGAACATGGCACATACATAAGAAAGAACACACAGACACACACATACATTCACACAGACAGAGTTTAAATTTAAAATGCTACTAGGATTTTCCTTGCTCATTTTTTCCTGGTGAAATATATTTTAATTTCTTGAAGTTCAGATAAAACTGATGATACTCGTTTCTGTGAAAGACACAACGATTGACTTGGCACCCACGAGGAGATTAGCCAACATCCATAAATTTCAGTGATTTATAAGCGTAATATATTCATGTATTACTCAAAAACCTTAAAAGGAAGTTTAGAAAAGTGTCTTTGTTTATATTAAAAGGCCAAAGAACTACATAAGAGCATGCCATTTCTCTGCTTATGCACACCATAGTTCAGTTGCTGTGCATTGAGCTCAAGTTTCCCAGTTTTGTACACTTCCTTTGTGCCCAACATCTATATTATGTTCTTGATATTAACTAGACTCTGATTTTTAATGTCGGGCATTAACCACCCAATCACCATCGCCTCTGTTCCTCCGTATGTACTACTTGTCTGCAGCTTCAATATCTGCTCCTCTGCACCCACATTTCAACTTCCAGATTGCTCATCTGTAGACACCATTTCTCACCCTCCCTTTCCCTTTGTTTCCTGTTCACTTATTTTGTTTGAAATGGTCACAGGTAATAAAGAAGAGGAAACTGAGGAGTTTCCAATCTCTAGTTCCTACCAGAGTGTTCATTGCTAGCATTTGCTATTGCTGGAGGGACTGGCTTACAGACACAAGCAAATTCCTTGTCTTTTTAGGTCACTCTTTCCTTTTATCTCCTTGGCATCTTTTCCCTCATATTCTCTTCTAGTCTTCGTAAATCTTCTGTATTGAATTCCTTTCTCATTGAATTATTTAGCATGGTTTTATTTTCCTAAGTGCACACTGACTGAAACATTAGTTTTCACTATAACAATGTCCAAGGTCACTCTTGGTACAGAGGTAGTCACTCAAAATATTTATGTTTATCCATTATAAAGCCTTCCCTTAGTTAAGGAGCTAGGCACTCTCAATTCAGTATGTCGTATTCATAATTCATGAAGTGTATTTGAACATAGAAGACTTTTATCTGGGACTTACAGTTGAAAACTCACAACTGACATGGTCAGCATGTCAATATTAAAGAAAAACATCAAGATATCTGGTAGATGTTTAAGTTCATAATCGCGATATTTTACATCCGGAATTCAAAGCATCTAAGTATTTGAAAGCATATAGATGACTGACTGCAAGCTTTCAGGTGGCTTGACATTTTGTAGTTACAGCTGTGGAAGCCATTCAGACGATGGCAATCATTTTTAACACCCATGCTTTTAGCACATGAAAGCAAAGCGCCTGAAATGCAGCATCATATTCTTATCATATGGATCTCCATGACACTCAATCCACTCTCAAGCTTTTAAGGGGGACATTGATGAGTCCTCCGTGGCTTCAGAGACCAGAGGTCAGCAGTGAGTGCTGTCAGAATCACATGGTACCCAGGGTAGACAAATAAAGGAGGATCTGGACACGTGCATTAATATGCCACAGTTAATATTTCTGCACAGTCTATTTTCTCAGCAGTATTTTGCTTTCTAGGGGCCAAAATATGCATTTTGCTTCACAAGTGTGACATGATTGATGCTTTACTAAGAGAGTCTTTTCATAACAGAACAGATGTCTACTGACAAGAAAGTTATTGGTACAAGCAAACTATATGATTGTAATAATGCTAAGGTTCAGGCTTAAGCAAAAGATTCTAAGAGAGTAGAGGGGAGAATGGTGGGAAAAACAAGACAGACTCTAAGCATAAGAATAAGACAGATTATGTTTTGAATCTACATCTTTAACTTACTTATTGACTTATTCTGTGATATATGAAGACAGCACTGAGGTATCAGAAGGTTAATATGAAGGCCCCAGGAGCCAATGTACAAAATTATCTCTTCAACATGTTAGCCATAAGAACTTCTAGATTTGAAAATGTTATTTTTGAACATAATTCTTTGTTGATTCTTTGGGAATTTCACATCATGCACCCCAGTCCCACTTACCCCCCAGTCCCTCCATATCTGCCCTCATTCCTGCAGTATACCCCCAAATTAATTAAAAGCAAAGCAGCCAAAAACCCCACCTTGCTCCTCCATTTCCCCAACACTCCTTTATTCATCCTAGTGGCATCGTGAAGTGCAGTGTGTCATGCACTATACCCCTTTTGTCCATCCAGCCCCTTCCGCAAAATGTTTATTGCAATGAGTCATTGGTCTGGCTCAAGGCCTCTGGTTTCTGGTACACCATCATCACTGCCCTGGACCCACATCAAAACTTCGCGAATACCCTTTTGTTGCCCCGAGTCATGGGATTATGTATTTATTGTTCTGCAGGACCAGTGCCATCACACATGCCAGAAGGTCAAAAATGAGGCAGCTGTTAGAGTGGGTCAACCCAAGGCCCAGGATGTGGGGTCTGGGTGATAGCTGATCTGGCCAGCCTGGCTGTTATAATACCAAAATGTCATCATGAAAAATAAATGTGGTATTTCCATTATTCTGTCACGGTAAGTTCCCAGAAAGAAAAAATTTATGATACAATAAATTACTTCAAATTTAGTTCTGTTGTTAGACTTCTCTTTTCATTACGATTTATTTGCATACTATATCAGCTAGGTATAAATAAGGAGTATATTTCACAGATTCCATTTCTCTGTCTTATATAGGAGACACAATCATGTAATAGATACCTTGGTCCTCCAGCTTTTACATTCTTTCCATCCTACCCGTCCATGATGTTCCCCAAGTTGTAGGTATGGGGTTCTGTTGCAGATATATGAAATGGCCTTGGGCATGCCACCATCAACTGCATTTTGACTAGTTGGAGATTTCTGTAATGGTCTCCATCATCTGCAAAGAGAAGCTTCCTTGATGATTGGTAGGAACTGCACATGGTTACCTAAACAAACCCAGTGTATGGATACCAGCTAATGTGCCAATGAGGATAGGGGAATTCTATGAGGCTGGACCCTTAGATGAAGATATACAGGTAATTACTGGCTTGTGAAGGAAGGATATTCAGTCTTCTATAGAGACAGACTCAGTGAAAAGTTATCAAATCGAAGTGATCAATTGTAAAACACATATGAGCAACACTCAGTGATAAACTCAATATGTTTTGTACATGTGTGTGCATATATGCATATACAATAATTGAAAAGGGTCATTAATTTGAGAGGTAAGTAGAGAAAACACCAGGAGGGTTGGAGGAGAAATGGAGAGGTATAAATGATGTGCATACAATTTTCGTGAATGACATTCTCAAAAATAAATTACAAAAGAAGGCTGGTATTAAAACTGTCTTACTGCAGAAACATGGGAAAAAAAAAGATTACAGTCCCGTGTCTTCATAAAATGGGAAAGGAATGCAGGTAAAACCAAAGAAAATAAAACAAATAAATAGCAATATAACTCCCATTTCAGGATAAAAGCTAAAGGTCCAAGTGGAATTAATTTCATAAATTTGATAAAAATTTCATAAAATTTTCTATTTTTAACTTAATAAATGCAATTTTCAGATCATTAATATATAGCAATAGTTCTCAGCATGCCACTATATCTGTGTATAGTTCCATTCAAAAAGAAAATGCTATCTTCAATCATGCATATTCCTTGGGACATAAACTACTCTTTGAAAAATTATAATAAGCAATATGGTTTGAATATCTGTCTTTTTTACTCATATGCTCACAGGGAGCCATTTCCCCCACCCCGATTCTTTTATTCCAGATTTGCTTTGACAGGCTGCTCATCCATTCATATTCCATATGCTGTATTATTAAGAGATTTAAGATTGTTTCTTCACCATCTTCTGCTTTTGATTATTTCCACATCTTGTTGCACATTAAGGCTTTAGAACAACCAACTGACAATCCTGGAGGTGTCTCGCCTGGTCAGGAAGCATTTGGTAGTATTGGTTTTAGTGACACTTAGGTTGTCTTGTCTTATCACAAAATATTAACTGATCCTTGTTCTTGCCAAATAAAAGGGGACCTACATGAGGAGGGTTCGATTATATATTATCAATCAAAACTCTGCAGCCAAATAATATAGCTAATAAACTTTTAATGGTGTGGGTAATAGATATTCAAAGACTCAAGAATCTACAAAGATTTTTACAGTCCATGATGTCTGGTTCCATATGGATTGTGAGAAGACATTAACAGACTTTTGATGGCATATTTTGGTCTAATGTCTCTTGAGAGATCTAACAATTTTAAGAAAGAAGCTTTACTATTGTCTTGATTATGAACTGCTAATGTATTGCAGGTTCTGAAAGTTCCTGAAGGAATTTTGATAATTAATATATGGTACATTGTTGAATTATAGCCCATATCCCTGAGGATTGTAAACTAGCTATACAACGAAATGTAAATAAGAATCATTTAATAATGTTTGTTGGAAATGTCCTCCAGTATATATCTAATCACATATGTGTGATGTTATAAATTGTGTATGTAAAAAAATAAAAAGCAAAGAAATTATTCATTTAAAGCTTGGAAGCACAGACAAAGTGTGCTAAATTAATGTGATTCCCTATTCAACAGTATTTTTGTAATTTAACTCGTATCAAGTGATTGCTTAAGTGATTATGATAACCTTCACCAAAGAGCGCCAAAAATTCATGAAGGGAGGTCAATGTACAAGAGGATTCCTTTAAACCGTCACCACCAAGAGAGACAGTAAAACATATGGGAGAAAAGACATCTTAATACGGTTGGATTTATTCATTGCATCTTGTACTTTGAGTCAGGAAAAGAACACTTCCCATGAGAAAATGCAGAATATAATCTTCTTCCTTACTTTTAGGAAAGCAGACAGTCCAGGGCGAGCTGAGAATACATATCACAGAGGCGGAGACCTTGGAACATAGCCATTCCCATGATAACATCCCCAACTTGGCATCCAGAGCTCTCGAGAGCACTTTAAATATGAATAAAATGTTAGTAATAAAGGTTTAATATTTCAGGCAATCTTTGAGCAAATGCATCAAGAGAGCCCATGAATCTAAAAGTAGTTGTAAGGACACTGGATACTAGCAAGCTACTACATCTGTGTGGATCACAGCTTCCAGTGGAGCATTCAAGAAGAGGCCAATAGACTTGGACAGGGTCATTCTCAGCATCTTGACCCTAAAGAATTGCCATAAACTCCCAGGAAAAAGGAAAGGAAATTGAAACTTAGCAAGAGAATACGGTACAGACATAGTTCTCTTTCAAGATATAGTGATAGCTGTTCTCAGTATATTTCTTTCAGTATCTTTTATAATCTTTTTTACTTTCAACCCTCTCTAGTAAGTGAATGACTATGAAAGAATGAGCCAATCTGTACAGATCACAGACATATATAGTCCTTTGCAGCTTCTTTTCTGTAAATTATATCACTTCATTCTTCTAAAACATGGGGGTTGGTTAAAATTCTAACATTCTCTGGCTATAAAACAAAGCTCAAATAATACACATGACTGTTCTTGCTTTCTAAAGATAAGTAATAAACATTTCCTTTGAACCTTATGAACAAATTTTGGTGAGCATAAATTATTTTTAATCTGAGTATATTATATAATGAGTTCTCAGTACTGTCACTTCAATGTTTTAAAATAGTTTATGACCATATGGATCATATGTTGACAAAAATCTAAGAAATTATAATGTGTTTGTTTATGATGCCAATACTAGAACTTAAATTGGGACTCTAAGGCCCTTAGAAATATTTGAAACTCAGTTTTAGTTCTACGAGCCAGTGATTTTTGTGCTAGCAATAAAATAATTAATAAAATGTCTTAAAATGTGATAATATAACTGGAACATAGGCTAAACACATGGAAAGCTGTCATTAGTATTATTGTGTATAATCACTTTCTCAGGCAATAGCTATAATAACCAAGAGGTTTATTTCAAATGCTTCCACAAATTTGACTATCTCCTCCTAACCTGAGGATAAAGTAAGATCAAATCATAATTCCATAAACAGCCCCACTTTAAAGCCGGATACCAATCACATTATCAGAAAAAAATATTTCTTTCAGAACCAATTTATTTTTACAAGCACAGAATACGACATTGCTCCTGTGTCTGGTGGTGATAGCTCACTTGGAGAATACAATGCGGGAGAGAAGCAGACATGAGAGGCAAAAGGCCTGGGTTGGAGTTTAGTGACCACGCTTCTTCACGAAGCAACAGCAAGTGATAGCAGAAATCAACCATCTACACCTGAATGCTTGCTTCTATTCTTGCCCATGGTGTCTTCATTGACTCAGAAACACACAGTGTTATGGTACAACCGTTAGAAGAATTCATGGAAAATGTGTTTTTACACCTTTATTATTATGCATGTCTCTTCCTTTGATGGCATCCTCAGTCACTGCCCTGCGTGGTGAGTAGCCTGTCAGGATCCTAACAGTAAATGCCCAGTAGCATCCCTTATGATCTGCCATTCTGCCAGACACACTGTCCATCCTAATGAAAGCTCCAGCAAGTTATCTCTGAGTAAGAGAGAAACACTGTGACAGTGAACTACGTAATCTGCTATTTGTCTATCCTCTTGTGCACAAGATGCACACCAAGCCTTACTTCCTCTTCTCTAGCTTTTCTCTCCACTAGTGATTTCAGTGCATGGCTGCTGTTTGGATAACAGCACCATCTAGTGTGTTCTAGTCTTATGTTAAGCATGGGACTCCTTAGCTGTTTCCAAGTCTATTAGGCAGCATTACAAAGTTACAAGAAGGAAAATAAAAAAGGAGTAAGAAAGACAGGAAAACTCACATTCATTTTTGTCTTTAAAATGTGAAGGATTTAGAATTTTGAATTTAAAAAAATACACAGAAGACAAACAATAATTTTATGTCTAACTACATTCTAACATGCAAATCAATTAGCATAACTCCCATACATTGAACATCAAATATTACCACTTAATTACAAGGTAAAGGGTTTAAATTTAAAAGGACCATTTCCTTCGTTAATTGGATTATTAAGGGAGCATATTTCAGGCATATAATGAATAAAATATCAGAAAGTATTCAGATTATGAATCAGAAAACCAGGCCTACAAGGGAATCTTAGTCACATATGTTCATAGACTTGTCCTGGTGTCTAAGTGATCATGGAGAAAAGGGAATTGTGGGAAAAGGATGGTTGAATCCCACAAGAGGGGAGGGGTCGACTAGGAAGAAGAAACAAGACAATGGAAACCGAGGGGGGGGAAAAGAATTCTACAGTTGTCTTATCTCCATCTTTCAGAATTTTATATTACAGTGCCAAATCTGAAATCTCCCAGGAAGCAATTCTCTTATTTATAATTGTTAAAACTGTAGCATGAGATGCAAAAAAGGATAAGCCTAAACAAATGATACTGATAGAGACACTGCCCAAAGCTCTCATATAAATTTACTGGAAGTACCAGGACAGCATTTAAAGAAAGAACACGATTGAATCTTCGGGGCCATCACAGTTAAGACACTCTGCTATTTAACGTTTGTCTGTTGACATCTTGTAAAGGAGCAGATACAGGCTCGTGTGAGAGCAAGCCTAGGATATCCTGATTGGAATGTGCCATGTGGGAATCAGGGATAAATGTGGATGGATCAGGTACTGGACCTGTTTCTGATTGTTTCTAAGGCTTGGCTTTCAGATCATTGCTCTGGACCAGAACTCTCCACTGTGCCAGATTAACCTGTTACCGTGTGACCAATGCCTGTACTTGATTACAACGTCTTTCTTCATAGCAACATGTTTTCCTATAGGCTGAGTCACCTGGGAAAAAGTCTACTTTCATAATCAAATATGCTTAAGATACCTAAATACACATGAAAGAAAAACCTGCTATTCAGCTATAAAACACATTTTACCGTAAAGGGCCTAGCCTCTCAAAATTCTGTGACGATACCAACTAATCAGTTAGATTTCACACCTTCGAATCAAAATCTGCTTGGTCTTCAATTAGTACATCATGTGAATTTGAGAAAGACCAGTGAAGCAATTTTATAAAAGAAACACACATTTTCTTGTTTTTTTTCCTTGCCCAATAGAAGACATTTCTCTACATAATTTTCAAAAGCCCTAAGATTGATGGCTCAAGAAGTCACATATATTCATAGAATTGTCCAGCATGGTCTGGTGGGACAGACAAGATATCAGCAGTAAGGTACGATGATAGTATACTAAAGGAGGAAAACTTACTAGGGAAAGATTTAGCAAATGTGTTCTTTATAGTTTTTGGCAAAATTTGTAGTTAAGGGCTAAAAGTTTCAAAACCTGGAAATTGGTCACTCAAAACTCTGAAACTATATTGTATTTACACAAATAAAAAAAATAAAATAGGCAAACCCCTCAATCTTATTTTAACAAAACATTATACAGCATCTACAGAGGATACATATGAGATGTGTTCTTTCATTTTTCTCTCCTTCTATATACTTCTGTCTTAGGATTTTATTGATGTGAAGAGACACCATAACCGCCACAACCCTTATAAAGGAAAACGTTTCATTGGTGCTGGCTTACAGTTCAGAAATTTAATCCATTTTCATCATGGCAATAAGGATGGCAGCATGCAGAGAGACGTGGGGCTGGAAAAGAAGCTGAGAGTTCTGTGTCTAAATCAGCAGGCAACAGAAAGTGACCTGACTTGAGCATTTGAGACCTCAAAGTTCTTCTCTTAGTGATGCACTTCCTCCAACAGAGACTCAGCTATGTCAATAGGGTCCCACTTCCTGAGAGTGTCATATCCTATGAGCCTATGGGAACCGTTTTCATTCAGACCACGCCACCTTCCATTCTAGAAACCTTTAGTAGTTTTAGTCTTTTTCCTTTGCCTGGCCTTCTCGTTATACTGCAGTAATTATAAGCAATTCAATCTACCTCAGTAGCTTATTTCATTCCTGTGGGACAGTTTCTGATTCTGCCTTTTGTTGTAAAACTTTTCCTCTTTGTACTTAATTTTCTAGAGAACTTCAATTCAATACACTTCTCAAGCTAAAGGTCAACCACCCTTTCTGTTCAGAATCTCATCCCTATCTTTTTAAAGAAATTGGCCACTTCCATATTCAACATTTCTTCTGTATTCTATATATATCATAGTGCATGTAGCATTGAATAATGCCTAGTCATGCAGGTATTCCAACCACATGGTAAACACTGTAGAAAAGACAGATTCTTTCTACCCTATAGTCCATCCAAAACACATGACATTAATATGTGCTTAGAATGTAAGTGAGTAACCTGTGCTAAATACCTGCTCCTTTGGTCAAATGAAATGTACAAAACTGTTAAATAAAAAGGGTTTCAAGAAATTTATTTTGAGAGAAATGAGAAAGCCATGATTGTCATTAACTTGCATTTGTTTTTTTTTTTGGTTTATTTGTTTCTCTTTTTGTTTTTCAAAACGGGGTATTATTTGAGAATAGTTTATTGATTTTCAATCTGCACCCAAAAAGGATACATATTTATATCATAAAGATGTGTATGAGAGACAGAGACAAAGAGTTATGAATCTAAAAGATGAGCATGGGATGTACTCACTCATAATTGGTTTCTAGCCATAAAGGACATTGAGTCTGTAATTTGTGATCCTAAAGACGCTAAATAAGAAGGTAAACCCAAAGAAAAACATATAGTTATCCTCCTGGATATGGGAAGTAGACAAGATTGCCGGGCAAAAAATTGGGATCTTAGGGGTGGGGTGGGATGTGGGTAAGGGGAGATGGGGAGCGAAAAGTGAGAAGGGGAGAATGGAGGCAACTCGGGGAAACGGGATGGTTGGGATAAAGGAAGGGTGGATATGGGAGCAGGGAAGCATATATCTTAATTAAGGGAGCCATCTTAGGGTTGGCAAGAGCCTTGAACGTAGAGGGGCTCCCAGATGCCCAGGGCGATGTCCCCAGTTAGTTCCTTGGGCAGCTGAGGATAAGGAACCTAAAATGGCCCTATACTATAGCCATACTGATGAATATCTTGCATATCACCATAGAACTTTCATCTGGCAATGGATGGAGATAGAGACAGAGACCCACACTGGAGCACCGGAATGAGCTCCCAAGGTCCCAATGAGGAGCAGAAGGAGGGAGAACATGAGCATGGAAGTCAGGACCACGAGAGGTGCACCCATCCACCGAGACAGTGGGGCTGATCTATTGGGAGCTCACCAAGGCCAGCTGGACTGGGACAGAAAAAGCATGCGATAAAACAGGACTCTCTGAACACGGCGGACAATGAGGGCTGATGAGAAGCCAAGGACAATGGCACTGGGTTTTGATCCTACTTCATGTTCTGTCTTTGTGGGAGCCTAGCCAGTTTGGATGTTCACCTTCCTAGACCTGGATGGAGGGGGGAGGACCTTGGACTTTCCACAGAGCAGGGAACCCTGACTGCTCTTTGGACTGGAGAGGGAGGGAGAGAAGAGTGAGGGGAGGGGGAAAGGAGTGGGAGGAGGGGGAGGGAAATGGGAGGCTGGGAGGAGGCTGAAATTTTTTTTCAATAAAAAATAAATAATTTTTTTAAAAAAGAAATATATCACTATTTTTCCATGGTCTTTTGAAAAGCTTGTTTTTGCATTATGCGTAAATACAAAGAAATATAGAGTTGCTGATATTTGAAAATAAGAAAATTTATCAAACACTGTTAATCGTTTCTCAAGAAGCAACAGAACTCTTCTATATTCTTGAGTAATTCTTGGAACAAGAAAAGACCGATGTGAAACAGGCTCGTGTACAAGTGACTATAGGTAACTAAAGACTTCTGGAAGGAGAGTTAGTCTCTCCCAGGGATGAACCTCCTTCCTGGCTGTTAAATACAGAGTAGTCAGTCCTGAAGCCATATATACACAAACAACAAAGTAGACTCAGTAGGTTGTGTTTATGTATATCTGTACATACACATGCATGAATACTGTGTGTGTAACAACAACAATTAAGGAATTTGAAAGTGGACATGGAGAGTGTCAAGGGGAGGTATCTGGGAGGTACCAGAGGAAGAAAAGGGAGAGGGGAAGTAACAAAATTTAATTTAATTTTAAATTAAAAATCATACTAAAAATAAAGCTAAGTAAAAAAAGAAATTATTCTTAAATGCTGCAGGTCATGTCTCAAGGCATAAGAAATCCACAAATAAGAGCCAAGTAAAGAGACTTCCACAGCTTCCATGTTAGGAATTCTAAGTTAATAAATAAAAATTTTAAAATTTAATTTAAACAAAAGATAAATTTAGCAAGTACTTGAATTAAATAAAGCACTCTGTGAAGAAAACTAGTTCATTACAAGTATGCAGAGCTAAACAAGACATTTGTAACAATCTTTATAAGAGCCAGAGAAATTTGCCCTTATAAATTTTGAGGAGGGAAGGCAGAACATTATGAGTCAGAAGGTAACATGTGAGGCCATGGTATATATGGGTCCATTCTCTAGACTTGATTCAACTATTGTAGTTACTCTCCTTCGGGACTGAGCCATCTTCATAAAGCCCACATAACCCTGACTCTACGATTAATAAGTTAAAGAAGGTGGAAGAGCTCATGGGTCCTAACCTTTATCTCTGTACTGTTTAGACTCTGAAAGACTTTGGGAGAAACTTCACCATCCTTAGTTTTACTCCCTCTGCTGATCCTGCCAGGCTCCAAAAGACAGCTGGCAACCCATGGTCACACAGACAGCCTTAGTTAATCATGTGAGTCACCAAACAAAACGAAGAGTCATGAACACAAGAAAGATCTGTGGAGAGGAGAGGTGTTGACAGCTGTGATAAAGAGGCAGGGGATGGGAGTGGCCGGCTGCATTGCACACATGTAGAAAATTATCTTAGAACACAATTTATCATAATAAAGAATACACATCCTATACATGCAGTTAGGATATTTTAAAAATATTTTTTAGTGATTTCTGATTATCAATGAACGTAAAAATATATACCTATCAAATTAAGCTGCAGAGGAATAGTGTCAACAGCCTTATAACCAAAACTGGATGTGATTCCACAATTTAAAACAGGGGTCAATTGTGTACTGGGGCATGCAATTTGCTCTAGGTATGCTTCAAGGCAAGAGAGAAGAGATAAACTTTTTCTTTTTTGAGACAGGGTTTCTCTGTGGTTTTGGAGCCTGTCCTGGCACTAGCTCTGTAGACCAGGCTGGTCTCGAACTCACAGAGATCCGCCTGCCTCTGCCTCCCAAGTGCTGGGATTAAAGGCGTGCGCCACCATCGCCTGGTGAGAAGAGATAAACTTTGAAACACAGCTTTAGCATAAGATCCACTTAAAATTATCAGGCATCTGTCACACTCTAAAAAGAATGTATATCCCTTAAAGGAGTTCAACTTCCCATTTATATGACAGTAATTTTAGGCTTAGATTCAAAAATCTGTCTCCAGCTTCTGATTCTAGATTATTTAGCAACTCCCTAGCTTTTGGTTTCTAGGAACGCTATATAATGAAGCTGTTCCAGCTCAGTATGAGAAACATTTCCCACACAAACCTAAACTTTCACTGTTTATATTCCTTCACATTTTTAGAAGCAACTATCTTTGAGCAAGAATTATTGTGTCCAGTTTTAAAGACACTTACACATGATAAAATGCATCCTTTTACAACCATCAGTTACAATATTCATCATAGATCTTCAGCAGAAAATTATTCTTATCTGTATCTCACATGGAAAAATTTAAACCACTTTACAATAACAATAATAACAGAAGGATAACCCAAAGCCAATATGCCTAAAATGTTCAAATACAAAACTATTTAAGATGTTGGTCAAGAGACTGAAAAGATGGGCCAGTGGTTAAACTCACTGACTCCTCATCCAGAGAACCCCAGTTTGATTCCCAACACCCACAAAGTGGCTTAAAACCATCTGCAATTCTGGTTCCCAGAAAGTATTGCCCTCTTCTGGTGTCTGTGGTCACTGCATGCACATGGGGCACAGCCATAATGCAGGCAAAAATACCGCAAAACATAAAATAATAAAATAAATAAATAACAAAGGTGTTGGTTGATAGTTCAGAAAAACAAATGTATTTTTATTCATAAGCTGTCATGCAGTCCTGACCTACTTGTCTCCTCTCCCAACCAAGAACTGTGTCAAATGGAAATGGCAAGCCGAGGAAATGCATGCATGCAAGATTCATCCTCCACTTCTGACCATAAATGTGAAGTGACAGCTGCTTCAAGCTCTTGCTGCTGGGACTCACTACCATGATGGACTCAACCTTAAACATGGGTTAGAATAATAACTTCCTTCTTTAACTTGCCTTTCTCTTGGAATTTGATCACATCAACAGAAAAGAAATATGACAAATCCTTACTTGCTCCCTCAGCCCAAGCTATTCATTATATTTCTGTTGAGCACTAGGGAGTTCTTTTAAATTTTGATATGAGCATATTCATAGATGAGCCTGTAATTGTTATACTTCCTTTTATGAATATAATCTTTATCACTTTTAGATGCTGAACAATCTTTGTATCCAAGAGATAATTCTCGAAAAATGCATGGTGTACCATTGGATATGGTTTACTATTGTTTTGTTGAGAACTTTTGAATCAACGTTCAACAGGATTATTGGCCAATAGTTTCTTTCCCCACCATAACTGTTGAGAACTTAATTTAAAGTTGTCAAGTGATTCATATACATTAGCTTTTTAGAGACTTCTACTTGCTTGTTTGCTTGTGTAATATATTCTATTTCTGAGCATTATGTACAACTTTGTGTTGATTACAAAGAATCAAACCTATGCATTTTGTATAAAGAAGTGGATCTATGCCCAGAGGTGCTATAAATTTTTTTTACTAGATTTAATACAACTTTTTCCTGGACTTTTTCTCAAACAGAATTGATCTGTGTATCACTGAGTCAATATTTTCATGGAAAAAAGAAAAGCTCTGATTTTTCTCTTCAGCTATATTTTTGCTAATCATGAAAGTTATCATGTTTCTATTGTTCAGAATTATTTCATTTAAGCAGTAGTATTCAAGCTGACAACAGATTATACTAAACTTAATAACTAAGAAAAACACCTAAAAAGTAGTGACACAGAAGACATATCAGTCAAGCTATATAAAGTGACTCTATCCAAAGCTCTTTTTTTTTTCATTCTAAGGGGAAAAGTCCCACATTGAAGAGGGTAAATTACAGTTTAGCAACTTAAAGAAAATATGAAGCCAAGACATAATAAAGACCCATCACCATGGTATGGATCATACTCTGTTCTATGAGCCAAAAATAGTTTCTAGGAAAGCAGTGTTGAATTCTAAATCCCATAACTGTGTTTTCCCTCACTGGGAACATACTCATTTCATCTGATGATAAAATGGATTTTCCTCAAGATATGGGCTTCTCTTTGCACCTGTAGGTAAAAAACAACAACAACAACAAAAATGGATATTCTTTTCATTTCTTACTCAAGGAAAGATTTTATAGCAAAAAAAACTATTTGGTGTAATATCAATTATAATAATTCAGGCCTTAAAATGTTCCAACAGTAAGGATTGGTTAATAAATGATGATGCATTCACATGATGATCTACTTAGAAAATGTGCTTTCTGTACAATGTTATTAGGGTATAAACGAGGCAAACAAATGATAACTAAAACACAAGCTAACTGGGCAGAGAAAAGCACATGCTTTAAAACAAAGTTTTTTTAATTAGATATGTAAGTCCATTCCACATATGTTTCCTAGTCTTCTGCTTTAGTCAATTGGATGTGATAGCAGAGCCCAAAGGAATAAATATGGTCAACTCTTAAGTCACCTACCATGCAGATTCAAAAATGAACAGATAAACCACTACTGTAGGGTACATGTGTATATATATATATATATATATATATATATATATATATATATATATATGTTCATATAGATATATACAAATTTTGCATTGCATATATGTGTGCTCCTGTGCTAGTGTATGTATATGCAATCACAGAAAAATTTGCTAGTTAAGTAGAAAGAAAAGGAAATTGAGCTTATAGCTGAAATACAAAAGGCTTAGAGATTTTCTGGTTTAAAATTCACCTTTTTTTAAATTCCCATCCTGACCAAAGTTTCCCCTTTTACCTCTCCTCCTCAGACTCTCCACCACCTCCCTTCTGCTCCACCCTATCCAGTACTCCTCCATTTCTCTTCATATAAAAGGCCAGACCTCCCATGAATATTAACCAAACATGGCAAATCAAGTTGAAGTAAGACTAGGTACCGCCCTTCATTTTGAGGTTAGACAAACAATCCATTATGAGGGAAAGGGTCTAAAGAATAAGAAAAATAGTCAGAGATAGTCCCTGTTCCCATTGTTAGGAGGCCAACAAGAAAATCAAGCTATACAACTCTAACACATATACAGAGGGCTTAGGTCAGTCCCATGTAGGCTCTCTGGTGGCTGGTTCAGTCTCTGTGGGGCCTCTATGAGCCTATATTAATTCTGTGGGTTTTCTTGTGGTGTCCTTGATCACTTTGGTTCCTAAAATTCTTCCTTCAACTATCCAACAGGATTCCATGAGTTTGCCTAATGTTTGACTGTGGGTCTATACGTCTGTTATTTTTTCAGTTGCTGGATAAAGTCTCAGTGATGAAAATTGGGCTAGGTGCTAATCTATGAGTAGAGCAGAATATTTTTTTAGTATTTATTTATTTATTTATTTATTTATTAAAGATTTCTGTCTCTTCCCCACCGCTGCCTCCCCTTTCCCTCCCCCTCCCCCTTAGGATCACTTGGTTTACATTTTTGCAAGTCTCGCTTGGTTCTATTCTAGGTCTCTGGGTTATCCAGCTTCTGGGTTTTGGTCCTCCAGCCAGTGGCAGGAGTGGGCTCCCACTCATATGAGTCTCAAGCTTGGCCAGTCCTGTGTCGACCACTCCCACAATTTCTGTACAATCCTTATTCCAGCACATCTTGTAGGCAGGGAAAATTGTAGATCAAAGAATTTGTGGCTAGGTTGGTGTCACAGTTCCTCCACTGAAAGTCTTTCCTGGTTGGAGAACATGGTCAGTTCAGGCTCTGTGTCTCCCATTGCTAGGAGTCTTAGCTAGAGTCACCCTCACAGATTCCTG
The DNA here is from genome assembly GCF_014885135.2 of Alexandromys fortis. Taxonomy (NCBI): domain Eukaryota; kingdom Metazoa; phylum Chordata; class Mammalia; order Rodentia; family Cricetidae; genus Alexandromys; species Alexandromys fortis. Next base: position 701,943 of record NW_026067938.1, on the reverse strand, counting down.
GGAGTTTCCACTACACTAAATTTCTATCTCATCCCTGAAATGGCTCCTGATTCCAGTTGTCTCTCTCAGTATTCTTTATTCATTCTTTGGTTGAGGGACTTTTGGGTTGTTTCAGGTATGTAGCTATTATGAATAAAGCTACTATTAATATAGTTGATCAAATGTCCTTGTGGCATGATATGGCGTGTCCTTTGCTCAGGAGTTAAGGTATAGCTGGGTCTTGAGGTAGATAGATTTCCAATTTCTTTTTTTAAGAAATTTAAGGTAAACGTATAAGTTTACACTCACACCAGCAAAGAAGGGGTGTTCTCCTTGTTCTGCGTACTTGCCAACATGAGTTGTCATTTGTGTTTTTGATTCTGACAAGTGTAAAATGGAATCATTAAGACTGACATTTTCCTATTGGCTAAGGATGTTTAAACATTTCTTTAAATGATTCTTGGTCATTTGAGATTCCTCTGTTGATAATTCTGTTAGGTCTGTACCTCATTTTTAATTGGATTATTTGTTTTGTTGATGGCTAGTTTCTTGAGTTCTTTCTGCAATTATTCTGCTGTCAGATGTGGTGTTGGTGGTAAAGATCTTTTCCCATGATGTAGGTTGCCATTTTTGTCATTGACAGTATCCTTTTCCTTACAGAAACTTTTCAGCTTTATAAGGTCCCATTTATTAATTATAAATCTTAGTACCTGTGCTATTGGTGTACTGTTAAGTAAGTTGTCTTTATTGTTGATTTTCTCAAAGAATCAACTCTTTATTTCATTGATTCATTGTATTGTTTGCTTTGTTTCCATGTTATTGTTTTCAGTTCTCAATTTAATTATCTCTGTCTTCTCTTGGGTGTGTTTGCTTCTTTTTGTTCTAGAGCTTTCAGGTGTCCTGTTAAGTTGATAGTATGAAATCTCTCCAATTTCTTCATTAAGACAGTTAGTGCTATGAACTTCCTCTTGGCACCATTTTTATTGTGTCCCATAAATTTGGGTAGGTTTGTTCATTCATTTTCATTGAATTCCAGGAAGTTTTTAATTTCTTTCTTTATTTCTATCTTGAATAAGTCTGAAGTAGTCCTTCAGTAAGGAGTACAAGTGGAGTGTTTTGTCCCAACAGGCACAAGCCTAGTCCCAAATAACTAATTCAGAGTCTGAATATGAATTATAAAAACTTGAACAATAGCTTGGGCTTGTTATTCGTTAACACTTATATTTTAAGTTAAGCCATACATTTAGTTAGGCTTTGCCACATGGCTTGATACCTTTTCTCTATATGGCATGTCCATGTTTATCTCATTGTATCTGCCAACAACTCTGTCACTCTGCTCTTCTTTATACTGTCATTGTAAGTTTGGGTTCCCATATAACTTCCTGCCTGGCTACTAGCCAATCAATGTTTTATTAAACATTAAACATATTAAAATGTTTTACTAAACTCAAGTGACAAATCTTTACATTATACAAGAAAATTATTCCATAGTAAGGGAGTTGTTCAGTTTCCATGAGACTTTCTGTTGTTTCTGTTGTAATTGATGTCCAGCTTTAATACATGGTGGTCTGATAAAATACAGGGGGGTGTTCAAATTTTCTTGTATCTGTTGAGATTTTCTTTGTGACTGAGTATGAGGTCAGTTTTGAAGAAGGTTCCACTAAGTGCTAAGAAGTTACAGTCTCCCTTGTTTAGGTGAATTGCTTTGTAGATATCTATTAGGTCCATGGGATTCTGAATGTCTGTCAGTCCCATTATTTCTCTGTTTAGTTTCTGTCTGAATGAGTTGTTCATAGGTAAGAGTGAGATGTTGAAGTCCCCACTATTAATGTGTGGGATTTAATAAGTGAATTAAGCTTTACTAATGTTTCTTTTACAAATGCAGGTGCCCATGCATTTGAGGTATAGATGTTAACAACTGCTTTGTCATCTTGGTGAAATTTTCTTTTGATGAATATGAGATGCCCTTCTCCATCTCTTTGATTAGTTTTGGTTGAAAGTCTATTTTGTTGTATATTAGAATGACTACACAAGCTTGTTTCTTGGGTCCATTTGCTTGGAAAATCTTTTTCTAACTCTTTACTTTGAGGTAATGTCTATTTTGGATGTTGTGGTGTGTTTCTTGTATGAAGCAGAAGGATGGATCCTATCTTTGAGTCCATTCTGTGTGCTCTGTGTGCTTGTGTCTTTCCTTTAGGAAATTGAGTCCATTGGTATTGAAAGATATTAATGACCAATGATAGTCAATTCATGCTATGGTGGTATGGTGGTGATGGTGGTGCCGGTAGTCAGTCTCTCTCTCTCTCTCTCTCTCTCTCTCTCTCTCTCTCTCTCTCTCTCTCTCTCTCCTTCTTTCTCTCTTTCTCCCTGTGTGTGTTTGTTTGTTTGTGTGTGTGTGTACACGTTTTCCCCCCTTCTTTTGGTTTTGCTGGTATGAAATTATTTATTTCCTGTGCTTCTTGGGTATAGTTAACCTCCTTGGGTTTGAGTTTTCCTTCTAGTATCTTATGTAAAACTGAATTTGTAAACAGATATAATTGTTATATTTGACTTTATTATGGAATATCTTGTTTTCTCCATCTATGATGATTGACAGATTTACTGGGTAGAGTAGTCTAGGCTCATATCTGTGGTCTTTTAGAGTCTTCAAGACATCTGTCTGAGGACTTTTGGCTCTTATAGTTTTCATTGAGATGTGGGGTGTAATTCTAATAGATCTGCCTATATGTGCTATTTTGCCTTTTTCCCTTGAAGATTTTAATATTATCTCATTTTTAAGTATGTTTAATGTTTTGATTTTTACGTAGTGAGGGGACTTTGTTTTCTGGCTCAGTCTATTTGATGTTCTATTTCTTCTTCTTTGTGTCAGGAAAATTTTCTTCTACAATTTTGTTGACAATCATTCTCTGGGCCTTTGAACTGGGGATTCTTTCTTCCTCTTCTATTCTTATTATTCTTCTCATTATTTGGTCTTCTCATAATGTCCCTGATTTTCTGGATGTTTGGTATTAGAAACTTTTTTTAAGTTTAACATTTTCTTTGACCTATGTGTTTCTTTGACCAGCTTCTTCTATTATATTTTTTATACCCAACTCACTTCCCCTCTGTTTCTGTTCATGAAAGGGCTGGTCTTCCATGGTTTTCCTTTGGTTTCAGTTTCTTCTCTGATCTTATGGCTTGTGTGGCCTGTGGTTTTGATAACCAGCAAGTCTTCAGGTCCAGTAGGGTGTCTCCACTGGGGTTTTGGTTTTCTATGTGGCCTTGGGGACTCAGGTACTATCTTGGTACCTGGGACTCCTAGTACCAATTTGTCCTCTGGAAAATCAGAGGTCTACTAGAGTTGTTGTCCTGGGGTCCCTTTTGTACCAGTGTGACCTCTGGTAGAGAATGGGTCTTCTGACAGAGTATTGGACCAGGATATGGAGCTGAGGGGAGGGGGTAACTATTCGGGATAGCTGTGCAGGCTCTAAGAAGTGTTAGTGAGCAGTCAATGTTGTCTTAGCTGGGATTCCTACTACTGTAGTGGTCTTCAATAGAGCAGCCATGTTTTCTGCCAGAGTCATGAGCCAGGACATGGAGCCTATGACAGGGTGTCTAGAATTCACTTCTTTGGAGAAAAGCAAAGGCCACCGCAGAAAGTTTGTAAGAGGCAGAGGATCAGAGGGTTTCCTGGAAGATTGTGTATCCTATCAGAAGCTATATATATATGTAAAGCTTAATCAGCACAACCTCCAAAACATAGCCAAACAAGGATGACACAAACAAACATTCCAAACTCCGTGGTAGAATACTCACTAAGGCCTCAATACCAGGAATTACAGTCAGCTGTGTATAGCTGGGAGCTGGGAAGGTGGTACTCCCAGGGAAGAGCGCACCAACTGCTTGTCCAATGCCAAATAATCAGCCCTGAACACACACACACAAGTAACTTTATGTGGATTCAACAAGTTATATGGTATAAGGGAGGGTTTGTAGGAAAGAAATGGAATGGATCAAGTTTGTAATTAAATTAGAATCTCAAAAAAAAAAAAAAAACAACAGATAAGTCATGGGCTTATGAAAGCACAGTGGGGAACAGCAAAGAGTGATAAGAATAGAGACAGAGACTCACATTGGAGCACCGGAATGAGCTCCCAAGGTCCAAATGAGGAGCAGGAGGGAGAACATGAGCAAGGAAGTCAGGACCGTGAGGGGTGCACCTACCCACTGGGACAGTGGGGCTGATCTAATGGGAAATCACCAAGACCAGCTGGACTGGGACAGAAAAAGCATGGGAATAAAACAGGGCTCTCTGAACATGGCGGACAATGAGGGCTGATGAGAAGCCAAGGACAATGGCACTGGGTTTTGATCCTACTGCATGAACTGGCTTTGTGGGAGCCTAGCCTGTTTGGATGCTCACCTTCTTGGACCTGGATGGAGGGGGGAAAACCTTGGACTTCCCACAGGGCAGGGAACCCTGACTGCTCTTCAGACTGGAGAGGGAGGGAGAGAGGAGTGGGGGGGAGGGGGAGAGGAG
>NW_026067938.1:601958-697184 GCF_014885135.2 Alexandromys fortis | reverse complement strand
ACTCCTCTCCCCCTCCCTCTCCAGTCTAAAGAGCAGTCAGGGTTCCCTGCCCTGTGGAAAGTCCAAAGTCCTCCCCGGTCCATCCTGGTCTAGGAAGGTGAACATCCAAACTGGCTAGGCTCCCACAAAGCCAGAACATGAAGTAGGATCAAAACCCAGTGCCATTGTTCTTGGCTTCTCGGCAGCCCTCATTGTCCGCCATATTCATAGAGTCCGGTTTTATCCCATGCTTTTTCAGTCACAGTCCAGCTGGCCTTGGTGAGTTCCCAATAGATCAGCCCCACTGTCATGGTGGGTGGGTGCACCCCTTGTGGTCCTGACTTCTTTGCTCATATTCTCCCTCCTTCTGTTCCTCATTGGGACATTGGGAGCTCAGTCCGGTGCTCCAGTGTGGATGTGAGGCATTTTTATGGAACTAAAGCCCAGTGTGCTGCACTAGGGTGTGAGCATTATTGTGGAACTAAAGCCCAGTGTGCTGCACTAGGGTGTGAGCATTATTGTAGAGACTCTGGGGAGCCACTGCAGCTTTAAGGCAATAGAGCATGACATCAATTGGTCTGGCCTTTAGTGAGATAAATCTTGTGGCAGTATCGACAGAATTAAGGGTTGAGAAATCATAAATAAGAAAACCAGTCTGAGGCCTTAATCCACAACAGAGCAAAAAGGGAAATAAACAAAGTCAGTGTGGCCTTACATTTAAGAGAAAAGCCCGCAGTCAAAAAACAATTCAGAGTTTGTTTAAAATGTGGTCACCGTAGCTCTGTGTGTGTGTGTGTGTGTGTGTACAGCTTTATTTCTGTGATCAGCACTGAGATGAGAGGGCTAGACTTATTTATCTCACTCAGTCTTCATTATAGTACCAAGAGATACATTTAATTTACCATGTCTGTTACACAAGGTAGAAAGAAAAATTAAGAGGAGTTAAGAGAAGTTAAATAGCTTAGTGAGGATCACATTGCGAGTAATTACACAGTTGAAAAGGAACCCAGGTCTGTTCCCAGAGCATGACAAATCCCTCAGATAAATAGCCAGCTGTTTGTCTGAATGACCGCAGGAAATGAGAGAAAAGCATAAACTAAAGATGGCCAGGTTGTTTTGCTGCCTTAGTGACTCTAAGAGCCTAAGTCTGTGTTGGTTAAAACCGCATGGGGAAGGAAAACAAGTTATAGCAAGCAATGGGGGGGGGGTGGAACAAGAATAAAGAAAAATTTTCATGTTGGACATGATTGTTTGGAATACTAAAAGATATCAATATGTTCAGTAAGAAGCTGGGGGTTTAATTTATGCTAACCATACAATCCCGAGTTGCCAGGGAAACGAGGGTAACAAAGCACATGGCTAAAGTGCATAGTGTGTGGTTCTAAGCCAACAGAGCTGGAAACAATTTCCTAAGAAATGACTTTTCTCCCCGACTGCAAAGAAAGGATGATGTCCCTAAGAAAGAGAAAAAAAAAAGCCACTTAGAAAAGACTAGGACTTGCAGGGTTGAAGAAGATAAAGACTAAAGAAAAGTTTGAATAAGAAATATTAAGAAAGACGTAAAACTATTTCAACAAGCATAGTTTCAAATATCAAAGAGGGACCATGTTGGAAGAGAATGAGAAATGTTTGTTGTATTTGGCTTTCAAGAGACCATTGTTGACATTTAAGGGAAAAAATGGTTCAGTTTAAGAAAGAGGTTTGAAACCCTATCATTGTGATGTACAGCACAAAGGGCTTGTGAGAAAATAGATTCTCTGAAATGGTTTCTGTCCCCTGTTTATCTCTCCCTGAGTCCCATAAGAAAATGTCAGAAGGTCAGAGCATCATCTATCCTTACACAGAAATACTTATACACTTCTGGGTAGCAGAGATTTTTATTCTCTCTAAGTGTCTGTTACTAGTCCCTGAGAAAATCTCTATTCAATAGTGAAAAAAAATGCTTTCTCCTCACTTGTGTTGTGTGTGCACACGTGTGTGTGCATACACATGTGTCTGTCTGTGTGTGTGAGAGTGAGTTTGTGTTTGTGTGTAGGATGTTCGGTTACTAACCTACTCCAAAATGGTTTTTGTTTGTTCTATAACCTAAGCACAACCTGTCAGCCTAAAAGATAAAATGGGCATTGATGGAGGTGGGTCTTGTATCTTATCTGTTGATTTCATTGGTTAATAATAAAGAAACTGCCTCGGCCCTCATAGGACAGAAAATTAGGTAGGCGGAGTAAACAGAAGAGAATTCTGGGAGAAAGAAGCTTATTGAGGGAGTCGCCATGATTCTCCCACTCCAGACAGAAGCAGGTTAAGATCTTTCCTGGTAAGCCAGCTCGTGGAGCTACACAGAATATTAGAAATGGGTTAGAACAATATGTAAGAACTAACCAATAAGAGGCTGGAACTAGCCGGGCCAGGCAGTGTTTGAAAGAATACAGTTTCCGTGTAATTATTTCAGGGCATAAGCTAGCCATGTGGGCAGCCAAGTGCCTGGGATGCAGCCCCGCCGCTCCTATCTCAACAGGGCATGCTCCAGCTGTACTCAGCGGCGTCATTTTTTTTTTTTTTTTGTTTTGCTTTGTTTCTTTGAGAACCAGCTTCTGGTTAGAAATAATACAGCTACACTGTTTTGTGCAGGCAGATTTTCAGTGTTAAAGAGTTTCACACATTGATATGATAAATTAGTCAGTTGCACTTCCCATCCACAGCTCTTTCCAGCTAGATGGCTTCTCAGCAAGCACCTCTACCCTGTTCCTGTTTTCTGTTTGTATGTGGGCTCATGAGTTTCATTAGAGTTACTTACCTGCACATGAATGGGAAGCTATTTCATCGATCATGGGCATTTTGCATGACTGTATCCAAAACCCTTAAAAGAAAAATTTAATTGAGGAATGACTTTGTTTTACTCATAGTATTGAAGGGTGTACTTCATAGCCTCTTCAGCACGTTTAACCAGGACAACTGATATATGTATGTGTTAAATGAGTTTCTTCTAGTAGCAAACAGGAAGCAGAAAGGACACAAGAAAAGAATAGGGCAAGGTAAACCCTTAAAAAAATGGACACTGTGAAAGAATGGTCTTCCAACCAGGTCCCATCTTCCAGTTTCTAACACTTCTCAATAGTCTCTTTTATCTTAAATCCATCAGTGCATGAAAGTGTTGATTGGATTGATTGGACTACAGCCCTCAGCATTTAATTGCCCCTGTAAATACTCTCAAAGTCACCCACACAGGCGTGCTTGACTGTCTTACAGTGTTTCTCAATCAAATCAAGTGAACAATCAAGATTGCACATCACAGCAGGTGTCCCATAATTATGAGAAGATACACAGTTTGGGGTAAAGTTTTGAAGAAAATAACATTCAACACCAACATTGAGAAAGAAGTGCAAAGAGTAAAGCCAGAGAGAAAAATATTATACCCACAAAGAGACTTGTTGATTTTTGTTTGTTTGGTTTTGAGTTACTGATTTGCATCCACCTGGCACTCAACCATTGTGGCAGAAGACTGTACCTTGACGAGGTGGGTTTGTTATTATTTTAATCAACATCTGTGATGCAGGTTGTGGTGTATTTCTCTGTAGAGCAGCATGCTTCAATGGAGGGGTAAGTGCAGAAGGGCCTGGACAAAGATGCTTGAAACAGAAAAACCTTCTAATTAGCAGTTAGTGCTTTCCTGCATTGCTCCTTTACGTAGAAATATCCTTGCATAGGGAAGTGGAGTGGAGAGTCATAAAAGATCCTAGCAGCTACACAGGTCTTAGAATTCCATGGCATATATAATAGAGGTGAGAGTTAAGTTTTAGAAAGTATGAGAATTTCTCTATAAGTTTGCAGAATTTGAGTTTAATACATGCTACAGAGTACGGCTCACTCATGCTCTGTCTTTAATTTGTTAGCACCAGGTATTAGGAGGCAAAAACACACCAAGAGTAATATGACTCGAACTATTCTTTTTTTTTTTTTTTTTTTTTTTTTTTTTTTTTTNTTTTTTTTTTTTTTTAGTTTTTCGAGACAGGGTTTCTCTGTAGCTTTGGAGCCTGTCCTGGCACTAGCTCTTGTAGACCAGGCTGGCCTCGAACTCCCAGAGATCTGCCTGCCTCTGCCTCCTGCCTCCCGAGTGCTGGGATTAAAGGTGTGTGCCACCACCGCCAGGCTCAAACTATTCTTTGTATTCAGGACCAAACAAAAGAGTGTAACTTTTTGAGGTTTGTCTAAGGGGTGAATGAAAATGACACAGAGAAAGACTGGATAGGCTTCAAAGTGATGTGGTGGTTGCAGTGTTAATGGAAAAAGCTTCCTTCTTGGTATTATCTTCTCTAAGAGAATTCAACTGAGAGACACAAACACTTTAAAAAGAGGCTTACTTAACAAAGTGCAGCAGAGCATATGCCCCGGAAGAGACTTGAGCAGTTGTCGAGGAGTAGGCACGGCAGCAGAGATGACTCTGGTTGGTGGCTTTTTATGGAGTGTTTCAATATTTATGAAGTATGCGGCATGTTCGTGGGGATTACGTACCCATTTGGCCCTCCCAAATATGCTAGACAAAGTCTCCTTTTTTGCAACGTTTCTTCCAATGATCATTTTGAATAGACCATAAAATTGGGGGTGGGAATTAGAGACGGTTAGGAGAAAAGCAAGGCAAGTGATATAGCGATGCCAAGATTGCTTCAAAGTGCAGACTCTGCATGTGTGGCACAAGTATAAGTATCCCGGTGTTTTAGTTTCTCAAAAAGTGAGACGAGTCTAGCTAGAGCTTCAAATGTATTTAAGGGTATTTTGAGTTTTGGGTATTGAGATATAGCTGCAGTTTCCCTAGTTCCTTCATGTTTAACTCCCTGCCTTGCCAGAAAACATAGCTGCCAAGGTACAGCTGCATGTTCCCTCCGTTACCTCTTATCTAACTCCTCTTTGTTTACTCAGTCCCAGAAATGGGATTTTGTTGGCTCCCTGTTGGGGGGGGGCTGAGAAGAGTAAAGTTAGTGTCTTTAGGGTCACTTAGAAAAGATCTGAGCTTCACCATAACTGAAGGGGGAATGAGTTTCAAAGATCCACCCTGAGATCCGCTCAGGAATACATTGCAAATGCTTTCCTAGTTAAATGAAGATGAGGGCAGGGTAACCCAGCTCTCAAAAGCAGACTTCTTAGGGCCAAAGCAATCCCATAGGAAACATAATGTTTTCAAGTGTTGTATCACCAGCTTAAAGAATTTATTTATTGATTTGTGTGGCAGATACATAGCCAGATCTTCTTGGGTGCACATCACTCAAGCATCAATAACTTATAATAACTCAAAGACAAAAATGACAACTAAAAAGATGTGCTTCTTCTTCTAGAGATGGTAGTGAATTGTAATAAACCTTATGCTGAAGATTTCTTAAACTGAAATTAACAAATTACAAATTAAGCCTATTTTGTACAGAGTAAGCAGCAGTATCCTAGTGAGAATAAGGCATCCAAGAAATGTTTACACTTTGCTTTTTATACAGGACAGCCCTAAGACAGTCCTCAGTGATTCCTGCAACTACCCACCAATGCAGATATTGCTGGAGTTGCTGACTCATAACAAATGGGGTAAGGCAAAAGAAAGTGGTACTCAGACAGTAGGACTTAAATTACACTGTGATTTCAACCTCTCTGCTTTCTCTCCTATCACTTCACTGGAAGAATACAATTGTCATGTCATAAGGGCAACTTAAATGGCATATGGATAGGCTCATGGGTGAAAAATTGAAGCCTCTGACCAGCAACAAAATATAGAAGGCTACCTACTACATAAATAAGTTTGCAAATGAGACTTGTAACTTTTGCTTGACTACAGCCCTGAACAGCAGCTGAACTACAAGCCCCTGCATTGGAATCAAATAGAAAGGGCTCCCAGATTCCTAGTAAAGAAAGAGTACGATGATATGTTTGATTCTTTGAACTGCAAAGGTTGCCACAGGACCAGAGTAATCACCATTATTCCTTTCACATACAGATACCAAAGCCACTACTGTAGTATTAGCTAACATTAAACAAGGGGTTCAGGAATATTTAACTGGGAAATCTGTTCTAACATCTGAGGATAGTAAGACTTTTTAAAATAGTACTTGTGAAATAGTATCATAAAAGATAATAAACACCTACTGCTGAAATAATAAAAATAAAGGTTTCTGAGGATTCAGTGCCTGTAATCATGTGTGTAGAAATTTAAGAAATCCTCTATCACGGAGGGAAAAGAATTGAAAAATGCAAATTCTCTGAATTTCTAATTTCCAATGCATGTCAAGAAAGTTGAAATTTTACACATCAGTTTTCTTAAAGTCTAATGGGTATAGCTTCTTGTGAATTTGGAAGCAAAAACAGGGCTTCTATTGATGTTGAGTGCTACTTATAATTATAGGATTCATAAATTTTTATTATATTTAGCAATAACAACATTAATCTCATTTTGGAACTCCTGACATTTTACTTTAGAAAGCAAGGATGGACTTATTGAAGATGAGAGTACTAATACAATAATATACTTTCGATCTGAAATATAGTAGCCCTGCAGACGATTTAATTAGTGAACTATAACACTCATGTCTGAACCTTATTGGTGGCAAAATTTATCTTTTTCATAGGTTGAGCCAAGAGATTAGAAAAGAGGAACAATAGTCTCTCTTTGAAAGAGCAATAAAAAGAAACTCACCTTGTAAGTTGGCAGCTAGCCTGTTTTAGGATCTGGATCTCTTATCAAGGAGATGTAATGTTGGGCTTACATGCTATTCGCAGTAAGAAAAGAGAGACTATTAGAAGGGCTGGTGAAAATGCCTTCCTATACACACATTATTCCTGTTAAACAGATTCTCCTTTATTCTCCGGAGAATCAGTGATTTATCTGGTGATCAAATTTCAAATGAAAACACTGTTGTATCAGTTACTTTTATGCTGTCTTGACAACATAGTTGACAGAAACAACTTTGGACAAGAAAAGTTCATTTAGGTTCTCGATTTTACAAGGTCTCGATCTATCATAATGGGGAGGAAAGAGTTGTGGCAGTGGGAGGTGGAGATGCAAGACCAGGAGGCAGTGAAGTTCAGACACCAAGGGTTGGACTCTAACCCCCAAGGGCTCACTCTAGTAACCCCTTGCTCACACTGCACTCAATCTCTTAAAGCAGTGGTTCTCAACCTGTGGATCATGAGCCCAATGGTAATCACATTACCCTTTCATAGGGATCACATATCAGATATTTACAGTAAGACTCACAACAGCGGCAATGTTACAGTTATGAAGTAATACTAAAAAAGTTTATGGTGGGGGGTCAGCACAACATGAAGAATATTAAGGAGCCACAGCATTAGAAAGGTCATGAACCACGGGCTTAAATGATGTGTAGTCTCCTGAACTAGTAACTGGGGAACAAGCCCTTAAAACACAGTAACACTCTTCGTAGAGAATGATTCTAGTTCCTGGGGTAGGGTATGTATTTTCTCTCAGCATTCATATCCCATCACACTTGATGGGGACATCTAATACTGGGGCCCCTTTACTAAGTTAATTTGGCTTTTACAATGCACTTTGACCAAATTAAAATTTCAATACTTTTTTTAATTTTCTACATACATTACTCTGTAGTTTACCTCTGAATTTATTTAGACTCTAGCAAAGAACAAACACATTACAGCCCCTCAGGGAAATTCATGCTTCTATCAAAATTCAAATCACTGAAAGGACTCGCTTTGAAATGTTCAAAGGTAATGATGCAAAATATCCTTTTAATTGTGCGCTTTTATCATGATCAACTTGATAAGTGATTCAAGCATTAAGAGAATGCTCCTTAAAGCATTGTTTTTCGTTGTTTTTGTAATACGAATAACATTGGGAAAGCAGTAATTAATGACTGTATCTACCCTGTGCTCAAAAGCTAGGCATATACGGCTTCTAATCCTAGCTTTAGAAAATTGTTTTATCTTGCTGAAGCCTGTTTGTTCAGTTTCCAACTTTATCTTCATAATGAGAAAGAGTAGCTACTCTGGACGGCTAATGAATAGATAAATAGAATAATCTATAGCAATAAATAAATAAATAAATAAAATAGCAAAGTCCAGTCTAGTCTCTAATATTTGTAAGCACCCAAATATTGGAAGCTGATATTATTGGAACATAAAGTTTATTTTGCTACATTGTATTATTATTAAGTTGTTCATTAGTCACAAAACCTTATACCAGCTTTTACCCAGCAGGTTTGAACACTATAAATTTCTTGAAGTTAAAATTTACTTAAAATATTTTCATGAACAATTTCTTTTCTATCTAGCATATGATTAGTGAGTATATTACTTTTGGCAACCATCAGGGCATGCTCCTTCCTTCTACTTTAAATTCATAATGTGCCATTTCAAGCTAATTCAAACATTTAATCAAACTTCACCACTTAATTTGCGTAAATTTTGGAGCTAGGAGGCAAATGGGGTCAAGGAATAGCAGACCCTATGGATGTTGCCATAAAAAGTCTGTTGATCCGTTTAATATTAGGTTTACATGTAGTATGCCCATGGCATAATTTAATGAATTCTCATTTGTTGCCTAAGAAAAATCTTGCTGTTTTAAAAATCCTAGTCCCTAAATATTCGCGGAGGAAAGTTTCTTGCTTAAATTATCTTACTAACTGACCTGTCAACCATTAAGAAACTTTGAAGATGAAATGTTTATAAATTTTGGACTTCAAAAATAGCCCTCTCTTCTTCTCAATTTATTCCTTTTATACGGGTATATAATGATCCACATTCTGTATCTTGTGTCCAACGGGATTCTTCTTTTTTTGCATTTTATTATTTATTTATTTATTTATTTATTAAAGATTTCTGTCTCTTCCCTGCCACCGCCTCCCATANCCCCCAATCAACTCCCCCTCCCTCTCTCATCAGCCTGAAGAGCAGACTGGGTTCCCTGCCCTGTGGGAAGTCCAAGGACCACCCACCTCCTTCCAGGTCTAGTAAGGTGAACATCCAAACAGCCTAGGCTCCCACAAAGCCAGTATGTGCAGTAGGATCAAAACCCAGTGCCATTGTTCTTGACTTCTCAGCAGTCCTCATTGTTCGCTATGTTCAGCGAGTCCGGTTTTATCCCATGCTTTTTCAGACCCAGGATCAGGGACAGAAGGAGAGAGAGCATGCGCAAGAAACTCAGGACCGCGAGGGGTGCACCCACACACTGAGACAATGGGGATGTTCTTTCTGGAACTCACCAAGGGGATTCTTGTATGCTCACCTTTTCTAAGAGGCTCATAGGTATTCCAAAAGAAACTTTGCTGGGCTCACATGTATTTTCCAGTATTGCAGACTGCGATTTTCAGACTGATTCACCTCAGCACCTATTTTCCTCTTTCCCACACTTCTCCATTTCTTTCTGTTATGGTCCACAAATCTTTAAGCAGCGCAAATAACTCCCAAGACTCATTCATGTTACACAGTTCTCCAAGTTTCCTAATGTAAACAATATTTTGTAGAGAAACTATATATGAAATTACCTAGTGATAAAAGGGTATACATTCAGTATAGCCATTTCAAAATGACAAATGATAACATACAAGCATTGACACCTTAATTGATCATCTCTTTGCATTTATTTTTAAATTTTGAAGGTCATTATTATGTAGAATATAAGAATAAATGCTTTATTAATTATAAACATTATTAATAAAACTGAAATAGAACCATTGAGGATAACTTCAAGGGGAAGAGAGGAGTAGAGCATGGATGATATGAAAATGGCAAACTGTTTTAGCTATCCTGGGTTTTTTGTTTTTCCAATATGAAGTTGAGTATTGTTCTTTTGATGTCTGTGAAAAATTGTGTTGGAATTTTTATGGGGATTGCATTGAATCTACAGATTGTTTTTGGTAAGATTGCATTTTTACTATGAGAATTTTACAGATCCATGACCATGGGAGATCTTTCTATTGTCTGATATCTCCTCCAATTTCTTCCTTCAAAGACTTCAACTTCTTGTCATACAGGTCTTTCACTTGTTGATCAGAGTTACCCCCAAGAGAGTTTATATTAAGGGTGTTGTTTCTCTGATTTCTTTCTCAGTCCATTTATCATTTGTCTATAGATGGGCTACATGTATTTTCCTGGTAAGGGGAAATAGATGAGATATCCTTGGTAAATTGTGTGAGAGTAGTGATAGGGAGGATATGGAGAGGAATTGGAACATGGGCAATCCAGTTGCTCAAGTTGGAATGGAGGGGGAGAGTAATGAAAATGATATCTTGATGGGGGGAAATTTGGGGGTTAGGGAGAACCCTAGTGCCAGGGAAACTCCCAAGAATCCACAAGGATGATCTCAGTTAACCGGCAATAGTGGAGAAGGTACATGAACTAGCCTTCTCCTGTAAGTAGATTGGTGACTACCATAATTGTCATCACAGAACCTTTACCCAGTAACTGATGGAAGCAGAATCAGAGATCCTTGGCTAAGCACTGGGCAGAGCTCCAGGAGTCCAGTTCAAGAGAGGGAAGAGGAATTGTATGAGCACGGGGCAGGGAGGTGTCAAGATCATGATGGGTGAATACAGAGAGACAGCTGACCTGAGCTAGTGGGAGCTCATGGACTCTAGAAAAACAGCTAAGAAGCCTGCATTGAACCAACTTAGGTTCTCCACATGTAGGGCAAGAATTGTATAGTTTTCTCTGTTTGTGGGACCCCTATCAGTGGGATGAGGATCTATTCTTGGCACATGAGCTGGCTTTTTGGAACCCATTTCCCATGCTGAGATGCAATGTTCAGTTTTGATACAGGAGGAGGAGCTTGGCATTGCCTCACTTGATATGTTATGCTTTGTTGATGCCCATGGGAGACCTGTCCCTTTCTGAACAGAGAAGGAGAGGGTGGGAAGGGGGCATATGAGAGATGAGGGAGGGAATGGGAAGAGAGGGGACATAAAGAGAGGGAAAATAAGGGAATACAGGAAAGGATAACTGAAACAAGATTTTTGAAAGTCATATTAGAAAATACTATCTTAACCACTGAGCCATCTCTCCAGCCATTGCCTGCTCTTCCAAAGGTCCTGAGTTCAATTCCCGGCAACCACATGGTGGCTCACAACCATCTGGAATGAGGTCTGGTGCTCTGTTCTGGCCTACAGACATACACACAGACAGAATATTGTATACATAATAAATAAATAAATATTTAAAAAAAGAAAATACTATCTTAAATGCCACTGTATGTGTGTGTGTATTTAGAAAGAGAGAGATGTGTATGTGCATGTGTGTGTGTGTGTGTGTGTGTGTGTGTGTGTGTGTGTGTGTGTGGTGAGAGGTAGAGACAGAGATAGAGAGACAGAAAGATAAGAAAGAATAGAGTTTTAATTGAGTTATCTTGCAACAGGGAAAAAATACTCCAGCTACACACTACACATTCACAATTTTTTATTTGTTTTTCCCAGTATCAGGAACAGATTATCTTTTCTTCAATTTCTTGCCAATAGTACCATAAACCCATATGCATTATATGCTACTCTAATAATCCTACTATAGTTTGATGGTTATTACCCTATTAATGAAGATACCCTACACTTGAGCTAAAAGACATAGACAAATAAAAGATACTGATTTCAAAGCTCTACCCTACTGGCTAGCTTTCATGGTGTAGAAGATATTGTACAAATGGCAGAGGAGGAAGGTAATCACCTGTACTGTCATACTGTGAACTCTGTGAGCAATAATGATGACCGCCTCAGCAGGATATGCCCACCAGTACAAAGGTGACATAAATGTTATTGGAATAACCAAACACAGTCTGATTAAGACTTCTATTATATGAAGTTCATACCATGTAATTCCTTTGTACCATAATCCTGTGGTGAGACTGCTTAAAGGATCTAGTGAACATTCTATTACTCTTATTCTGCTAAAGGGACGTGGAATTAAACTCTACCCTAAACAAGTACCCTTATACACATAGATTAGTGCAACCCTCAGCCCTCATCAGTGAAGCTTCTTTTTGCAGTAGATGACAGCAAATAATGAGAACCACAACTGATAAATGTGTGGAAAAGAAAAGACTGTGGAATATTCAGTGGGGCATCTATATCTCTTTGTTCTTCTGATGTTTAGGGAAGTGGGGAGATTTTAAGAGTCAGAGGTAATGGAAGACTACTTTGGAAAATGTTTTCAGGGATTGATAGCACCATTTTACATGTGAACTCACAATTGCTATGACTCCATGCACAAAATTTATACAAGATCAGGCCAATTAAAATCCCAACATGGATAGACGAAGAACTCACAAAGTCCTTCTACTAGCTGAAGAATGATTGGAAATTGATGTTTTCTACTAGGGGATGGAAAGTTTCAGACTGCTTCAGAAACAGCACCTTTGATGGGCAGCCTAGTCTCAAGTGGATGGCCCTATGTATATAATAGAAGCAATAAGTGAACTCAGTAGATATGTGAAATTGGGAGAGAAAAACAATTGCTGTGGAACAATGGTCTTGTACTCTGTAAAGATCTGTCACTTGCATTGGTTTAATAATTGATTGTCCAGTAACTAGGCAGAAAGTATCAATGGGGGAACCAAAACAGGAGAATTCTGGGAAGAGGGAAGGCTCAGTCTGCAGTTGTTACCCAGACCAAGAGGAAGTAAGATGAAAATGCCTCACTGATAAAAGGGCCAAACCATATGGCTAACACAGACAAGAACTATGGGCTAATTTAAGATATAAGAATTAGTTAATAAGAAGTCTGAGCTAATAGGCCAACCAGTTTATAATTAATGTAGGCTTTTGTGTGTTTCTTTGCGACTAAATTGCTGTGGGACCAGACAGGACAGAAACCTCTGTCAACAAGTACGAGGAAAAACTAAGAAGATTTAAGGGGAGTAAATTTTTATCAAATATGTTTTATATGCCAGCATAAATTTCTCAGGCAATAAATAAAAAGATAAAAACAAATTCTTCATTTAAAAAAAAAGAAAATCAAGTGAAAGATATCCTCATTACCCATTAAGATAAATACATAGAAGGAAGCACATTTGAATATTATAATCTCTCACATTCTTCAACTCTTTGATTCATTCTAATGTAGAACTGGTTTTATATTTCCTTGATAAAATAAGCAAAATCCTTTCAAACATCAATCACACTTCATTGCTAAACATAAAAATATTCATTGATAAGAAATATTTTAAGAGAACAAGAATATATTGAGTATTTTAAGGAAGGTTTCTCTTCCTCCTCCTCTTCCTTCTCCCTGCTCCTCTTTCTTCTTCCTTTTTTTTTATATAAATAAAGCTGAGAATGCTTACACGTTGTTTTGCCTTACCAATAATAGCTAAAATAAAATAATATCTGGTCTGTCCTAGTGCACTCCCTATTCTGCACATGCATGTACACATGCTCACACAAATTGTTCTGCTTCTATTTTTCAAGCAGAGTGAATATATCAATATAATTGCCACATATATAATGGCACCTAATTATTTTTATTTGCTGTAAAAAAAAATTCTGATTCTAACTGCCAGATTGTTCTGGTCAGAATCAGGAAAACTAAAAGAGAAGGAAACCCACACTATTTCAATTTTTATTTCAAAATGACTGCTTTGTCTGTTGCATACGCCAATAGCAAATGCCTTTCTATTATTGTACATTTAATTTGATGTGTCAAGTATTCATAGTCTAATAATGGTACAGTTTCTCCCTTTTTCACAGCTAAATGGTAAAGATTGTGGCAGACAGTGAAACACGAGAAGAAACAGCTTTTATTTCAGACACGATCAATTACTTTCCTCTCAAATAACAAGCAACGCATGCTGCTGACCATTTTCTTTCTATTCACTGTTGGTTTGCCTTCTGGGTGTGTTTCTTTAGAGTAGTTTGAAAATATTTAACAGATATGGGCAGAGTTGCTGCTAAGAACTTGATTGCATTAATTTGTTTTTGAGCCATTTCATCACTCCAAGTTCATTTTTGTATTATGTTTTTACAGTGGGAGAAAGTTTGATGGTTATTCTGACACTGTTTCCCTAACATGGTACATCAAATCTTTTTAAAGACTTGTAATGACAATATTTGGAGAACAGATATTTTCCTTTAGATTTAGCAGAAATGTCGTTTAGTAAATAGTGTAGCTTTAAAAGAGAAACTTGAATAGAATTTCAAAGTGTGTCAGAACAAACTAGAGTCAGTTCAGTTTTCTCAGATATAAATACATCTTGAAGGGCTGAGTTTGTTAAATATATATGACTAAAACATACACTTATTGATATAGAAAAATTACTATAAAATGCGAGGATAGATGTGGAGAGAGAAAGCAGCATAAGGAAATAAGTTGCTTATTTTTAAAGAAGTACTTTTAAAAGAATGCACTCATGATCATACATCCATTGAAATTCCAAAAGTAAAAAGAAAATCTTCTAAATTCATTTTCACATATTTTGCTTATGTTCTCAGGATATAATATGTTTCCTCTATGGTAAAAATTTAAAACCCCTTTTAAATAAAGCTGATGACTCAATACCTGGTCTGTCATGTGATAACAATTTTTAATGGTACATAAACCTACAATTCATAATATTATTCTCGAATTAGAAGGATGAAAGTCATTTGTGACAATATGTGTAGAATTAGGGGTCATTATGGTAAATGAAACAAGCCAGACACAGAAAGACAATTATTACAAAATCTCATGCATATATGTAATGCTTTTTAAAAATGATACGAAAATTTGATGGTGATGTGCAGGGGCTGTTTAAGAATAAAGAGAAGACTTGGAGAAACCTCAATAAATGAGTGGCATTTAACTATGAATAAGAAGTTCTAGTGAGCTATTTTATAGTACCTCTACATATTTAAAAAAAAAAACTAGAAGAAAAGTATTTTTGAATCCTTTTTTTTAGAGAAGTGATATATTTGAAGAGTCATAAATTCATCCTGATTTTTTCTTAACGGAAATACTACATGATGTCTCACTAATACATAAAATTTTGGGTCTGCATATGAATTAAAAGTAACTTTCATTAGGGCCTATAGAGATGGCTGTTGTTAAGAGCACAGGCTGCTTTTTCAGAAGACAAGGGTTCAATTCCCTTCCTACCAAGTGACTCACAATCATAAAATACAACACACATAATATAATAAACCCCCAAATAACTTTAGTTAATAGAATGAATAGAAACTCATGGGTAGCAACCAGGGAGGGATGCTAATCTTTCAAGTTCTGCTTTTTGTTTTTACCAACTTGATCATCTACACACCGAGAACAGCGGACAGTCTGTAGAATACAGCTGACAATGAGGAAGAGTCTTGAGTGTGACCTTAATGTTTTACTCACTGTGAGAATGCAAGCAGATAGCCAATTCTCAGTTTATTTCCGCTTATTGGGTTATTGGAAAATTAAAGAAAATGTGTGGTGTCACTGGCACAGTAGCTGACACACAGCAATTGTTAAAGATACATCTTGTCTCAA
This sequence comes from Alexandromys fortis, assembly GCF_014885135.2. Taxonomy (NCBI): domain Eukaryota; kingdom Metazoa; phylum Chordata; class Mammalia; order Rodentia; family Cricetidae; genus Alexandromys; species Alexandromys fortis. The sequence continues at coordinate 681,773 of NW_026067938.1, read as the reverse complement.
CATCATTGAAGGGAACGAGTACCACTTACACAGTAAGACTTTCTGATAAACAAACCTACATGGGTTGTCTAATTTAGGCATGCCTGGTAACATTTTTCCTGGTTTAACTTACACTTTATATATGTGTGTGTGTGTGTGTGTGTGTGTGTGTGTGTGTTCAGAAAGCTCAAACATGTGCACTGAATTCTTCCTGCTGTTTCATTTACTATTACATTGCATAGCTACAGTGGCAGGTCTTTAATCTAAAATTTTCATGCTTCAAGCAATTTAATATGTTAGTTGAGACAAGTTTTAAAAAAAACTAATGTTGCAACACAAACAAGCCTCAGATCAAGATTTTATTTCACACAGTAACAGGGTATTTTTTTTTCATCAGACTATTTTCAGCCAAAAGTAAATTCAGAAGCATATTGATTTATTGCCGTGCTCCTTTAACAGATTCCCCAATACGAGCTCAGTCTGTGCTCAGCTTTCGAAGCTAATCAAAGCCTCTACCATTTTTCCACCAGTGTTTTAAACTTTCCTTTCTTTCTTTATTCTTTGCAGGATCTTGGACCCTGTGGGATCTGTTTTCTTCATTTAATCTAAGTCTTCCTTTTCCATGTAGATTTGTCATCTCCTTTAACTTCGGCATTTCTTCAAATGGGAAAACTTTAGCTTCTGGAAAAAAAAGGTTTTCTGTCTCCATTTCCTCATAATTGTTCAGTGATGAGCACTCTTGTCACTGCTCCCAGAAGATTCCTTCACTTCCCTGTCCTCTTACTTCTAAACATGATGTGGGATTCCCCTTTGTATGCTGTGAATACCATTGGTTAATAAAGAAAGTGTCTTGGGCCTGCAAAGGGAATAGAGGTAGGGGGGAGAACTAAACTAAATGCTGGGAGAAAGAAGAAGGAGTTAGCAAGAAGCCATGTAGCCCCACCGAACAAAGATGCCAGAACTTTACCCAGTAAGTTACTGCCATGTGGCGATAGCCAGATTAATGGAGATGGGTTATATTAATATGTAAGAGTAAGCAAATAAAAAGCTAGAACTAATGCGCCAAGCAGTGATTTAATTAAACAGTTTCTGTGTGATTATTTCAGGTCTGAGCTGCTGGGCAGCCACGAAACAACCAAGCAGCCTCCTTTCAACATAAACACATGCAGTTACTTCATATAGAATCGAGCTATGATTATAAGCCTTTAGCACTGTAGACATTGATCCTTTCTTCTATAATTTTCTCCATTTTTTCTCAATCTCCCAGTGGAAACTAATTGCTTTCAGTTTATATTTCTGGGAACTTCACTTGGATTTCCAATTATGTTCAGGTCTAGTATTACTGTTGACTGGATTCAAGTTTGCCTCCTTATTTGAATAGAATGTCCTTATCCATAGAATCATAGCTTTTCATGTCAGAAATATCTTGTAATTCTGAGAAAACAGGCAAAACTTTCAAGAAAGCTTGGTATTGCTCAGGGCTTCCCAACTCTAGACTTCTAGTTGTGTTAGGAAACAAAACCCTTAAAGGTTTTTTTTTTTTTTTTGCTATTCTTTTTGAGTTGTATTCCTCCCTCAACAGAAGGCATTGCTATTCTGTCTTACAACAAATGTAAAAGTGACTCTGAGCAGCCAGTGTGCACCAGGGAAAAATGTGTGATGTGGCACAGTGGTGAAGTGTATTACTAACTGCACAATCTGACTTTCATACAAGATCCTATTTAGTTTTCCAGATGATAATTGTGGCAATGACAGAACTATGTACACAGCCTGACACATTTGGTATACAATGGTCCTTCTAACTGCTCAATTTTTAACTTGTTTCTGGATAATTATTTTTGAGTAATGTGGCTAAGCAAGAAGTGATGGCAATGAGTTTGCTTCTCTTTGTTCTTGACCAGGACTAAAATAAAGACAATGCGGAATCGCAGTCAACTAAAGTCATGTTGCTTATTCTGGAACCTTCCCATAAGTGAATATTTTGAGACAAAAGGTGGACATAACTCCCGCAGATAAGGCATGCTGTACAAAACACTGTGCCCCAATTGTCTACAGCCCAAATGCTGATTTTCCCCTCTTAAAACTTCTGCCCCAATTCCAATCTTCTGAAAAACAATTAAACTGTCAAGCATAGGCTTTCTCATTCAGAATTTGGACCATATCCTGCCATTGACATTTATTTTAATCTTCTATTGATTTCGGTGGGAATTCTGCATGGAGAGTGAAGGCAGGATACAACCCTGGAGGAATTTCTGCAGAGAAGGCTCCCACTTTCATCTCTTTGTGTTTCATTTTTATTAAGTTGAGGTCATGACGCCGCATATCTAAAAATAGCTTCACAGACTCAACCTCTGATAAAGACTTCTATTTTTGCATGCAGGCTGTAAGGTCACTGAGAGTATCAACGTCTCATAGAGAACAACTATGTGGTAAATTGTGTTTACTATTACGGTTTTGGTCAATTTTCTAAAGAAAACAATGGAAGAAAAAATACTTGTATACTTTTGAAAATGTCACTTTAACTTTACTATCAAATGCCTACCTATCACAAGTTTTTTTCAAATAAGATGTCTATCTGGACCATAATTAAAATATGAGGTCTAATTTAAGGCAGTCATTTAAAGTTGTACTGTTTCCACCTATGTAATTATGATCTTAAACCTTTTTTTTTTTTTTTTGGAAGATGTCAAGTTGTTCAAAAAGCAGCTAGATGCCATTAACCTCCTTAAGCTTTGATATCTCGGGAGTATTCTCCTCCACTCTGTCTATTCTCTGTGTCTTCCAATCTTCATGCTCTCACTGCAGATGTTCATTTATTTGTATTGATTTGAGATAAGGTCTCACCACATAGCCTTGGCTGACCTGGAGCTCATTACGTAGACCAAGCTGGACTCAAACTCAGATCTCTTGAATTCTGGGATGAAAGGTGTGTACTGCCATGCCTGATGGCCTTTGGATCTGTGTTTTCCTTATTCCTCTCACAAATCTATCTGGATTGAAGAGTTAAGTTGATGATCATAAATAAAAATTAAATAACAAAGTAGGCAAAGTAGAAACTCACATACATACAAACATGTTTTTCTTCTGGAGAACACATTCTTTGTCTGTTATAAAACCTACAGATGAACTGTATATTGAGCTGCATGGATTAATTGAAAACTTTGTGCGGCGGAAGTAGAACTCAGAATCTTACTGATTGCTCTTGCACCAATATCTCCACTGATGACTGAAAAGGCTCTGGTCATCTCTTCTACCTATGTCAGAATTTCCTTTGAAAGCAGACAGTGATCTGAAGCTGGCCGTTGGAGTGGCAGAGACAACAACACACATGCATCATGCTCCAGCTTGCCTCCAGCAGTGATCTTGCTTCCGTTTCATTCACAATAATGATTTTCAATCATATCTCAGACCAGCATCTGCTTTCTAGAGATCTAAGACCAGCTTTCAGAAGGTAGTTATCCCGAGAAGGTTATAAAAGCCTTCCCCCCCCCCCACAAACACTCCGCTTGTTCCAGTTTCTTATATCAAGATGTATTGCAGATTTCATATGTACTGTGAGCAACATGAGCTTGTGTTCTATTTTTAGACTATGTCTAGCTGTTGTTGTTCTTTTGGTAGGGAAAAGCTAAGAAATACAAATGCAATACTGATAATGGGCTTTTGACCTATTTGGTAATTACATCAAAGTCCAAACCTCAAAATCCAAGTTAAAAAAAAAAAAAAACCTAAAACATAGCACATGTCAGAAAGACTGATGTAGATTACTGATACCCTTAAACAACTACAAATGGAACAAATGTTGAGGTCTAGTGGAAATTCTTTTTATTTGTCAATCTGGCCCCTCAAGCAAATGAATGGAACTTAGAAGATGGTAAACCTTAGTGCTGATAGAGAAATGTGAGTCTGAAGAGCTTGCTGGAAAACCAACATAACCTAAGCAGTGAGCTCCAGGCTCAAAATATAAGCTGGAGAGAGCAACATAGAATATTTGCTCTCAGCCTCTATCTTCCACACTTAAAGCTACGTGCATCACTGACAGACATATTTGCACATACATGCCTACACCAAACACACACACACACACACACACACGTGCGCCCTTTTTTTTTAACATTAAATTACTTAACTAAAACTGCCCATTTACAGGCTTCAAATTTATGTTCTAAAGCTCACACACATGGAGTGTCTTACATAAACCTAGATTGTCTCCTGCCATTTCTATCCACTGTCGAGTCATATGAGAACTGCGATTTGTGATTTTACAACACCCATGTTTTGGATTTTATTTAGAGTCCTGGATCATAATTCTCTTCCTAAGCAAGATTATAGAAACTATAATATCATTTTACTCAATGTTAGTCATAGGAATGCCAATCCACTCATGTCTGAGAGTAAAGAAAGGCCTTTCCTATTTCAGGGAACCCTGTCCATACCTAGGAGAGAGTAGCTTTGCACAGACAGGCCAAGGACGACCTGAGGAGAATTGTCTTTTGGCTATTGAATTTCTCTATTAAATATATTCTGCAATGATTTTTTCTGTAAATATACCTAGGGTCAAAGTTCCAAGAGCTTCTAAGGACTGAGTACATGGCAGAACCTGGAGGATGGAGCACAGGTTTGGCTTGTTAGTCTTATTCATCTCCCGTGGTACATCATCCCATATAACTTTCATTTGCATTCTGACATAATATCATAAATAATAACTGGTAAATGTCTGCCCTTGAGTTGCATGAGTCTCTTGAGAAAATTCAAAAATTTGTGGTGGGAATTGTGGTAACCTCAGTTGGTATTGAGCAATATTGGTGAGAACAATCCAAAGCGTGTTACTGGCATTTAGAGAGGGGAAGCCGGGTTCTTCCTAACTGAATCTACTTCTTTACTATCTAATGCTATTCCTGGATGGATAATGTCAAAATCAAGTTCTATTATAGACCCAAAAATCTGTGTTGTGGTTGGTTAGTAGTAGGAATTGTTACTGATTTTTGCATTGGTTTTCATAGATAGCCATTGCTGAAACAAGGAGGCAAGCCCATGGAAGTCTTTGCAAATGTCTCCAGTATAGATTTTAGAGTAATAAATCTATCTAGAAAGTATAGTTTATGCATATGTGAATTTTGAAACAAACTGCATTCAGTAACTGGGGAAACACTCATATATTTGGTGGTAGCCTTTTAGGCAAACAAAATGCCTGGCCTACACTGGGTCCACTCTTGGCAGATCCAAAGACATTTGTATTCTATACCTAAGTAATATATTGATACAATGTATTGAACAATACTATTATCAGACAAATAAGAGTCCAGATTCCAAGAATGTACTCCGCAGTCTTCTGAAACACCTTATTGGAAAATTTCCAGAGATGAAATAAATATCAAGTATATGATCCTTTCTGACCTTTAGAACTCATAAATAGCCCAGGTATATCTTAAAAGGTCCTTGATTTGACCCTGAGTTACCCTGGACTTTGGGGTTTGAAATCTTTAATTTATATGATAAGAGAATGTTTGTTCTTCTTATAACATGGTCAAAGGCTGGACTCAAAAGTTTTTTTTTAGAAAAGCAAGATAAATTCCTGGTCTCCAAGTGACTCTCTTGGTGTTTCAGGAGCTCAAGGTAATAACCAAGAGTCCACTCTCTTGGGGTCTACTATCTTGGAAGTCTGCCAGCTTGAATTGCTATAAGCATGTGGCTATAACACTTCTGTAAAAATCTGGAGTAGGGGGCCAGAAATATGGGGTCGAATGTCAGAACACTTGCTACTAAATCTGATGACCCAAGTTCAATATCCAGGGCCCTCATCATGGAAGAACAGAACCAGCTCATACAAGTTGTTCTCTAGTCTTCTGACCTTTAAATACACACACACACACACACACACACACACACACACACTACCGAAAATAAATATTAAAAATATAAATGATTATCTTCAGTGGGAGAACTATCAGGAATCAATTTCAGGTATAATAAAGCTATCCTTTTGTCATAAGGACTTTATTAATACTTTTTGCAAGGTTATTCTTAAAAGTAATCATAAAGCCTCTGGGAACTCCTCCTAAAAAGATACTCAGACCATTATTAAGCAGCTATTGCAGTCTTTTGTATGTCTCTATTCTCCTTCCCTGCAAAAGGCTCTGGGAATTTAATGAGATGTTACAGGATTATTTTGTCTCAAGCAGTTCCATCACCTGACCTGTCCTTTCTCAGATATCCAAATCAAGTCAGCCAGTAATGGGCTTGCCATCTGTTTCCACCACAGGAATCCCCAGTTATCTAACTAGCACCAATGGATCTTGCAGACCTCTTTGATTATCACATGGTGCCCGATGCCAATCATTGCAATCACATACATCTTTTCTTCTGATGATTGAGTGTGATCAATTGGTTTCTGTCACCCCGGGAACTTCCTTTGCCCATTGAAATTAGGGAGTATGTTCACTTGCAACATCTTCCTGCAGCTTCGACCGCAATCAGTCAGGAGAGGTCACGGCTCTCAGCAGTATAGTTACCATGGCAGTGATGGATAGATGCTGTTTCTTCATAACTTTCTGCAGATCAAAGTGCAGTGGGGAGAAGCCAGGCACCCATGTTAAATTTACTCTGTTTTACCGACTGATGTTTTGGGGGTTCCTTTACGGTTATTACTCCAAAAAGGTTTGCCTTCTCAGTGTGATTTAGCAAGAGTTGGTTGATGCCAAACAATTATAATTACTTCCAACTGTCGAGATCATGTCAGATCTAGAATTCTGGTACTCATATGGATAAATTTAACCCAGTCTAAATCCATGCTTTTCCCTCTTTGCCAAATAAATTTCCTCCAAGTCTTGCTAAATTTCCCCAATTTTTTGCTGGTATGAATTTGAAAACCGTTTTAGTTCCTTTGGTGGGTAAGTCACAGCCTTCTAGTCTTTATTATAATTTCTTCTCCCTGTCTTTACTCCTACTCCCAGGCAACAACTGGATGTATTTCACTTGAGATCTCTATTCAGCTTAGTGCAGTAGGGTTAACTGCTTCCTATTGAAATGAAACCCCCTGTAGCCAGAGGGATTCCGAGTTTTTAAGCAAGACATAAGAGCCTCTTAAAATGTGGAAATGGATTCTTTCAACTAATAGAGAAAGTTCACTGGGGTTAGGATACCTGAACTGCTTTTATCTCTAGATACTTCCCCTTTCAAGTCTGGTTAGAAGTTCCCTTACTATTAGCTATTAACCTAATATTCCCACACCCTTTTTGCTGAATCCATAAATTCAACTGTTGTACCAATTGGCAATATTATATATGAATATAAATGTATATTAGTGTGTATGTGTGTGTGCAAGAAACAAAAACCTGCAGAACCCTAATCCAAACAATTTCTTACAATATGTAGAATTGTGAGACTCAGAGCCACTTAATCACACAAAGTAGTCAAGCCACAACCCACATGGTCAGAATATTTCTGTTTTCTTTTGTTTATTCCCACATGATATCTATATTCTAAGGCCATTTCACCTCAAGGCTCTCGGACAGGCATGAATTGTAACAAACACAGGTAAAGTAGGAGAAATAGTGGCTCCCTATAGCCTCTTTCTACCATGTGGATGTTTCAGATAACATGCCTTAACAGTGATGGATTCTGCCTACATTGTCTTTTGCATTTGAACCATTATTCTGCTCTGCAAATTTCTGCTTTTACTCTGGGTCCTTTACTTGGTTTTAGAAGGGTTTAGAAAAGTTCTTTGAAGGCAAGCATGTGGTTTTACAGTCCTTTATTGTTGTCTTTCTAGTTTTCCTTGGTACTCAAAATCTATGGGTAGAGCAAGTGAGAAAAACTGCTACTTGGAGAGGTAAGTTACTGTGACAGTGAAAATCGAAAATAACCTGGAAGGTCTATATTAGTGAATAACTTCCCATCATACAATGTAAAATGCTTTTGGTATATCATTATCCAAGTTATCTATCCCTTGGTACAATTTTGGTAGGCATATTTTCTTTTGCATCTCATGGTCCAAGAATCTTCTTATTGGCTAAAGCTTAGATGTGAATGAAAAAGGAGGAAATAGGTTTATTTTTTAATCTAAATGATCCAAGTCTGATTACTTTATGGAAATGAGTTACCATTTCTGGCATGTTTTTAGCAAATGAGAAGTTGATTGTATACAGGAGAACTGTTAAGAGGGAAGCTCTAAAAATATGCATATCCTGATTCTGGCTTTGGCCAGTCATATATCCTCCTCATAACCCCTGGTGTGTGCACCCCTGGCAGAGTAGGAAGTGCTGTACTTTCTTACTAGCTGAACTTTGTGCCAAAGTTAAACTCCAGTGACTTAGGTTGAATCATGTGAATCTACTTTACTTTTCCCACATTTGCCAAGATCTACATAATCCTAAACAAAAGGACCTCTAAGGGCTACTCTTTTTTTTTTTTATCCAAATCTTAAACCAAAGTCTTTGAAGTGATGTAACAGTGATGTGCAAAGCCAGACTTGCCCAGACCAGAATCAGAAGGGATGCCTCCTTCCCAAGTAAGCCACTACAGCCTTTGTAAATGTGACTTCATTTATGGCCCAGGAATCCAGACAATTCTAAGCCTTGTCTTCCCAAGGAGAGAAAAAAAAAGAGAGAGAGAGAGAGAGAGAAGTGGGAAAAAGAAATGAGTTTCTCTCTCTAAATTCAGCGCATAGCTCAGCTAACAAGACAGGCTAGCTCTATCCTCAGTACAGGAAACTCGAGACTTACAATAATTAAATGATTTGGCTTTGATACCATCTCATGTCCACAACATTCTGTACCTCCAAATAACAAAGGAATTGGGGATTCTGGAATTAGAGTTGTCACTATATGGCTATCTTCTTTTATACTTAGACACATGTAAACAGGAGACACAGATTTCCATTGAAGTGCAATTAAAATATATTGTTACATATTTGGAAGTACAATATCAAAGCTTGAGACGAAAGTTAAATGTAAGCAGTTCTTTTTTCCTGCCTTGATAAAAAAAAATTCAAAAACGAAAACACTCCTCAAGTCTCCTTAAAATTACCATCATTGTTAAGTGGTTGGGGAATTTTGGAAAAAGACAATGCCTTGCTTTAGAATTTCTATGTGAAACAGATGCTTTGATTCAAATCAAAGAGCAAGCTGTTGATTTGGGATCTCAAAGGGAAATGGCAAGGCACACAGAGACGTGGCATGGAGGTAAAGCATCTAATAGGGGAAGTCTTTCCACCAGTTGGAGATGCAGAGATGTGCTTGCACCCCTTGGGTCTTCACAGTGGAAAACATAATCAACCATTGTCTGGGGTCTATCTCCACAGTAAGCAGTTTCTCATATGGAGGAATACCAGAGAAAAATCTCTGACCTAAGACTGCAGAAGTCCATATTTAGAAGGCTTAGTCAAGTGTAGGTTGAGAGCCCCAGGAGCACCGAGAACCCATGCCACAAACCTGTAAATGTCTGGTAAAGTTATTCTGGATTAACTGATACTCTTGACTAAGAGAACATCACCTTAAAACCTAACCAGTCCTTTTTGACGACTGTTATACAATATCTGGTGTCTTTCTGAGACTGTAGATGCTCTATGTTAATCTATATCCTAGAAATAGTACTATTTCTTGGTATATTATTCTTACAAATTTCTTACGGTCTGCCCTCATCCTTTGTGGAAACATTTCAAAGGGAGGTAATGAGGGCTCTACTTGTGTTACACCTACATTGTTGGGCAGTCAGCTTGGCAATCTGCCACATTTCACTCCCATTTCCTGGGAAGGGAGCATTACATAATATTTATTGAAAGTTGATTGGGTCTCAGGCATTGTTTTAAGTGTACAAATGTTTTAAATCACAAATTCCTAATAATAATCCTGTCAAATCAACATTATTATTATTATGGTTTGTTTACAGAGGAGGAAATATGGGCCATCAGCACACACGCGCAAGCCGCCATCCCGTGTGTGTGTGTGTGTGTGTGTGTGTGTGTGTGTGTGTGTAGCCTTTCTTTATGCGTGAGCCACAGAGTCTTCCATAGTTAACTGTGACTTAGAAAAGCCAGCCTTTTAGGACTGTATTTGTGTAGACTGATTCCTCTTTGGTCATTTGGTCCTTTCCCTTACATTTTATTTATATCAGACAAGGTTGTCAACACTCTGTTTTTACTGACTTTAATTTTGGTTTTAAATGTGTTTCACATTGGGTCTTTCTATTCTGTAGCAATGATTTAAAAAAGAAAGTCAACAGAAGATTACACTCCTTCTCCAACTGATCTTAAAACATAAGCTGCTGATATCTTAGGACGTTGCACTCAGATAAGAGAGGTAAAGTATTTGCCAAATTGCTCTGTTTCTTATGGATGAATCCCCAGAAACATAGCTAGTTTAGAAGATTCATGGGAATTGATTATTACAAATCCTTGCCTCCAAAGCAGATACTTAGTGCAAGAAATAATAACCTAATATAAAATGTCTCTAAACTATTATATAATTTAAAAAATCATCAATAACAAACATAGAATTACTCTTTAGGACTCAAAAGTTCTTTATATTTTTTAAATTACATTTGTTAAACATCATCTAAATTACCTGTACTATATTGAAAATCAAAGTTGGAAGTTTACAAAATCAAGCATAATTCAAAATAAATAAAATTATCCACTAATCTATTTCTATAATTTAATAATAAAAGTTTTAAACATTTTGGGAGATATCAAATATTTTCAAATTTCAAAATATTCTTGGCAAATGTACTTTAAAATATTTTGAAATCACAAATACTGTCAGTATCATTTTAATTCTGAATTTTTTATTATTCTCATTTTAGACTAAGGGAACATTAAAATTAGTGATATTCTTGACTATTTGTAACAAAACAAAAAAGTTTTAAAAGTTTCTACAGCTACAGAAGAGCAGCTTATAGGGAATTTTATCCTTGTATTTGTTTTCTAACTAGTGACTAAAATCAAAGTTCTGTGCGTTAAAGAGAAGGTAATGTTCAAATGATGATTGGAAAATAAAGTAAAAGTTGTTAAATATGACAAACTCTACAAATATAAATACATAGTCTGATTTTTTTTTAGCAACTCCACTTAGAGATCTTCTCATAAATGTACAAGAGCGTTTGTATGACAATGACCAAGTCTTCAGCTGCAAATGGCTAGCGGATCAGTGTACAGCCTGTGTTCGTTTTGACAACTGTCTTTACTATAGTTCAGCTTTTCAAAACTGCCAGCAATTCTTCAGCTACTCACCAAATATAAGCTGTAAATTATCATTTGTTGTAACATGAGGGCCTGCTCGTTGGGGTTTCTGTCCTGCCTAGTTCGTACAGCCAGTAAATTCCAAAGAAAATCACACAGAGGTCTACATAAGTTATAAACTGATTGGCCCATTAGCTCAGGCTTTGTATTAACTCTCATAATTTACATTAGCCCATTATTCTTTTCTATGTTATCCATATGGCTCAGTACCTTTTTCAGTGGGGTAGGTCACATCCTGTTTCTTCAATATCTGTGGAGAACTGCAGAGTTCCTTCTTTCCAGAATTCTTTTGTTCTCATTGCCCCACCTCTACTTCCTGTCTGGTTGTCCTGCCTATACTTTCTGCCTGGCTACTGGTCAATTGACAGAATACAGAATTGTCCCCCACCAATTTGTAGTGTATCCAATGCTGCCATTCTCTTTTCTTTATGTGTGTGTACTTGCATACAAGGTCTCATTGAGCACAGGCTATCTTCAGAACTTGCTATATAGCCCAGACTGACTTGAACTCCTAATCTTCCTGCCTCTACCTCCCCAAAGCTGAGATTACAGGCATGGTCAAGCACACTGTACCATCCTTTGTTCTATTTCTAGTCAATATTTTCCATTTCAACTTTATCACTCCTCAAAATATTTTCTTATATTTAGGATAATAAATACACTTAAAATACATTACTAATAATAATGGTTTTTAGGAGGCAGACACAATTTGGAAGACTTAGAATAACTACGAACAACTCCCCAAATTCCAAGACAGCCATCCAGGCACAGTAGGGAATGTTTATCAGTTTCTAGACCCAGGCAGAATCCTCCACCTCTAAGTGTTCGACAGCCACAAGTGAGTGCATGGGTCAATGGAGAGAGGAAGTTAAATCTGATATCTGAATAGATTTTATAGCCCTTGCAAGCAACCACTTGAGAAGAAAGGCAACCGGAAAGACAAATCACTCCCTCATTCACTTTGATTATCCTGTAATTATTGAAGCCTATGCTTTACATACTGTTTATTTTATTTTTATGCCTAGAGCACAAGAAGAGTTTTTATAATATTATATTCTGTTCATAGAAAACACCGAAACGCCAGTAATTCATTTACAAACTAGTGACACATACAGAAAAAGCTAACGTTTTTCGTCTTAGATGATTCTTCAAATAAAACTAAATTGACGCATCTATCTATCTCTCTGCATTACCTAGCCCTTCCGCTTTCCAGGCACCGCACATTGATTTTAGTTAAGTTTTCTTGGGGTGAGGAATAACCTACACATTTCCTTTTATCTTTACTGTTTTGTAAAATAGTACATAGTTCTGGAGCCAAAAATAAAAGAAAATTATATTTAGAGTACTTTTTCTGCTAGCCCAACCTCTGCTCTGTGTGCACTCCTTCCCCATATAGTGAGAACTCCATCTGCTTTTTGATTAGCCTTCCGTTATTTCTTTCTGACAGTATGAGCAAGTATATACATTAAATATACAGAGAGATGTGTCTATCTGCACATATACAGCACGATTATTTTACGAACACTTGTGAGGCTTGCATGCATCCTACGGTTATACATGGCACTATATAAAGAGACACATTTCATTTTGTTTTTTATAGCTGTATGGCTGCATCATAATTGACCTTATACAAATCCTAGTAGGGACATTTGAGTTGTTTCTGGCATTTGCTATTACAATTATTGCTGCAAGGAATAATCTGTAAAGATAGCAAGCACATTTTGTTAGTTTTCTGCTAGTTCTACCCTTATTTTAAAGGGTAAACCAAAATTAGCATATAATATATGCAGTTTGCAATTTATCCGTGATAATGATCTTTTCCTGCCTAGAGGGGACATTTCATGATTCTGTTCAGGTATGTCATGAGGAGCCTCACAGGGCCTATTCTGAGTGAGAAAGTGCAAAGCAAACTGAGTACAGAAAGGTAACCAAGACTCTGTGTGATACTCCTCACTGGATAATAAATCCTATGAAATATGGATCATTGGTGGCAGGCTGAAGACACAAGAGAGCTAATAAGCATTAAATAACAATTATTACGGCACAGATGCTGGAAGCCTGTTTGCCTCCTAACAGCCACTGAGTAGCAGACTGAGGTTCTTGGGATGAAATGAAAACTCTGTTGACAGACTGTGCTCGGGGAAGGTTGTAGGATGGCGTCTGAGAGATCCAGTTTATCATATTTCACTTTTACTCACTCCGTTCTGACATGGATTGTCAAGGAAAGCAACATGAGATATATGGCCCCATTTTTAGTGTGTTCTGAAAACAAAACTTCCGTTTCAACCAACCACTGAATTAAAGTGACTGAAATTAAATAACATGAAACTTCATCTAACAATTCGTTTTTTATAAGGTTAGGAAGCAGTTTGACTTGCTGTTTCCTTTTGTTGCCTTGTTTAGATTTAATGTCATTTGTTCTCCCTGAGGACTAGCTTTTGTGGTGCCAATAAATACCATGTAGGATTCCAAGAGAGGGAAGTAATCAATAGTCCTGTCCAACAATGATGCCTATGAACTAACAAGCGCCAGCATGATACCCAATGGTGCAGTAGAAGCACACATATTTTGGCGGTTTGCAACAATCCTCTAACAGGACTTAAGACCTAGAGTAGAAGGGAAAGCATGCTTAGTACTGGAAATGTAGCCCCCAGACTACTGAAGTCATGGGTCTTGGAGGAGAACCAGTAACTACCTCTTTATTAAACCAGCATAATTCCTGGATACACTCTAAATATTTGTGCTCATACAGAAGAGTATCGCTCTCACCTTGCGTTTAAAAAAAAAAGTCTCCTTCCAACAGAGAGAGATCACTACAGAAAAGCACAGCCAGTGAAAATGGAGAGACTTGCTCATTCTCACTGACACCTGCAGCTCAACTCATGCACCTGAGGCTCAGGGACCATAGTAAAAGAGAGGGCAATAAATAAATAAATAAATACGTCGGAAAGACAAGACTGCTATGAGATTTCATCCTCAGGAACATGTCAGAGAAGCTGTGCCTTCTCACCAACATGACTGTTTAAACAAGACCTCAACAAAAAAAAATACCAATTGATTTATTAACATGGAAGGGGGGATATCTCATGGGGCCTCAACCTTAAACAAAAAACAGCCAAAAACAAACAAACAAACAAAAAACAATAAAATACCTACAGGCAGCTAAGAAATGCTGAAAGCGAGAGGGAAAGTCTTCCTCAGAGTACCCCAGCTAATTACTATTGAGTGGTCAGCCCTGAAATTATATACATCTAAGTAACATTACACAAACTGAGCAGGTTGTATTTTTGCATTTAGTGTATGTGCGTGTGTGTGTGTGTGTGTGTGTATGTATGTAAAACAAAGAAATAACTGAGTCCATGAGTTTGAGACAGAGAAATGAGCAAACAAGATACATTGAAAAAGTTAGAGAGAAGAAACAGAAAGGGTAAATAATGTTATATTTAATTTCAAAAACTGAAAAACAAAATGCCACATGCTTGTCAGCCAAGAGAAAATACTCTCCAAAACAGCAACAATACCCTGAAAGGTGGGAAAGGCAAGATGACTAAATTCAATTTATAAATTGTTTATAACCAAACTAGTCTGCTAATACACTCTATTACAAATTAATACAATGGGCTCCAATAAACTAGTTCATGGACCCAGGATAAATCCTGGCCCCACGCCACCCCTCCCCCGCAACAGATCAAGCCACATAACTGTCACCCACATTCAGAGGGCTTAGTTCAGTTCCGTGCGGGATCCCCAGCCGTCATTCCAGAGTCTGTAGGCTCCCACTAGCTCAAATCAGATGTCGCTGTGGTTTTCCCAATCATGATCTTAATGCCTCTTGCTCATATGACCCCTCCTCCCTCTCTTCAGCTAAGCTCCAGGAGCTCAGCCCAGTGCTTGGTTGTGGATCACTGCATCAGCTTCCATCAGTTACTGGATACAGAGGGGAGGGACGTGGTCTGGCCTCAACCTGGTATACCAGACTTTGTTGATTCCCCCATGGAGGCCTTACCTCCTCTGATGAGTGGATGGGGGGTGGGATGCTGGAGGTGGTTGGGTGGGAGAAAGGGTGGAAGGGGAAACTGGGGCTAGTGTGTAAATTTTTTAAATGTCAAAAATTCATTAATTTCAATTAATAATTGATTTATTTATTAATAATTAATTATTAATCAATGCATAGAATGAATGTGGATTCTGAAGCATTAGTGACTCATGTCACAATGTTGTAGTTGTGACTCCCTCCAGTCCCATTCTGAGTGAACTTTCACCTGGATTAACATCCTAGTTTAAGACAATGTGTACCTCACTGTGCTTGCTTCTTCTATGTCAACTCGATACAAGCTACAGTCATGTAGTCTGAAAGTTCATTGAGAAATTGCCTCTCTAAGATAGAAAAGTTTTTAGGGTACGTTTTTAATTAATGATTGATGTGGGAGGGCCCAGCCTACTGTTGGTGGGGCCATCTTTGGGCTGGTGGTCCTAATTCTATAAGAAAGCAGGATGAACAAGTTATAAATCCCAGAAATTGGAGGCAGTGATAGGTGGATCTCTAAGAGTTTGAGGCTGGCTTGGTCTACATAGCAATTTCCAAGCCAGTCAGAGCTACATAGTGAGATAGTGAAACTGTCTCAAATATTAATCGATAGATGATAGATAGATAGATAGATAGATAGATAGATAGATAGATAGATGATAGTAGACACAAACAGACAGGTAGGTAGATGATGGATGGATGGATGGATGGATGGATGGATGGACGGACTGATGGATAGATGATAGGTAGTAAGTAGATAGATAGATAGATAGATAGATAGATAGATAGATAGACAGACAGACAAGCTTGTCTACTGTGAAGGAAAAGATGAACAAGCTAGGAAATTGAAAGTGTTTATTCTTGCTTGCAGAATCATGATAAAGTAGACACTGAAAATCTTAAGACTGATTTTCTTAAGAGATAAGAAGTATATTTTTGTTAGTTCCTATATAAAAGGCACTGGGCATCCTGGAGATTGCCCATGACTGCACCTATAAAAGGAGATTTGGTAAAATTATTAATTGTGGTGATTTATTCTCAAGTTAAAGTAAAATATGTCTTTTTCTACTAAAATGGTTTCTTCTTAAAACCAACAAACTCTCAAAGATTTATAAGCAACTCTTCTGATCACATGTCTTGGTCATTCAGTAGATATTCCTCTCAACATTTGAGAGGCAAAATGGAAATGATTTTTAGAAGAAGTATGATAAGATGGGATCTATTTAGAACTGAAAATTGACTTTAAACCTTTGTGTGAGGGAATCTATTGGCACTAGAATGGTAGGACAAGACAGGAAAATGGGAGGGACCCAGTCCCACCCAGGAAAGGTGCTTTCTGCCACACCTCATTTTGATTTTTCTTTCTTCTTTCCTAACAGCACAATGCCCAGGCATGAGTAGCTACTCTGTTCTATGTTAATTTTCTTACTCTCCCTAGCATGGTCCTAATCGTTAAACTAAAGTCCTCTTAGCTATGGTTTATGTTGCCACAACAAAATGACATGAACAAAACAAGAAGTTGGGGAGGAAAGAATTTATTTGGCTTTACTTCTGCATTGACATCCATCACTGAAGGAAGTCAGGCAGAAACTTTAGGCAGGGCAGGGTACTGGAGACAGGATCTAATGAGAGGTCATGGAGAGGTGCTACTTAATGGCTTGCTTCCCATGCATTGCTCAGTCTGCTTTCTTAAAGAACCCAGGACCACCAACCTAGGGTTGACACCACTCATAATGGTCTGGGCCCTCCCCTCATTGATCACTAAATGAGAAAATTCCTTACAGCTGGATCTCATCGAGACATTTCCTCAACAGAGTCTCCTTTCTCTGATGACTCTAGCTTGTGTCAATTTGACACACAAATCCAGCCAGTACAAGTCCAATAGGTTCTGTGATATTATGTTTATATCTGTTCCTGTAAAGAAACTTACAGGTAATGGCTGCTATGCCAGTTGTCCATGAACATGAAGCAGAAAGGATGTTAATAAAATTTACAAAAAAAATATTTACAGAGAAACCCTGTCTTGAAAAAAAAAGTACAAAAAATATCTGGAATTAAACTGTATGGTAGGTAACTCTCTGAGACCAGGTAACTGCGTAGTGTACACACATTCAAAAGCAACTGTTAAGATTTACCCCACAGTGAAATTTTTTTTGATTTCTCTATCAGTAACCTTTGTTTTTAATGGTAGAAAAATTTTACTTGTTACAGTTTATGTCTTTATTATCTGTAGGCCTATCCATCTATTGCTCAATCTCTCTCTCTCTTTCTCTCTCTCCCTCTCTCCTTCTCTCTCTCTCCTTCTCCATACACACATGTGTGTATATTATATATATATATATATATATATATAGAGAGAGAGAGAGAGAGAGAGATCTTATCTATGACTTATCAATCTACCTATTGATTTCTCTATCTCTCAAAATATAAAATAGCTAGAAATATATCAATGTACTCTTGATCTTCAACCTTCAATAGATACTAGGGTATTTAAAATGGAATGGGGTGTAGTAAATAATTATTTTTATACTATACTCCTTTCATAAAAATAGAAAATAAAGGGGTTAAAATGAAGCAAAAGCAACTCATAGTATTTTAATTAGGAAAGAAGCATATAATGATGACAAAACAGTATTTGCTAATACTAATTGAAGTATTGTGTTTAGCTCTTTTATGCTTGTTTGAAATGTTTATTAGGGATGCCATTTGAGAGTTTGTTTTTAATTTGTGTCTTTAATCATGTATGCCATCTTATCAAGCTAAAAGGCAAGCATAAGATACAAGCAATTCCCAGAAATATTTTCAAATCATAGAGAACTGAATCCATCAGCACTGCTGAAAACAAAAGACAGTCCTAGACTTTTAAGCAAAGAAACATTTTTGGAAAAGTAAACTCCATGGGACTTCAACAAAAAATACTAAAAATGAATTGTCTGCTTTGTGAAGTGATTTGGTTTAATTCAGAAGTGGATTCTAATCTGCATGTGGTTCTGGATACGGGTTCAGGGATCAGTTTCATTTTTCTCCATGAACTGTTTATGTATGTAATACTTCCTAGATGTTTGCTATCATCAGGTAATAGGACTTACTCCATACTTTTCTTCTCTGAGACCAATTAGAGACTTTTGGTTTAAGATTTTATGTATCTCAGGAGCTCCACTTGCATTCTACCTTGTTTTCTGAAGATGTAGCCTTGGTCCTTCAGGCTCTGAATACTTGGGTAAGCCAGGACAGCATCTCGATATTTTGCCAGTGCATAGCTAACCTCTCTGTGTGGATGATTGTTTAAGGCATCAGATACTCAACGAAATGTGCTCTTAATGAAAATCCAAGCCAAGAGTTACCATGAATTTTTTTTGTTATGACCTGGAAATGGTAATCGGATCCTTCTGTGCTGGTTTCCTTGGTAGCTGGGAAAGTAAACCTGGACTACCTCACTCTGTTCCTGACACGGATAATGGCGAATCTTTGTACAAAAAGTACATCTCTGTTTGACATGGTTTTAAAAAAATCAAGGTTAACCTCCATCAGGGTGAGAACACAGAGTTACGACAACCCTATTTTCCAGTGCAACAGTGTACCTTTTCAATTAATTTAACCATCAGCTCACCTCAATTCAATGCTGCTGAGAGCCAAGACTTCTGACCATAGCAATTCAATTTGTCCACTTCTTTTCTCATTTCAATGACACTTTCTCTTTGGCATTTGTCCTCAAGAAACTTTAGGGACATTGTTAAACCTGTGTCACGTCAGATCTCTGTGACTGTCATTAAGGTGGTGCAGTAGACAGATGTGACTCAGCAGCTGGTGAATGCAATGTTTAAAGTCAGCCATTGAGAAAAGAGTTCCAGTGTCATAACCTTGACAACAAATGAGTGTTTAACCATTTATCCTAGAGGACTTTACCTTGATACGTATTGGCTAAATTCATCTCCAGGAAAGAATGGTGAATATCACCATGCTCAAAGTTTAAATATACTGAGTCAGATACCAATTATAGTTCAAGCAGTACAGACTGCAACCCCTTGTAAGTTGACCAGAACCCAGTAGAAGAACGTACATCCAAGAATATTTGTCCAGCCTAAATTGGTCTTGAATATATTTTTAAAGAAAAAGTAGGGTACATAGGGAAGGGGAAGTAGAACTGGGAAGAGTTCATGAGGGAGGTAAATATGACCAAAACAATTATGCAAAACTATATATACAAGAACCAATACGATGTTTACTTGGATTTTCATAGTGTTCATTCTCATAAAATTTAAACAAGCAAACAAAAAAATTTACATATGCAATAGGTTAAAATCAGACTAAATCTCTAATTATATTTTATAATGTTTACAACTATGTTTATGAAGTGCTTTTGAATAATTTGAATTCTGGCATATCAAATTTCTAAATTCAAGTACAGAAGACAATGATGTCTAATGCCTAGACTGAGTGATCTACTTTTCAAAGGACTGCAATAATAAATACTGAAAAATATTTTTTTTAGGAGTAGAAAACTTGATGTTATACATGTATATTCCCAGCATCTAGGGATGCTGAAGGGAGGAGAAGACTTAAACTCAACTATTAGGTGAATAGTGTAAGGAACATAGGACATTGTTTCTGAGACAATAAATGGAAAAGAGAGAGAGAGAGAAAGAAGAACAGGAAGGAAGAAACAGTGGTGATAACTAGGAAGCAAACTGATATATTCCTTGCATTCTCCATATTGATTTTATGGTACATATTTTCCTTTATCCACTACATATTATCAAAATAATGGTACAGAGCAAACAACTATAAATCCTCAGTGAGGTATAACATTAAGCAGTTATTGTTCACATTCGTTAGAGTTTCTTCCTGGCCCGCTGAAGTACCCACAGTGACTTGTCTCTGCATTATCTTCAGATCTGCTCCCTTGGCCATTTCTCAAAGAAGTAGCAAAGCCCTGAGAATCAAAACACTAGTTACAAGTGGACTTTAATTTCTATTTGCCAGTAGCATGTCTACTAAGGCTCCACTGATCATAGTAAATCGCATGACTGAATCAGGATGAGATTCTCTATTCTATTTGGGAATACACTGGGAAGTCATATGAAGTCAGATAACAGAGAAGATGAAGGAATGAAACCATGATTGCTGTCATCTGCAGTAGTCTTAAGACTCATGCTCCAAGTGGGGATGAGACAAACTTTGAATGCTCTTTTTACTTTTAATTGTATAAAGTTCTGCCAGCCAAAGAAACAAAGCATGAAATTTAATTTGATGATGGAAGAACCTAAACTAATTTTTTAATCAGATTGTTATGACTGTTGAGATACTTATAGCTCTTGTCAATGGAGTGCACAAACCACAAACTAAGAGGATGGGCTCTGTCTTCAGAATTCCTGGCTTCTACCGCAGTCTCAGCTTATTCTCTGTGTGGCACTGAAAATTTAATTTAATCTTGGAAGTGCCATTGGTTTGTTTTGTTTACAAACTGGATGATATAGCAGCTTCTTATGTAGACGGCAATGTGTATATGAATATTACTTCTGTGTGTGTGGCATCATTGCAAGCTAGGGTTTGGTAAGCTTTTAAGTAAAAGACTATATTGTAAATATTTTAGGCATTGCCAACTAAGATGCACTGCTATAATATTTAATATGTAATGTAAAAAAAACCACCAAGTAATTAAATGGACAGTCCTGTGTACCAATAAAATGTTTTTTTTTAAATGTCAGTGGGCTAGATTTAGATCATGGATGATAATTTGACAACCAGTGTTATGGATTTTGCTTTTTATTATATCTAATTCCACCTAAAATTCTGGAGAAACCATATTCTTATTTTCTTTAGATTTATTTTATATTTCTTTCTTAAGACTGTCATAAATTTGGGGCTCAATAATTGATGTTGAAAAACGCTTATGTTTCTAACCTTTACAAATATCAAAGCATTAGCAAAATGCCTGCCTGTGTTTTGAGGTCATGTTTGCATAGTCTTGCTTTTTGGCCCATGGAGTCAGAAAAGACAGAAGGAAATGCCAACGCTGAGTGAGGAAGGAGCATATATCCTTTAGTATAGACCGTCCTACTAAGTCATTATATGTTTTTTTTTTCCACCATAGGATCCCTTAGATTTCCTTTGCACCTTGCAGAAGTATGATAACTTATTTATAGTATCAAGAGACCATTTCTAAAACTCTTCATTATCCCCCTCCCATTCTCTAGACAGAACATTTCAGGTTTCCTTGTGTGATCTTTTTACTTTGAACCTAATGGAAGGGCGTGTTCAGTTTACGATACCCTAAGTGTTTGAGCTCGGACAATTTGTGTGACTCACTGAGCTCCTGATGAGGAAAGCAATGTATAATGTTTGATGAAGAGGATATCCTGCCCTGCCCTATCCCCATCCCTGCCTTCACACACCCATCACGCAATTCTGCCACTTCAAGAAACACACCCTGATGGCATTTAAGCTCCCGAGGTTCATCCTCTGCATTGGCACATTTCAGGTGGCAAAGGAGAAAGCCCTCATCACTCTCATGTTTTGCTTTCCTTACAGATTAAGATAGTGAAAATGCCATAACCTATCATGTTAATTCAAGCTGGGAGAAAATGAGAGTCAACATCAAACATCAAATTAATTTTATTATAATTCTGGCTGATAAGACATTGATTTTTAATTCCTTGTAAATACTCTGTGTGTGTTTCTTTTGAAAAGCATAGACAACTAAATTAGGAGAAAACAGTCTTAGTCTAACAGTGCCAGTGTGTGTGTCTGTATATATATATATATATGTATATATCATACACGTGCACAGGCATGTGTATCTGTCTCTCTGCTTGTGCATGAGGGGTGGGAAGGATCTAATATAAACACATTTAAAACGCACCGTATCTTAATTGAGGTCAAGTTAGCACCACTTAACTGATATGAGCCGCGTGGTAAAAATAACTGCTTGCCTTGTTTAAAGGCAGAGCTTCCGGTGTTGGCTGCAGATTCAGATTCCACCTCTTGAAGCAGTAACAGTGACCTGATAGCTGAGACATTAGGGATGGGTGTTGATGAAAAGATTTCCTTGTATTATTTTCATTAGGCTTCCTGTTTGCCTCATCAATGCTTGATGAGCTTAGGTGCCAGAAGGGTAGCGCTTACGCTAATGGAGCGTCTTGCAGATTTATTTCCTCTCCAACCTGATGATGTTTCTCCTCCGTGATACAACAGACTGCAATTAGGAGCAAAAGGGTTGGGATGTGCGTAATCACAGATGCCTCCAGAGACGTGGGAATGAAGTGGGCTGAGATAAGCTCCTGTCCATCTGTGGCCATTGTCTTCCAAGTTCGCAGATGATGCCACCCACGTCTGTAGTGATATTCCTATTATCAGTGTCCCTCGGTGATGTTTGTTCTCTGATAAAAGAACAGGGCATTCATTTTCTGCTCTACATTGGCAGCTTCTGTCTTCACTATTTTCGTGGTGTTGTTCAAGGTACGTTTTCCCGATTGGTCTCATACTAACATCTGAGCAGTGCCGTTTGTTTTATACTTGGTCTTCTCAACTTTCACATTTTTTACATGTTGAGTTGGATAATTCTGTGCTGGAAGGAGAGTATATTGTTTTTTATTTATTTATTTATTTATTTATTTATTTATTTATTTATTAAAGATTTCTGCCTCCTCCCCGCCACCGCCTCTCATTTCCCTCCCCGCCTCCAATCCCCCTCCCTCATCAGCCCCTAGAGCAATCAGGGTTCCCTGCCCTGTGGGAAGTCCAAGGACCACCCACCTCCTTCCAGGTCTAGTTAGGTGAGCATCCAATCTGCCTATGCCCCCAGAGATGCCCTATCATACAACAAAAGTATATGCTCAACTATGTTCATATCAGCATTGTTTGTAATAGCCAGAACCTGGAAACAACCTAGATGCCCTTCAATGGAAGAATGGATGAAGAAAGTATGGAATATATACATATTAGAGTACTACTCAGCAGAGTATATGGTGAATGTTCTGCAGCATCCCTAACCGCTGCCAGTGAGAGATCAGCAACACTCCCCACCTCTGATTTGCAACATCACTGTCTTTAGACATTTCCAGAACTTCTCTGACAGGAGCGGGAGTAGAACATCATCCTTGCTTGAGAACTTATTGATGTCTATCAATTTGACTTTACTGTCAGCCATGTGCATAACCTTATCAACTCTGTCAAATTTTATATCCGTTGTGCCTGTAAGGAAAGAAGCCTTTCATTCAATATACAATTTTATAGAATATACAATGGAGGCTACCCTCAAACTCACTATGCGGATGAGGAGGATGGGATGGATTTACAATGCTTCTTTGCTTCCCTGTCTAGAATGTTGGGATTGCTGGTCCACCAACACACCAGGTTTTATGCAGTGCTGATGACCAAATGTAGTGTCTCACAAACCCCTAGGCTCACCTTAGCTATATCTACATCTCTCCAAAGTTACGAATTCAACAAACAACATAGTTACAAACAAAACAGCATAGCACTCTGATGATCATACCTAGACTTCAGGATGCTTCTCATCTGTCACTGCTCACATTGTTACATCGTGGATGGCACTCAGAACACAGATGTACCACATCTTCTGCTCTATGCTATACAGGAAACTCCCTCCACTAGATGTTTGAATAATTTAGTTGCCCTTGCATTCACATGCTCAATAGTATTTTGAAGGTTTCTCCATAGGGAAAAAACTGCTGTAGATTCACAAACTACTGATACAGAATATTCCTCATATTAAAAACATAAATACACAGAACTTTGTTGGTTTTGCTTTACAATGCAAGTTGTTTGTGTTTCAATGAATAGAAAAATAATGTTTCCAAAGTTGTCTGTCTGTATTTTCTCCCTTTTTTGACCCATTCTCTCTTGAACATAACTAGTAAAGAATTTATTGGAGCATTAATTTGTTCTTCACATTCTCCTACTACAACTTTCATTTGAGATGAATTAATTTACTAAATGAATAAATGAACTAAGGAGTTAGCTTGACATGTGTAAACAGACATGTTTATGCCTGGTAAGAAAAAACAGGGGTGAGGTAGTACCAGTTGTTACAAGAAATTCGATGATCAGTACATAGAGTTTTCAGTAAAATGTTAGCAATGCAAGTCCAGAAACACAAATAAAGATTTATGGGGCTTGCTCACAAAGTGAGGTTCCCTTCTAGTTAAAGAGAAATGTAGCTTATGATTTCAGGCCAGTAATCTCTGATATCTGCATTAATGAGGTCACAGTTTGACATACTGCTAACCTCTCATCTTGAGATGTTATTATTACAATCTCTGTTATTTAAAAAAATCATTAAAATTTGGCAAGAAGCTAGAAACAATGCTGCTGGATTGTACCTCTTTTTAAGTTCTGCTAAGCACCTTTGGTTTCTGTGTTCAGCTGTTTATCGGTATCCAGGTAGTTATTTAATTACCGACTTGGTTTAATGAAGCCACTTATTACTGTCAAGGTAGCCATAATCAAAGGCATAATACAAATAAAGTATGAAAAAGATTAAAATTAATTCATCAGCCAGTATGAATGCTTATTACAAAGAAGACATTTAGTTGTTTGGGGTCTGGTTTTGAGATTAGCCTGATTGACTTTCTGGCGTGGAGTCAATAATCTATTATCTCGTCTTGAAATAAAATAAATCTAGGGAGAAAAAGTCATTCAACTGTTTGTTTTGCAGGCACAATGAGAGGAGGGTGTATTTATTCACCCTTTAAAACACCTGGAAAAAACAAATTACTGAGGCAAGCCAGAATGTGCTATATTGTTATTGCATTCATTAAGTTTAATTCTGCACTAAATTTCTGTGTTGCCGGAGATTTTTAAAGACTAAGGTTTGGAGTTGTCTGATCGTGTTATTTAGCTGGGAAGTCGTTTCCTTTACATTAGAACCAAGGCAATATAGAAGAAGGCTTAGAGACCGCTTACTTATAAGTTTAAGAAGGGTATCCCTTCACTTTTTTCTTGGCTTATTTGTTTGTTTTCAAAAGGAGAAAATGAGAAATAAAGACTGAAGATTTTTTGAATGGTACAGTTTCTTAAGAGTTTTAGAACCACAATACATATATATATACATATATATGTATATATATGACTATAAAGCCAAGTTACCTACAAAATAATCTATATTTATTATTATTATTAGCAGCAGCATTGATATTATCATTATTGTCCTTATTAACTTTTATTGATTTTATTGAGCTATATATTTTTTCTGCCCCCCCTTTCTCTCCCCTCCCCTTCAACCCTCTCCCAAGGTCCCCATGCTCTCAATTTACACAGGAGAGCTTGTCTTCTTCTACTTCTCATGTAGATTAGATTCATGTGTGTCTCTCTTAGGGTCCTCATTGTTGTCTAGGTTCTCTGGGATTGTGAATTGTAGACTGAGTTTCTTTGATTTATGTCTAAAAGCCACTTATGAGTGAGTACATATGATATTTATCTTTCTAGGTCTGGGCTACCTCACTCAATATGATTTTTTTCTAGATCCATCCATTTGCAAAATTTCAAGATGTCATTACTTTTTTCTGCTCCATTGTGTAAATGTACCATGTTTTCATTCTCCATTCTTCAGTCAAGGGGCATTAGGTTGTTTCCAGGTTCTGTCTATGACAAACAATTCTGCTATGAACATAGTTAAGCAAATGTCCTTGTGGCATGATTGAGCATCCCTTGGGTATATACCCAAAAGTGGTATTGCTGGGTCTTGCAGAAGGTTGTTTCCTAATTTTATAAGAAATCGCCATACTGATATCCAAAGGGGCTATACCAATTTACACTACCACCAGCAATGCAGGAGTGTTCCCTTTACCCCACATCCTCACCAGCATAAGTTGTCATCTGTGTTTTTGATCTTGGCCATTCTTACAGGTGTAAGATGGAATCTCAGAGTTGTTTTGACTTGCATTTTTTTGATGGTTAAGGTATTGAACATTTCCTTAAGTGTCTTTCAGTCATTTTAGATCGCTCTGTTGAAAGTTCTCTATTTAGGTTTGTACTTCATTTTTTATTGGATTATTTGTTCTTTTGATGACCAACTTCTTGAGTTCCTTTTATGTTTTGGAGATGAGTCCTCTGTCTGATGTGTGGTTGGTGAAGATCTTTTCCCATTCTGTAAGCTGCCGTTTTGTCTTGTTGATCATGTCCTTTGCTTTACAGAAACTTTTCAGTTTCAGGAGATCCCATTTATTAATTGTTTCTCTCAGTGTCTGTGCTATTGGGTTTATGTTTAGAGAGTGTTCAAGTGTTCTTCCCATTTTCTCTTCTATGAGGTTCAATGTGTTTGGCTTTCTGCTGAGGTGAGGTCTTTGATCCATTTAGACTTGAATTTTGTGCATGGTGATAGATATGGATCCATTTTCATTCTTCTATATGTTGATATCCAGTTATGCCAACACCATTTGATTTTTTTTTTGCTTCTTTATCAAAAATCAGGTGTTCAAAGGTGTGTGGTTTAATATCTGGGTCTTTGATTCAGTTCCATTGGTCCTCTTGTCTGTTTTTATGCCAATACCAGGCTGTTTTCAGTACTGTAGCTCTGTAGTCGAGTTTGAAGTCAGGGATTGTGATGCCTCCAGAAGTTCTTTTATTGTACAGGAATGTTTTGGCTATCCGGGGTTTTTTTGCTTTTCCATATGAAGTTGAGTACCGTTCTTTTGAGGTCTGTGAAGAATTTTGCTGGGATTTAGACTCATGCTCATTATTGTCATCATTATTATTGTCTTGCACACGTTTGTCTCAACCTAACAATAGAACAGTCTGAAAAAGGTTCTCCAAAGAATTATTGTAAATATTTGAATAGAGCAGACCATTGCAAGGGAACTATACTTGACATTATAATAGTAAAACATTAATTTATCCAAAAATTTGTTGTATTATTAAAGACAAAATGAGTAAGATTACACTAGGTATTTTGAAACAATAATCCTACAGTAATTAATAAGAAGAGCATAAGCCCCAGGCTGAATAAATATTCCTGAGTGAATAACCTCACTTCCAGTTGCTAGGCAGATGTCCTTGTAGAATATACTTAAGCATTTTCTGTGTTTGTAATATGCATCATGTCTCTGATCATCTTTTATGATAATCACTATCAAGAAGTCATAAAAGAAAAAAAACTCTATTTATAACTTTGTTTCTTTTTTCTTTCTTTATTCCCCTCTTCTTGTTTCTTTTTTCTTATTTTCTTTCTTGTTCTTAGGTTTGACACAACTGATTCCATTTTGACTCTGGCCATTTCTACATTTCTTTCATATATACTAATCGTTATCCAAAAAGTAACTCTTGGAGATAAATCCTATGGTTATATTGATATATAGTGAGAAAAACAAGGCCTAGAGAAAGTATGAAAAGTGGGCCAGAAAAATATCTCAGCTGCTAAAGGTGTATTCCTCTGACTCTAGTTACCTAAACTCAATCCCCAGAACCAATGTAGTGGAATAAAATAACTCTTTTCTGCAACTCTGACATCCACATACATGCCATGTTAAGCAGGTACACACTCATGTATTTGTGTAAGCATACACCTATGCACACACAAGAAAATTAATAAATATAATTTGGATATTTTCTCCTTTTTATTAAAAAATTTCCACATAACCAGGCAATAGTGGCACACATCTTTAGTCCCAGCACTTGACAGGCAGAGGCAGGTGGATCTCTATGAGTTTGAAGCCAGTCTGTTCTACAGAGCAAGTTTCAGGACAGGCACCAAAGCTACACAGAGAAACCCTGACTCAAAAAACCAAAACCAACAACAACAACAAAAATCTATACGTTTCTATTATGTTTCCCCTCCACCACGAACTTCTCCTAGATCCTCCCCACCTGATTTCTCACTCAATTTTATGTTTTTCCTTTTACTTTCTCTCTCAAAACACGCAAAAAAAAAACACCCAGAAAAACAAAAATCAAAACAAATAAAAAAATAATAATATAAAAAAAAAACACCCAAAGAAATAACAGTTCCACACAAAACAACGGCAAAACCTGGTATGTGATGACAATCTACACCTGTGCATAGGGCCTGCCCTGGCACTGATATGCTCAGGAACATTCCTTAGAAAAGCTGATTTTTCCTTTTGCCAGCAGTTCTCAAATACAGATAGTATTTTGGTTAGGGGTGAGATCTTTTGTCCATTTTCTCTTCTCAATGCTGGCAATCTGACTCTAGATATGCACATTATCTCTAGATATGCATTAGACTGTATCTGTTAAAATTTTAATTTCTCCTCAGTTTCATAATGAATCATCAATATTGGAGTTATTGAAAATAGAAAAGACACCAGAATTTTATTTTTGCAATTAAATCAAATGAGAAGGTCTGCTGAAAATTTGAGAATCGTATTTCTTAATTTTTGTAAGTGGCCAACAAAGTCTATAGCCTTTAGTTAAGATGGGACCCTTCATGCACATCATAAATTATATCCATACAAAGTCTTGTAAAATGGGAGCTACATCGGGATAGGAATGTATTTTAGATATTCAGAGAAGAGCCCCATCCCCTCATTAGGTAGACCTCCATCTGTGAGATATTGAGAGGGAGATACAAATAAAATATAACAGGTCCCAATAAAATAAATGAAGTAAAATCTTTCCTGTCACAACACTTGAAGACTGTACTTCAACCTTAAAGCTCTGAAACATTGAAAAGAAATCATGTAGGTTATGGAGGGGTGATGTCTTTTTGGTCCCTGTTGGTTAATAACAGCCATTCATTTCTCTTCTGTTTTTGAGTTTGTACAATCAGATAGTAATACAATAGAGAAGTCTTCTTTTTGATTCACATTTGTTACTTAACTCTTTAATTTCAAAGTTTAGATTTAAAATTAAATGGATTGGGGAAGGGAATAGAGGGGAAATGGGAAAAGGGATTGGGAGGAGAGAAGGGAGGGAAAACTTCAGCCAGAATATAAAGTAAACAAGCAAACAAATAAACAAATAAAATTTTAATTAGATTCCTCCCAAGATTTTGAGGAACTGGATTTTTAGTGTAAATTTCTTGTGATTGGTGAAATTAAATGGAGGCAGATCAAGTTGGTTTTGGCAACAACATGGATCAAATAAGATACAGTTGATGCATCTGTGTCCAGCTGGAGATATTTATGGTATTTTTGGTTTATATTCATAGGTCATAGGTTCAACTGCATGGATATTGTCTAGATATGTTGGCACACAAAGGGATACGTTGAGATAGTACAGGCAGTAGTGAGACCCTGTCATTACTACTGGGAAATCAGTCAGAATTACTAGTATGGGTCAAGGCATTTATGTGAACAACAATGCACTTGAAACGCCAAAACGGGGGCACTATAAGGTCACAGGATTGAACGTTTCTGACGGAACCCAGAGCATGTTAAATCACAAAAAGCATGTGGTTCACATTTTGAAGAATAAGACGGTCTGCATATTTCAGCATTTTCTCCTTAGATATTTTCCCTGTTAAATGGAACATTGGACACAGCAGGACAACCTGTGCAGGCACAGCACAAACAGAATGCCGTTACTTTGAATTAGCTCTGACAAAGCACACAGTTCTCTTTAGGTGCCCTTCCTGGTTGCTCGAAATATCAGGTCTGGAAACAGAGTTTCATGAAGGCACCAATCGCTTTATCTAATTCAGTTCACTTAAAAAAAAAATCAGTGCCTTTCGTATTCAAGTAACAAACAAAGCATCAAGAGGAGAGCTGTATCGATGAGTTAAGAATCACGGAAATTAGATCCAGAAGTCAATGGTTCAAGGGAAACGAGTGCAGAGGGAACGGTGTGCAATAATTTTCAACTGAGAAATCACAGTGAGAAGTGAGAAAGCTTTTAAAGAGTAAGTGAACTTAAGTGGCTTCATTTATTTATCTACACCACAGTCAATTTAATTAATGAACATTTTGAATTTTGATGCTGCATAAATTATTTTATAGGTGCTGCACTAAAGGATCAATCAATTATGTGGTTAAGGCAGACATAACAATAAACAACACATGAATATGAATTGATATGTTCATTAAGGGAAAATAAATTGGCCGCATGAAATGTAACAGAAAAATAACACAAATGTAAACTCCATTCTCAAAGAATCAAACATTTATGCTTCCAATATATACCATTTTATATCTAAAATATGAATAGATGGGGGAGGGGGAGGGAGGAGGGCTCAGATGCTCATTTCTAGTAAATGTCAAGGAAAATCAAGCTCCGTTTTACACAGCTGGTTTTGAAGCATGGAGGAGAATACATATATGAGAAACTTCCAGATCAATACCCAGACCATGAATTGGTCCTATCATGTTCTTTAATAGTCTTTGTTTTAGACATCAAATTCAAATAACCAGTGTATCGCTGTGGTTCATAAGAATAGTCCAGGACAATGCAAAATAGAGAGACTGAAAACCCTGGTGCCGTGTGCAGTCTGGAAAGGCAATTTGCAGCATAGCTGGGACTATAATCCGGGCAGTTTTTCTGCTTTTCTGCTGTGCTGAATTACGGAGTCCTTCTGGCACATTTGAAAATCGTTCTAAGGGCCTCAATTTTAAAACCTTGTCACATAACCCAGCTTAAACAGACTGGCAACCTGCAATCATTACACAATCGGAATAATTTAAGGCTTACTCTTTTAGATACCATATTATAAGGTACCAAATATTTTTGTTTTAAATATTAGAACATATGATCTGATGTTAACAGAAAGTTCATTCAAGTGTGATACATAATATATCACTCTTTACTCAGTTCAGCGAAGTGGGGCAGTGAAAAAATTTATTTGTGGTTGGAACTTAGAATTTGTGAGTCATTCACCACAGTCTATTCATGTCACACGATGAAAGAAACTGTAGAATGTTATTGTAACAAGCGACAAATAGCGGTGTCTACAGAATCATCTCTTTTCAACCAAGTATAAGAACCACTCTGTCAGCATTAATAATATTTAAAAATCCAAACTGCATTGCGTCACCTTATTTTCCGGTCCTGTAAGAACTGGTGAAAATCACTGGCTATATTATGGTTTGCTTTATCTGTATTCACTGCCATAAACAGATTTCCTTCAGAAAAAAATAAATTAATTAAGCATGGTGGGGATATCTTAAGTATTACAAACTGATTTATGATAAGTTCTCTATGAACTGTTGAGGGAAATATTGGCTGGTATACAAAGGAAGTAAAAAATTAAAAGGCAGCTTCATATTTCCTACTTTATCAGCCAATCAAAATATTTTGGTCATTAAAAATACTTCAAAATTATAAACTCAGAGGTGAAAAAGATTAAAACAAAATTACATAGAAAGTGAATGAATGATAAATATTTTGCTTTTGAACTTTTAATTTTACATACGTATGTTAATGACCAAAACTTAATTTTGATAATGGTTCTGATATAGTTAATCCCAAATTATATGTGTCATTTCGATCAAATGATCTTAGTCAGCCAAATGTCCAAATGATTAGTAGCTACTGAGATCAGGGGCTTTCTTGTATAATTTAGAAATGGCCCATTATCAGATGCTTTGTTTGCAAGTATTTCCTCCAATTCCATGGGCTGACTAAATTTTTTGCTGTACACACTGTTTTAAGGTTGATACAATCCACCTTGATTATTTTCCTTTGGGTGGCTGTGTTTATTGTTATAACTAAAATTCATTCTCAAGAGCAACTTATTTGAGTACTTTTGCTTTCAGGTTTTTTTGAATTTTAATTCATTGAAAGTTGACTTTCATGGGTGATAAAGAACCTGAGTTGATATTTTGCCAGAAAAGAAGTGTATCAGTATACAGAAATAAATGAGCAGCGAATTTTTGAAAAGATATCCAAAATCTCTAACCATCAGGGAAATTGAACCTAAAACTACTGTGAGATATGATCTTACACTTATTAATATGTTTATTATAACAAGGATATTTTAAAATGTGAGTGCTGGCAAGGAGGTGGTGAAATTAAAGCCCCTCTACACTGTTGGTTGAAATGTAAAATGAAGTAGCAATGTAGAGGTTTTTCTAAACATTAAAAATAGAAGTAAGGGTTTGGCTCAGTGACAGAGTGCTTATCGGGCATGCAAGAAGCCACGGTTTAAGCCCCCGTACAGCAAAAAGATCAAGTAAATAATCTACTACAAACTCTAGAAATACCATTCTGTGTATTCAAAAATATTAAATTATTGTAAAGGAATTTTGCATTATTTGATTTATTTAGTCACTTTTCACGATAGATGAAATATGAGAACAGATTAGCTATGAAATGGATAAACATATGAGTATATTTAGATGCCGGAATATTATTCAGCCCCATGAAAGAAGGAAATCCCCCAATTTTCAGCAACGTGAATAAAACTGAAGGTAATGCATGATCTGAAGTCCGTCAGTGATAGAAAGAGAAACACTGTTTGATCACATGAAGTCTCAATAACTGGCAGACTAAGAGGAGCAGAGACTACAGTAGTGGTTTCCAAGGTAGAGAAAATGAAATGCTGTCATTCAGTGGTTCCACTTGTTCGGTTCTGCTATATGAATAAAGTGTAGAGACTTGTCCAACCCAGTGCCTACAGGTTACAGAACAGGATTGCAAATTTGGAAGTCTATTAAGCAAGTTGGCACCATATTAGGCTCCTATCATATAGATGCGCACAAAAAGGAAACTATGGAATGTCATTAAGTCCATCATTTCAGTTGTGGTGACCGTGTCTCAAGTTTTGCATGTGCTCCAGTTCTGTTGAATTTGAACTCTGTACCCTGGCGTACACAAAGCTCTCCGTATTTGAATTCTTTCTTTTTTTAATTTATTTATCTATTTTACATCTTGAGGGAAGTTTTCTCTCCCTCCCCTTTTCCTGTTCCCTCCTACCACCTCCCCTCTGACCCACCCCATCCGCTTCTCCTCCATTTCTCCCCAGAAAATAGCTGCAAGCCTTTTACAGATATCAAACATGTCATATTAAGTTGCAATAAGACTAAATACCTCTCCTCATATTAAGGCTGGAAAAGGTCTTAAGAGCAGGCAAAAGATAGCCGCTACTCACACTGATAGGAAGCCCACAAGAAGACAAGCTACACACAACTGTAACATGTGCAGAAGGCCTAGGTCAGTACCACCGAAGCTCCCTGATTATTGGTTCAGTTTCTGTGATCCCCTATGAGCCCAGGTTAGTTGATTCTGTGAGTTTTCTTGTGTTGTCCTTGACCCCTCTTGTTCCTATAAGCTTTCCTCGCTTCAGAAGGATTCCTCAAGCTCAGCCTAAAGTTTGATGTGGGTCTATGCATATTTTTCCATCAGTTGCTAAATGAAACCTCTCTGGTGACACTTGGGCTAGACACCAATCTATGAGTATAGCATAATATCATTAGGCATCATTACATTGACATTTTTTTCTCAGTTGTGTATGGTTACATTCAAGGTCTCTGGGACGTTCAACCTTTGGGTCCTGGCATTCCAGACAGTGTCAGGAGTGGGCTCACTCTCATGGTATTGATCTGAGACTGGGCCAATTATTGGTTGGCCAGTTCCACAATCTCTGCATCATCCTTACCCTAGCACATCCCATAGGCAGGACAGACTGTATGGTGAAGGTTATATGTCTGTGTTAGTGTCCCAGTCTCTCCTCTGGAAGTTTGGACTGTGTTACGTTCTTAGAAATTGTATTTTTGTTGATCTATAATAAAGTATTGATGCATAACCTTTTCCACAAAGGATGATACCTCTTGTTCTAAAATTAAAACAATGGAATTCAGCAGAAAGCTTTCAGTAATGGCTATTAGTGCCTACATTTCCACATTTTATATATGGTAAATTGATGGAGTAATGAATAATGATAAATATTTAAATGCTCATGGCATTGAAAAAGAAATAGCTCATGGGATACACTGAGAATTAAATGAGATAATATATTTAAGTTTCATGGAAATATCTGCTATATATAGTACTAAATAAATGGTCACAAACATTTTCACTATTTTTTAATTTCATATATTTTATGGCAGATATGCTCAACTGAATGACTAGAAGGAAGGTAGATGTGAAGTAGATCTTAAGACAGAGAAGGAACATTTTCTGTTGGTTTTACCAAAAGGATTTTGTCTATCTCATTGGACTTGAAAAAATCATAAACATATATCCTATAGAATAAACATTTCCAGCTAGATATTAGTCTGCAAAGTCCATATAAAAAGTGAAAAAGGAAAGATAAACTCAAGGAGGAAAGCTGAATAACACGTAAGCAGAATAACCAAAATTTTGTTCAGCAAAAGAAGCAGTCCTATCTTAGACAGTGCTTTATATTTTTTCAGCATGTACCCAAATATATATCATTTAATATCCCCGTGAAAGATCTCTATGAGATATGTGAGCCTGTCTCCACTCAAATATACCACATAAGAGGTGTGGTTGACATTTGGATTCCCCTGAGACTTTCATACTCCCCCAAATGCAACCAGCTTAAAGATAAGAAATAATGACCTGTATTTGGTGAATTTCACTATTGCTAATTCAGTCCAAAAGTTCTGTGTTTATTTGTGACTATCCCAATAATTCATAGCTACATATGACCCATTCTTTAAAAAGTAATACTTAGTATAAACTCTAAGGTGTTATGACTTTGGCATAAAACTCATTCACATCCAACACATGCATATGCTTCTTCCTCTCAGGTCTGGAGAAAGACAAATGTTTCCAAATGCTTTGAGTTTTGTGAAGGAAAGAGAGAACGATGTCAGTAAATTCAGAGAACAGTGAAAGCAATTAGTCACAAATTGTAACTCTGCGATGGGGCATAGGAGACTGGCAAGGGCTTATATAAACATTCCATGAGCATCTTGCTGACAACCTGTCAAGCTTAGCTAGTCACATTGCTATTTAAAATAAACCTGCTCCTAATGTTGATTCAGATCTCTTTTTTTTTTTAAAAAAAGAGACAATTCTTTATGACATCAAATCATCTTCACTTTTAAAACAAAATTTGCTGTTGCAGTTTCTCCTTTAGCAATGGGAGCAGAGATAACACTGAAAATCTTTTCCAAAGAAACGAGATTTCCGCTTATTGTGAAGATGAAAACACTGCCTCTTAGTCATGGTTAAGAGGGGAAAAAAGTCAGTGACTTGATTGTTTCTTGGTTTTAGGTGTGCCTTTAAAACTGGATGACATTCACAGACACTCAGGATGTAAGACAAGGGCTTTCTCTAAACAGTCCTCAAATAGCCAAATGATATAGCCCTCAGAAGATGCAGTTGACCCTTTTGGTTAAAAGATATATGAATAACATTTATAAAGGAGAACAACATTTATAAAAGAGAATGAGCAACATTTATAATGGCTCCTGATAACAGCTATCATTAGTAAACTCATCCCAAAGAACTAAGTGAACTTTACTTTTCTAAGATAGAGTATTAGCACTAAATGTACATTTGCATTTTAAAATATATGGAAGTCAACTCTGCAGAAAAAAGAAACTTTATTTCATAATGTGAAGTAGGCAATAGCAGTAATGAATTACATCAGTTTTAAATTAGCAAATAATACAGACTTATTTCCTAAGCAGAAAATTCTAGCTTCTAGAATTTTTGTGAAGTAATATGTATCTGTACATACATATAGATTTCATAATATATATTTATATCTATATACACATGCATCATATATAATGCTCCTATATGATTTATGAATATGATTTACTTGTGATATATCTTACAGTCACATACTATATTATATATATATATATATTCAGAGAAATCAACAACAGTGCATACATATAGATTGTTTTCTAAAAGGAACAGTGGTTTTGTATTAACTGAGAGAACTGAACAATGGAAACTTGTTTTTAAAATGTATCTTTTGGTCATCACACCCTGGAGCTCACAGCAGCTCTGGCTAACTATATAACATCAAGCCAGTAAAAATTCCAGCATGAGTAGAGGAGGGTTTTATAAGGGTCACCTTCAGCCCAGAAGATATCCACAGTAGATAGATGCTGGGGAAGTGTGGCCACCAGTATACAGCGCATATC
Organism: Alexandromys fortis; assembly: GCF_014885135.2. NCBI lineage: Eukaryota > Metazoa > Chordata > Mammalia > Rodentia > Cricetidae > Alexandromys > Alexandromys fortis. Next base: position 645,556 of record NW_026067938.1, on the reverse strand, counting down.
CCAGTGGAGGACTCCATTCCTGTCCGTATAATTGGACTCAGGGAAAAGAAAAGGACCTGAAATTTGGAGGAGAGATATGGCAGGGGTGCATAGAGGGAGTTAGGGGAGTGAGTTGTATATGATCATGATACACTGTTTACATGTGTGAAATTTGGAAAGAATAAAGATTATTTTCTAAAAATAACTCTTGCATTTGGTGCTGTCAGTGATACTAGTATCTGTTGGGAGCAATGAGACCCCAGATCCTGAATTTCTTGTAATCCCATGATCTGAGTGCCTACAGCTGCTCTGAGCACCAGACCTTCAGGAGTTCCTGATGGCAGGAGAGTGGTTTCTGGTGGGTTTGGCTGGGGCATGGCTATCTCTATATAATCTACCCCTGAACACAACAACGAGGGCATTCTTGGGGAATTCAAGGATGACCCTTGTCACTGTCTGTCTGTGTGTGTTTGTGTATTTTAACCTATAGCCCCCTTGCCCGAAGCTCAGGAACTGGGTGCCAACGCACAGAGCACAGTGACGTGGTGCACGGCAAGCATCTAATGTGCTAAGGGCCCTGTATTGAATTCTCAGCAATACACACATACTCACAAGCTCCTACCTATTATTTTGCTTATTAAGTGATTTATTTAAATATATACAGTGTGTATGCATGCATATGTGCACTATGCAGTATATGTTTATATGTGAATACAAGTATATGCAGGTGTGTTCCCCTGTTTATGTATGTGCAACGGTGTGCATGCCAGAGGTAGACTTTGGATTTTAAGCCTTTCCGGGTTAACTTTCTTGAAACCAGGTTCTCATCTGGAGTTCACTATTTTGACTAACCTGGATCCAGTGAACACCCACAGTCTATTCTCCATGGATCCTTATCCCATGCCCAGTGATGGATTCCAGACATTTGCCGCTGGGTAAGTTTGATTAAGAGTGCAGGGGATGTGCATGTGAATCCTCTTGTTTGTACCTCAAGCATTTTATCCAATGAGGCATCTCCCATCCCTCAAAATAACTCATTTTTGAAGGGCAATCTGGGGCCAATGAAAAAACACCATTTTCAGGCAGACGATTAGATCTTGATCATTAACTGTGTGACTGTAGCCACATCAGTAATGATTCTGGTCTACTGATCATGAGCCTGCATTGCCACAAGTCTAACTGCAGATGCCTAACACAGATTCATCCTGAGAAGCAAATAAAATGAATGTGGAAAACACTTGAGTCACATCTAGTTTCATAGACTCTTGGCAATTCAAGGATTATTGGAAATACTATTTTCTTTAATATGCAGCAAAGCAGAAAACCAATAGCTCTAAATGATAAAAGTGAGATCAAGAATGCACAGGGATGGGATTGGATTCATCAGGATCTTGGCAGCCTTCATGAAAAGAGGGATCCAGCTTATCAGAGAATCACAAGGTGTCTGATGAGCCACGAGGGCTGTCGAGTTGTGCGCAGCACATCCACACACATGGGTTTCCCTCAACACCTTTGAAGAAACTTGGAACTGTCTCTTTGCTAACATGCTAATTGATAGTGCTTCATTTCCTGCTCTAAAATTGGACCCACTTAATATTTCACTGTGTAGCCTTGATGGCTACTTCAAATGCTATGTAATCTATTGTGATCACAGGCCTCTCGCAGATAAATCAGAAACAACAATTTGCTGAGTCTATCAAATACATTAATGCCATCATTTAAGGAAATATATATATTTACCTAGTAACCATGGATTTTTTAAGCTTAAAGTAACTGGACTTTTTCTAATACTGCTAATAGACACTATGACTCATAATATTTATACTTCCCTGATTTTTAATATAACAGAAAAATTGAAAGGATTCAATGCATTTATTTAGTCATTCATTCAGAAAGAACATTACATACCTAATATAAGATATTTTTCAAAAACCATTTGTACCTACTTTTTTTTGAAGAAATGTTAATACAAAACATAAGGTTTTTATACAATATCAGGGAAAAATACAAATCAGCTTGAGACAAAGATGAAATAACGGTCCTGGTTTGTGTCTCATTTAATGGAAAAGATGTCTAACAGGCAGTCACAAATTCCCCACGTAACCACTGCCCAGGCACAAACCAAAAACACTGTTTTTCTCTATTCAGCACTGGAAAACATTCATGGATTTTTAAACCACCCCAATTTTCTATTCTGGAAATTTCAGGTAAGCAGAATCATGAAAGTGTGAAAACCTCTACTGTCCTCTTTGGTACTCCATCTCCTCACTTCCCTGATCTCAGTTCCTTGTCTCTGCCCTTCCCCCACTAATATGCAGGAATAATGTTTTCTCTGAGACAGAATGTCTCTCTATGCAACCCAAGGTGACCTCAGATTCACATGTACTGATCACGGTAGATACATGCCATCCCACCTAGAAATGGGAATCTACCTTTGTGCACTATAATTTTTCATGTTGATGTGACCGTGTGAAGAATCTATGGGGAGATGAGGATACAGGAGAAGGAAGGCAATGGTCTACTGAGAAGAGAGCAATGACAGGATGCGCTTCAGGCAAACCTTTAAAATGAAATCAGTACTTAGTGCAAGTCTTTTTACTCATAGACATATATCACTCTATATTTTAAAAAAACTGAAAAGATTTTCACAAGTTTTATAAATGACATTAATCTCGGCAGTAAATTAAGGAAGCCTGAGCAAGGCTCTATTTCAAAGTGAGAAGTGTGTATCTGAGCATGTTCTGGATTCAGATGAGCTCTGGTGAATTAGCATGTCCCCTTGTCTGAGGAATTGCCCAGAAGTTCTCGCTATGAAGAATCTTTAGATCCCATAGATACTACTTGTCCTTTTCATCTCGTCCATGAAATGTTGGATGAAGTCCAAGGATGCATCATCATGAGGCCAAAGTTATTAGTGAAGCCATTCTGCTTCCCATTAGAGAACAATGTCAGCCTTATATAGTCACCTGTTTAAGACTTCAAGTAGGAAAATTTTCCAAGGCTCAGTGAGTTAATACCTCTAAAACTACAGTTCAAGAGTTTGTATTATTTCCACCCCTCCTTCAACTCCCTCCAATTTCTCTGGTGTCCCTTTCATCCCCTTCTTCAATTTATGACTTCTTTGTCTTTACTCATTATTGATACATATTTCAATAATATATGACATATATTTACACACATATATATGTACATATGTATGAGTTTATTTAGTGGTGCTAATGTGTGTGCTTGTGCATATATAGGGATTGCCACTTGTAATTGGTTAACATCATGGGACTTGCCCTGGATAAGACCAATTCTCCCTCCCTCAGCAATCATTAATTGCCTGTACCTTTTCATCTAGAGATGGGAGCCTGTGAAAATGTTCCCATCCATGTTGACATAGCAACTGGTGTTGTCATTATGCTCCTATTATTTAGGCTACCATGTTGTTGAGATGTTGCAGATGCGTGTTTCCATGTCATATAGAGAAGACACTCGCTCACCGTTGGCATGCGGGCTCTCTGATTTTTACATTCTTTCAGTCCCCTCTTCCATCATGTTCCCTGAGGCATAGGTTATAGTGCAGATGTACCAATTGTGGTTCAATGCCTCGCTGTCAGTTAGTCTCTGGAATTTTACCAGTAGGAGGTTCCTGTAATGGTCTCAGTTGGCTGCAAAAAGATGTCTCTTTAATGCATGGTGAGAGTTACAGTTGTCTGGGGGTATAAGGACAAGTATTTAGAATATAATTAGAAATTATACTGGTTAAGAAAATGGCACTAGTAAGTTTTTTTTTCTGGAGTCTATGGCATTACTGCCCATTAGCAGTAAGTGGTTAGGTTTATTACATCCTCCCTCCTGTTGAATGGGGCCTTAAGTTCAATTAGACAGTTGTTGGTAATCATCAAGACATTAAGTTCTGCTTATGCACCTCTGAGGGTATATGGCCATGATGGTCATTTTGTGGTTCATAATTTACAGCTGGATAGAACTATTGATTGCTTTTCTCGCTTGGCACCTTGCATACTACCTTTGGATACAGTGAGAGTTAGTCATCAGGTAGGAGGTTTCCATATTGGTTGCAACCCAATTCATCCGTATCTGGTGTTCCAAGTGTATGGTATCTTCAGCAATAGAGTCTTATCTCTAAGTCCTGGAAGGCAAACAAGGGCAATGGCAATAGCATATATGTTTTGGGAAGTCCCTTAGATTCCTCTGACTGGCCACTCAAAGAAGATATTCCATGCCTAGTATTGGAGTTTTTATTAGATAGTCTATGGCTCTTGGGAGAAATCTATTGCAATATTGCTATAACTGAAATAATTTCATTTTATATATGTGTGTACATATGTGCATATAATTTATTTTAAAGTAAACATAAAATATGTTTACTACTGCTTTTTCAAGCATCCTTAACATTATTTATCTCTTCTTCGCTTTCCCTCTGTTTTGTCCTCCTTGTCCCCTAACCAGTTAAGCACCCCTAATGGACTGGGTTACCTCATTTGGGATAACCTTTTCTAGTTCCAAACATGTACCTATAAATTTCAGTCTTTCTTTTTTTTTCTTTAGAGACAAGCAGATTTCCATGGTATATGTGTACTACATGGTCATTATCCAATCATCAATTGGAGAACATTGAAATTGTTTCCATTTATTATATCCTATTTATTATATTTCTATGTGTTGTTTCTGTTTATTCTAGTCCTAGGTACTGTGACTTGAGCAGCAATGGATATGACTCAGCAAACATCTTTGGCATAGAATGTCAAGTCCTTTGGGCACATGCCAAAGAGTGGTATAGCTGGACCATATGGTAGATCTATTTTAGATTTGTGAAAATTTATCACTTAGGTTTCCAGAGTAGCTCATGCAAGTCCAGCAACGGTGGATGAGAATTCTCTTCTCTGCACACCCTTGTCAGCATTTTGTCATTGTTTTTCTTGACTTTCTCCATCCTGACTAGATACGATTAAATTTCAAGATAGTTTAAATTTGTATTTGAAACCCAAAATGTTTTGACTAAGTAGGTTGTGGGGGTACTGAGTTTGGCTTTTTGTTAAGCATAGCCAATGCCAAACAGCCTTCAGCAGGTCACTCTAAGTAACACTGAGTTAACAGGAGTGATGCCAAGAGGAAAGACAGGGAATAGGCCAATGTTGCAAGTGTACTTTGTTCCCAAGCTCTGTGATCAGTTAGGAGAGAGATTATGTACTTCAGAGAACGAAGCTTGGGGGCTTTGCTATCAGAGGTCTTTCTTTGTAAAAGAGGATAGCAAAGTCTGCAAGAGTGACTTTTGCTCTTTAGCCCTCCAGAGACTGTCCTCGCCCACCTTCAGCAAGTGGCCTCTCTGATGCACCATGGAACCACTAGCTTGGTATCTCCCAGAAGCGCCTATTAGGACATGAACATTTTCCCAACAGTTTCACAAAACATTAGAAAACTATGCCTGTTAAATTCGCTTAAAAGAAAACATTTTTCCACAGCCAGGGGCCCGCTCTCTCTTTCTATGTCCTACCCTAAAGCATATGCAGCTTTCTTTCCCAAACAGAAAGGATGGCATAAAGAGACTCTTAGGACAGATAGTGCCAGGTAATCCAGGACAAATTGGTCATCTGCAATGTCATGGAATGACAACAGAAGCATGAGTTGGCCTTGTTTTAATATGAAACTCCAGCTAGTTATCATTCCAAGGAAGAAATTTACCCAAAAAAATAAGAAATAACTTTTAAAAATTTACTCTAGTTCATATAAAACCATGAGTTAAAACTTAAGAAAATTAAGCTCAAAATTTTTCCCCATTTTTATTGCTTGAGAATTTCACACAGTCCTATACTGTTTTAGTCAACTCCACTTCCTAATCCCTTCCTCTAATCCCCCCCCCCATTCCCCTGCCACTTTTCCTTTCAAATACATGTCTTCTTTTTACCCCACTGATTCTTCTTGATGCTTCCATCCACTGGAACAGGATAGTCTCTAAGGGGCTGCATCCTTGAAGAAAACTGACTCTTACTCACCCAGCAACCATCATTTCCCACCTTCCAAATCCATGCTGGGATCTTGTCTGGCTTGGTCCCTCGTTTCATTCTGTGTGAGAAGAGCCCTTAGCGATACCAAGATTTCTTCAGTACACAGAGCCAGAAAAGCTCCCTGCTGGAATGAATCAGAATCCCCAAGAGATTCAGAATTTGTGTTTGCTGATTTCTAAAGCTGTTCTGATGCACTATATAGAGAACCCAGGGATTCACATGATTGCATGTAAGATGAATAATGGAACAGAGCCATGCATCACACACATACAATTTAACAAACAAGATAAGATCCAGACTCAAAAACAATTATATGAAGAGAAAGCATATTCCCCGGACCCAGGAAGTTTGTTGATCAGTATCATAGCAGTATCTTACACTTAGTGCAGGCCAGAATTGTGACCAAATCCTTTTTCTGATATCTTCCTAAAAGAAGGTACATGGAGAAAAGCTAAATGTTACTTTTCTTAGGAGAAAACCCAAGCCTTCAGATAAACTCCTCAGAATTCATAATCTGCAGTCTTGAACTTCACTAAGAGCAAGAGGAAAGTTTTGACAGACAAACACAGTTCCTGAGTGAAAACCCACACAGGTACTGACTTTCCTCTCAGAGAGAAAAAAGGCATTAGTGTTGTATAGCGGGGAGAAAAAGAGACACAGAGGAAGAAATTTGCAAAGAAGTAGTCTGGCTTCTTTTCAGTTGAAGTGCCTTGGTTTTTCTATCCATTACGTTAAAAGTTGTTTAATTTCCCTTTCCTTCTGAGTCCAATGTTACTGGCTCCCCTATAGAGTTAGCATGTACGTTTTGTTGTAATAGGTTTTTAGCAGCATACTGCAAAGACTGTTTCCATCACCCCATGCTGCTGTTGCCTTGGCCTACCACAGCTGTCTGAGGGAAGATTACTCTACTCAAGGGCAATTCACCATCTCTATTTAATTTGAGAATACAGAGCAGTACCTGACTTGAGAGATACCACCCAGATGCAAAGCTAAACTATTCTCCTTCATGGCTCCTTCCTTCACCCAGCATGCAGAATAGTTTCCGTTACAACTGATGTGTCGCTGCCAATGTAGGCCTGGCACTACTTACTTAAAATTTAATCCTCACTGTAGCTCTATTCCAGCAAGGTCTGGCTTCTACAGTCTTGGCTACTAAAACAGCCGTTCTACTGTGGATAAGTCTGTCATCACAGTTAGTAGCTGAAACCAAACATTACATGGCTTTGGAATTAAAACCACCTACTTGGGCTTTTGTAGAAGAAACCAACTGTAGAACTCTGATTGCACTCCAGCGAAATATCCTCCGGATATTTACTGAAGGTAAAACCATGGCCTTCACTTAATCCAGCATAATACAAGTGGCCACCTTGATTTCCTAATTTCCCCCCAACTACACCTCAAGGTCTCTTGCCCCAGATGTGGGAAATCCAGTCAGTTTCCCAAACTGTTCATTCCCTTCAAAAAGTTGCATGCTCACATGAGGTTTATTACTGTGAGGTTTACCACTTAGAAATAGCAGAGCATAACTCAGACAGAAAAGATACGAAATATTGTAACCATCTCAAGCAAAACTAACCCAAAAGGTCAGTTGAGGGAACTGAGAGGACAATTTAAAGATCAGAATATGGATACATCATATGTCCTCTGTCAACATCACTACACAGTTGATAATTAAAAGTCACATATGTGGCCAGTCATGGTAGTTACACCTACAACCTCAGAATACACAAGGCTCAGATGAGAAGATTGTGAGTTTGAGACCAACCCAAACTACACTGAGAAAATCTATGTCAAATAATTGTAAATATTTAAGATGTGTACTATAAAGCTTTCACAATTTCACATGTCAGATTATTACCACAGTTAACATAACTAATTATGAAATGCCTTATGCTTTATCATATGAATGATGTGGAGAGAAGTGGGGGAAGGACTTAGGATGTGCTCTGAGTGAATTTCAAGAACACAACACAGCATTATTAACAGGTTATTTTGTTCATGTTAACTCTCTAGAGCTTATGCATCTCACACAATTAAATGTTGTATCCTTTAGTGGACATTGTTCATGCCTCAACTCAAGTCTAATAACAGCCACCTTATACACTGCTTCTATGACACTCTTAGATTTAACATATGCATAAAATCATTCAGTATTTGTCTTTGAATATATTGTTGTTACACTTGGCTTAATGCCCTTAAGGCCTATCCATGTTATTTCAAATAATATTTTGTTCTTATGATTTAGTCATATAGAATTGGATATATATAATTATATATGCATGTATAACAATTTCTTTATATATTCATCAGATGCCAAATATTTAAGCTTTCTCACTTTGTTTCTCTTTCTGCCATGTGTGTGTGTGCGTGCGCGCGTGCACTGTGGTTGCAAACATATTCCATAATCCCATAATTATAAAAATTGCTGAAATAAAGATGAGAATGCAAATATCTTTTTGAGATACCTGCTTAATTTCCTTGGATAGATACATACACAAATGAACGATTTCTGGACTGTATGTAGTTCTATTTTTTTTTTAAGTTCTGTTTTGGGGAAGCAGCTTTTAGTTTATATCACCTGCTATAATACTACAGCAATTTACACACCCACCAGCAGTATTGCAAGATTAGTACCACGGGCTTTTTTTTCCCCCACATCTGTGATACTTGCTACCTCTTGTCTTCCTAATAATAACCATTCAAGCAGATGTGAAGTCGTAATTCACTGCGGTATCAATTTGCATTCCTCTTGTGCTGAAGTCTGCTTTTCTGTTGCTATGATAAACGAAGCCAAAAGCAACTTAGGGAGGAAATGGTTTATTTGGCTTAAACTTCCAGGTTACAATCTATCACTGAGAGAAGTCAGGGCAAGAACCCAAGGCAAGACCTTGAAGAAGAAGACATAGAGCAGCATGACTTGTGGTCTAGCTCCCAGGATGGTGCGCAGTTATCTTTCTTATACAGTCCAGGCCAAAATAAACTCTTCCTTCCATAAATTGCCTTTGGTCATGATGTTTGATCACAGCAACATAGAAGTAACTAACATAACCCTTTCTTATATAAGTGCTTTGCAATACTTTTGTCCATTCTATAGACTGTCTTTTCATTCTTTTGACTCTACTGCTATTCAATTCTATTGTTCTATTTTTGTTTTATAACAATATAATAAGAATTGTCTTTTACTTACCGAATATGATAACAAATGTCAGTTTCTCATAGGTGACCTTCATTGTATTTAGGTCAAATTTCTATAACTATTTTGTTGAGGATTTAAGTAAGGTATGGCTGTCAAGTTTTATCAAATGTTTTGTCTGTATTGGTAAAATGTATATGATATTTTTATTGATTTTATATTTTGATAAGCAAATGGTAAAGTGGAATGGGTTTATATCTTAATTATCAACTGTGTAGTGATGTTGATAGAGGACATATTGACAGTCCACATCAATGAGAAAGAAAGAGAGAACTACAAAGACGTAGGGGGAGGAAGAGAGAGACTAACACATTGATATTTTTTAGTGACTACATTTAGTGTTGCAGAGTGACATGAGCCAAAAGTTGCAAATTCCCTGAGAAGGGGCTCTCAATTCTGCATACTTGCAGTTTATCGCTTATGTTTTTATATGCCATAACAATTAAATGGCAAAAATAAACTTTCTACCAGAGAGACCAGTGAGAGGAAGGGGGTGGGAATTCAGCGAGAAATAGAGTTGAGACACCTAGGTAGTAGTAACCTTTTTTTTTCTTGTATTACTCACCATTGTCACACATGTCACCTGTGTCACTACACAGTGGAGGTGGCAGGTCCCACAACCTCCTATAAAGCACATACCCAGAACATAGTGGCATTCAAGTATAGTAAATTAGGTGTAACACAGTTATCTTCCTCTTTATAGGCAAAATAGAGCAGGAAGAGAAAATGTAGGCAAATAAGTATAATCTATTTCTCTCACGACACATTATGAAAATTCATTGTTTTTAAATAAATAATACATGCAATCACTTCTTTCTTGTGGCAATTCAAGAACTTTCAAATGTATAATTATGTGAAGTAACCTTATAAATGTGCCTACCTTATAATTTCTCGTTAAATGAAATTTATTTTATTTTTTTTATATTTACAACTTAATGAATATTTGCTCTATTTTCTCCAGATTCTCATTAAGGGCACCTCTATTTTTAATAAATTGGATACAATATTAGTGTAAATTAGCACATTCCTATACCAAAAATTTGGTCATCATTTGAACAACTACAGTTTGCCTAAATCACTTTTGAATGCAATTGTGGGGTTGCTTTCTGGACATGTTCTTGCTAAGAGTTTATTTTTCATAATCAATCCTTGTGAAAATCCAATGGTACCATTTTATTCACTCTCTAAACTCAAATAACCTACCATGAGTTATCTTCCCATAAGAAATAAGTGTCTAACATGTTTACAAGCCACGTTGTTTAAGTTTCCTCGGGAAACCTCTCAGGAAATATGTATGTTCAACAGTACTACAGTAAGAATACAAAGTGGTTGAAAATAGTACAACCTACAATTTTATACTTGACTCTACAAGAATTAGAATATGATCCCTCTTTGATTCAAAATCCCAGAGTTGTTTGATGATTATATACTCTGTTTTAAAATTTGAATTTAGAATTCAGTATTAATCAAGTTTTGTAAGTTTTCCTTTCAGCAGGATACAGAAGATGGGGAGTAGAGGGAAACAAATGGAAAACTGATTCTGATTCTCATTGTGCTTGTGAGAAGCTGTGGTGGCTTCCTACTGCTTTCAGAAAGTGAGTGGAAAACGGCCTTGCCAGACCGTGGGAGTCGCTCTGCTGATGACATTCTTCCGTAAGGACTAATTCCAGAATATTATACATACGGCAGGGAAGAATATGGGATGCACTACCCCAAAACGTAAAGATTGTTAAAATGCTGGCCAAAGTCCTCCCTCCCTCCCTCTCTCTCTCTCTCTCTCTCTCTCTCTCTCTCTCTCTCTCTCTCTCTCTCTCTCTCACACACACACACACACACACACGTACACAAACCAAACTGCATTCATTATCTGGCAATCCTCCTAGAATAAAAATCTGTATCGTGACCACAGAAAAAAAAAACAAAAAGGAGTTCAATAGTCAAGGTTTTTATATTTTTAAAAATTGCTGACCGTGACAATGACACTGAAGAGTAAGTGTCTAAGCATCTTATCACCCAGTGTGAGGCAGACTACCGATAGTGAAGGACGGGATCCATTGACATGAATCACCCTTGCAAGTTATTGGCTTTGAATACTTGTCTGGTGCACAGCCCATGGTGTTTCAAAACTTATAGAGAACTGGTTTTGTATCCTGTCAGCTTTTCAAGGCATAGCCAACAGCATAAAAATTGTGTGTGTATGTATGTATGTGTGTATACTTTTGACTTTAATGTGAGAATTTGGCATAGGTGTGCACTGTATTGTGATTATCATAGTTAATTAAATTAGTATATTCACCACTATACATAGCTGAGAAGACTTAATATTTGCTCTCATCAATTTTTGATACAAAGTACATTATCGTTAACTAGACTGACACATATTAATGACCTAATTTGTATATCAGAAAACTCAAAGAAAAACTACTTTCAAAATTATGATAATGAGCTTACACAATGGGAGTACAGTTAATTAATAACACTTTCAGTTGTTCTAGTTCACTAAAAGTTATATGACATATCATAGCCTGTTGGGACTTACATTGACTCTTGTCTTCCATCTGATGCACTGGTAATAAATCATCTGCTTGACAACTATGTATTTTTAAGTAAAATGAACTGCAAATATCTTTAAAGCAAAAGGGCTAATTTTCCCAAAGTGTACAGAATACTCCATAATGTTAGTCATGACTAACAGCAATGTTCTGAAATCAGAGTCTCCAGCTTCAAATCTGGCTTTGAGTCTTCTTAGTTCTACTATTTGAGGAAGAGGTTAACATTCTGATTTCTTCATCAGAAAAACAGTGCTAATCACATAAAGACATTGAGAAGATTGTCTTGAAATTAAAATAAACAAAGGTTCAACTAAATTCTTGAGGAAAAAATATTAATTTAATTTAGTATACAAAATTATAAATATGATTAATACATCATTTTGCTAATATCACTTTCTGAATTTCTAATAAATACATAAATGACGATTTGTACTAATTGTAAAATTTTGAAGGATATTAGTCATAACTGAATTTTATCATTAAATATACTTATAAGCAATTTTGAAAATTATTTTACAACAAAACTATTGTTTTTTAACCTGAGATATGGGACTATTTCAACATGAGTTATACATTAAGAATTATAGTTTTTAACATAATATTTTTATTGATTATTTGGGAATTTCCCATCATGCACCCCAAGCACACTCACTTCTCAGGCCTCCTGGTCTGACCCCTACATTAATGATCTCCCTCCCCCAGATAAAATGGGGTTTTGCCACAATGTAGATGATCAAAGGTAATGGTGGAGTGGGTGGGAAATACACTTATACCCAGAAATGCAGGACTCAGTAAGTGATGATCTGGGTACCAGAAGAAAGAGGAAGCGCTAATGGTAAAAGGACCTCCTTACCTTGAGATGAGAACAGTTAGGTAGACAAGAAAGCTGTTTATTATAAACAGAAAAAAAAAAACTAGAAGGAAAGAAGGGCTCTCCCTTAGTCTGAAACTTGTGAGATACACAAAGATCAGGTGATGAGTCAAAAATGTGGATGAGCTGCCCAGAAGGCACAACTGAGACATGGATAGCAACAGAACGAACATGCAACATGAAAGAATAAGCAAAATTACCAAGAAAGAGAAACAACGAAGAAGGGGGTGAGTCTTATAAAATCTAAGTAGATCCAGTTAGATATGAGGCTACTAAGAATATATAAAAAAAGATTCTGAGTAGCCATGGCAGCACCAATGCTTCAAAAGGAAAGAAGCAATAAAAAGAATTCCACCCTTCATAAACATAGGTAACATAACAGACAAATTAGAGATTTGATAACATGATATAAGTACTTCCCTAACACAAGGGAAATTTCATCTAGGCCATGGAATCGAAGGAAGGACTGATGAGATTCAGAGATGAAACTGATTGCAAGGAATGTGTAAATGTATGCAAGCAACTATTGGCAGCATTGATGTGAGGAAGCCAGGGAAAGAGAAAGTGACAGGCAACAATTTATGGACAGAGAAGTAAGCTGTTTCCTTTCTGTTTTTCTTATTTTTAGTGTTTGAAATTATTATTATATCATTTTCCCCTCCCTTTTCTTCTCCCTTTCATATACCCCATCTCACTCTCTTTCCAATTTTTTGCCAGATTTTTTTTAAATATTTATTTATTTATTATGTATACAATATTCTGTCTGTATGTCTGCAGGCCAGAAGAGGACACCAGCCCTCATTTCTCTTTCCAATTTGTGGTCTCTTTTATCATTAACTGTTATTGCATACACATATATACATATATATATATATGTTCCTAAATACAGAAATACAGCTTGCTCAGTCTGCATAATATTACCTGTGCGTATGTGTCTTCAGACCATTTTGGTGTAATCATCTCTGGAAAAGATTATTCCTCACTCTTAGTATTCCTTAGTGGCCTGCAGTTCTTTGTGTAGGGTTGGGACCTCCTGGGTTTCCCCTGTCCACATTACAAATGTCTATCTGTTTTCTTTTAAGATAAGAGGTACAAACACACTTTGGGCTGTAATGTTTTTAAGCAAATCTTACTGGGAAAAAAATATAGTTTTAACATCTTTTGATAAGATGGGGAAAACAAAACCACATTATTCACTTTCCCCACGGCTCTTCACCGCAAGATTTTAACTCCCCCAAGACAGAAACTGATTTTCCTTTCTTTTCTACCATCTTGATTTAGTGAGACATTTTCTCTCTAAAGTTCACTCCGAATTGCTGCCAGGAGAGGATGAAGAAGCTAGGTCCTCTGATTTAAATACCGCTCTACGCCAGGAAGCAGCTTCCTTCTACCTCTTTTGGAATTGTGAAAATCCAAAAGTAATCAATAAAATCCACAAATTAAATTAATGGAAGTTTCTTAAAAGGACATTGCAACATTACAATTATCATGTAAAGATACTTATGAATAGCAAAGCACCAACCTACCAAATTCCCATTATCTAATTGTTATCAGTCCTCTGGGATTTGAAAGAATTGCCAAGAACAAAACAAAACAAAAAAAGAACAAAAAAAATAGATCTAATCTACATGGGAAGTAGAAAAAGACAAGGTCTCCTGAGTAAATTGGGAGCATGGGGACCTTGTGGGAGGGTTGTAGGGGAGAGGAGAGGAAAGGAGGGGAGCAGAGAAAAAATGTGGAGCTCAATAAAAATCAAAATAATAATAATAATACCACATGCCAACAACATTTGCAATTACTGTTTTAATTAGTTAAATCCACTGTTTCTACAATTTTCTTTACATTTTATCTCTCTTTCTGCTAATCAAGCTATTCAACACACCATATGCTTAACTAACTCTTGTTTGTAACATGTTAATCTTTCCTTGTGGGATTCTTTAACAGTGGAGAGGAATCTTATAGACCACATTCAGTTGAGATGTGGTCTGATGTTTTCCCATGACTATAAAAGCAAAGACTCAGATTGAAACACTCCAGAAGTTAGGAGCTATTCCTTCACACCATACCACATGTACATAATGTGGCTTCTCAACACCCAACTGAGGTAGTTTCATGAGATGTCTTCCCTTTAAAGTTACTATTTTTCTCGAACTACATTCTAGAATCTTTAAATAAAAGCACCTCTATTCAGCCTCTACATGAGGATTCATTGGCATATGCATTGGCATTCAACTGGCATACTCTGATTCATTAGCATATGACTATAACTTGTTTGAAATTCTGCAAAACACTTTCTTTTGTTGCTACTTCTTTGCCCACTTAACATTTATTTACAATGAGGCGGAGTTGTGGCTATGTGTGTGCTACCTTTTCTTATAGGATCATGTAGTTTATTGTCTTTGTTACTCAGCTTGATCTTATTTTGACATTAGGAGTTCCCGAATTTAGAACTTTTGTCCTTCTGCCATAAATATGTAGGTGTGGAAACTTACTTCCTGTGTGGTTTAAATTTGCTCTTATTTTGAACCACTATAAAATAGTTTAGACTTATTTTAATTCATAACCCAGTTCTGTAATCAGCCATGTTCCAAGGAACCCTGATTTCTCTTTTTTCCTGTCTCTCTTGAAGAAAGGTATTAGAGCTAAGATTCGGTGCCCCGTGTACATGTTACTAGATTTATTGTTTCTAGGCTCTGTCAGTGGGAAGCATAAAGAAATAGATATGTATAAATAATAATTCATCTTTGCATACATATATAAAATAGGTCCGCTTGCAAATTTTTGTATCTAAATCAATCAAAGAATGATTTCGTATTGATTTATGCCACTCAAATCCATTGCTCACATCATTTGCTCCACTCTTCATGAATATTAGTGACAACTCCAAAAAGTCATGTCTTTCACCATTCTCCATCACTTCATATAATTTTTGATCTCTATATAATATTTCAGCAAAGTCTTCCTTATCCCATGGGAAACAGTATTATTATGAATGCACTGATGTGAAATTGTTTTTCCTCTCTAATGCTGCAGACTCATTTCTAAAGTTACTGTGGTACCACTTCCTGTTCCCTTACTTCAATATGTTTCACGCATTTGTAGTATAGTTAAATGGTTTTGTTGACGCCTACCAAATCTCATCCTGAAAATATCCAAATTTCTGAAATATGTCATAAAAATTTAGGGATATTAAGGTTCACTTTCTATGCATGAAATGGTATGAGTTTTAACAGATACAATATGATGTGCCCCAATTAAACTTCCACATAGAATTATTTAATAACATTTAAAATCTAAATATGTACCAGGCCTCTTCAACTTTCATCTTCTTCCCATTATTCTCTAATGATAGTGAAATATTTTTACCATCTCAATAGTTTTGCCCTTTTCAGAATGCCACACAGTTGGATATTAGATATCTTTTTAGATTGGTTTCTTTTACTGACAACATGAGTTTGAGACATAAGCATGCCTTTTCATGACTTAACAGCATTTTTCTTTCATGATTGTTTGTTTGAGACAGAATGTTACTGGATGCTAAAGGTTGCATTCCGACTCATTGTGTATCTCAGGCTAGCCTAAACCTTATAGTGACCTTCTCAAGTGCATGAATTGCATGGACCACTACCAAGTTCAGATTTTTCATTCCCCTTATAATGAATATTTTGGTTCATCACTTTGGTCATTATGAATTAAGCTATGTACAAATGTGTACATACAGACTTTGGGAAAACATTTTCCAAAAATGAATTTTCATATCTATTGGCCAATTACCAGAGAATGTGCCTTATGAATACATGATACAACTATGTTTAGCTTTGTAGAAAATGACAGGATCTTCATAGAGCTTGTACCACTTTATGTTGCTACGAGCAATGAACAGTAGTGGCTACAGTTTCCTGGGGACTGGTGTGTGGTGGCAATTTCTTGTGTGTCTACATCGGCACCTCTGTAATGAGACGTGATGCTTAGCATCTTTTCTTGTCTTTGTTTCCAGCTGTATTTTCATGAGGAGTCTTTTCAGTCAATTTGCCCATTTCTTAATTGAGTTGTTTGTTTTCATTTTGTTCTGGTTTTAAGAGTTCTTTGTGTCCTTTGGAGGCGAGTGTTTAATCAGATATTTCGCAAATATTTTCTCCCAATTTCTGGCTTGTCTTTTCTCCATTTTAATGTTTGCTCTCACAGACAAATAGTTTTCTCTCTCTTTTTCCTTTTCAGTTTTCTGAAGTCCAACGAAAGACATATTTTTCTTTCATAGGTCATGATTTTGGTGCTATATCTAACAACCACAAATCCAAGGTCATGTAGAACATTTCCTGTATGTGATTATAGAAGTCATATTGTCTTTTTTTTAAAAAAAAAATAAGGTCTACGGTTTGTTTTTTATTTTTTGGCATACTGTGTATGGCCTGTGTTGCAATTCTTTTTCTTATTAGATGTTCATTTTTTTCTGAGAACCATCCGTCAAAATTTTAATCATTTTTAAACTGCCAAGGACCATATGATTCTGTTTCCACTGGCAACTGTCTGTTATTATTTCATTGGTGCTATCTTTCTCTCCAATACTTCATCTTATGCATGGAATTGAGTAATATGAGCATTTCAACTTTCTATTACCTTTGGATTCGTGATAGGTATCTGGATATCTTCAGTCTTCTTATACTCTTTAATATCAGTCTGCCTGTTTGTCAACATCTATAAAGTCACTAGTGGTTGTGTTTAGAACGGTACTGAATTGTTTCATTCCTTTCACAAGAATTCCCAGCAACTAAACTTTCTCAAGTTGTATTCAAGAGCTAGCTTTCCATTTACTTAAAGATCTTTCATTTCCATCATCAGAGTTTTTGTAACTTTCTACATAGAGAAATGTATTTGGGCAGATTTATTTTCGTGCATCTCAGTTTAAAGAATGCTATATTAAAGTCTATTGTTTTTTAAATTTTTTTAATTCCTGTTTATTGCTAGCATGTAGAACCAGTTATGGTCACTGTTGCCAGTACAGATCACCCAGATTGTTGTGGCCCCAGCTGAAGCATATTCCTGGGTACCCCGCATGGCCATAGGTAGTGACCCAGAACCCAGGCATCTATGTGGCTCTTGGTGGTGACACAAGGCATGGATATCATCATAGACCCTGGCTGCTGTAGGGTCAGGAACCAAGACATGGTCCTCAGAAGCAGCCTGAGCCAGGATGCAACGATGATGTCCCCTGGTGGCATCATAGTTCACTCAGATAGACATCACCCTGATTACAGGGTAACACTTGGGCCCCCACACAGCCTCAGGTGGGGGTTTATACCCAAGGCATTCACATAACCTCTGATGGTAACAGGCACCATGGACATCAACCCATACCCTGACTGTGGTAGGGCCATAGACCCAGACATGTGTCTTGGCAGTAGTTCAAGCCCAGATGACTCCATGGCCCTTGGTGACAGTCCAAGCCTTTCATAGCTGGATGGAAACTGCAGCATGGCCCTCGAACACCTATGTGGCCACATGTGGCAACCCCAACCCCAGGCATTCTTATGGTCCTTGGTAGTACCAAAAGCCATGGACATCTACCCCAACCACAGCTACTGTAGGGCCACGGGCACAGACACGGCAGCATCCCAGGACCAGACTACACCATGTCCCCAGGTGGCAAGCATGCCTTCCACATCAACCTGTTTCTCTTGGCCTTCACCTCTTCAGACATGTCTCTCTGCATAGGACATAAACCTCTCTCTGCCTCTCTCTTCCTCCCATACCCCACAACATATTTGTTCCCCATAATGGTGCTCATATATTTGCCCACAATGGTGCTCTGGATGGTAGTATACATGTCCATCTCTGGTCGGTCAGTTTTAATGGAGCTGAGCAGACCAGTGACTTCTTCCTGCCTGCCGAGAATAAATTGTCCTATTCTGTTTTTTTATTTGTTTTGCTTTCTTTCAATGATTTCTTGCTTTCAGTTGTCTCTTTAGTGCTGGTTTGGTGGACATGAATTCTTTTACCTTGAACATTATATCACAAGCATTTTTTTCTTTCTCTTTCACCTATTGTACAGAGTTTCTCTGGGTGAAGTAATCTAGTTTGGCACCTATCATGTTTTAGGGCTTGAGTACATTGCTCCAAACCCTTGTGGCTTTTAACACTTCCGTTGAGAAATCCTCTGTTATTCTGATAGGTTTTTCCTCTTACGTGGCCTGTGTGCTTTGCTTCCTGTGGCTTTGCTCTATATGTTTAGTGTTTAAACTATGATATGACACAGAGAGCTTCTTTTCTGCCTGTGCCTCTTTGGTGCTGTGTGATTCTAATATCTATATAGCTAATATCTTAGGAAGCTTTTTCTATGATCCTGTTGAAGATCTGGTCTAGACCAGGAATCTAACATTCTTTCTGCTTTGAAGACTTTGTTTTTTCACAGTGTCTCAGAAATTCCTGCATATTCCTTTCATGTGGTTAATGTTTTTTTTTTTCTTAGATGGTCCAATTCCTCTATTTCATCAATTATGATATTTCAGTTTCTACTTGATTTTTTTTTTCTGCTAGTAAGGCTTTACCTGGGCTTTTAAATTGGCTTGTTGAGCTCTCAATTCTGTTTTCATTTTCAGGTTGAGTTGTTTCACTATTTCCATTTCTTTATGGAACTCTCATTTCATATCCTGAATGATCTTTATTATTACTTTCAGATTTATGGTGCTTTTTGAACTTCACTCAGGAGATTATTCCAATCATAAGCTTTTTGGTGGGTTAGTTCTATCTTTTGTTTGTTTGTTTGTTGTTTGCTTTGAGACGGGTTTCTCTGTCAAGCCTTGGCTGTCCTGCAATGAACTCACAGAGATCTGTCTACCTCTACCTCCAATTGCTGCATGTAAAGGCATGCGACACTGCTGTCCAGATTGGTCTGGTCTTCCTTAAACTTTAAACTCCTTGGACTATTTGATCATGCTCATGATTATTTTGCATTACTCTGTGTTCTGGGGTTCACTTAGATAGTTGTCATTAGAGAACATCCCTGTGGGGTTAGTGGGTTTTGCTTTGTTTTTTATCTGGGGGTGGGTGGGTATTGTCCTGACTTTCATTTTTTTTTCTGTGATGTGACCATGGCATGTGTGTTTCCTTTGTTGGCTGTGTGTCTGGTTTGAGGTTCTAACCTGGGACAGTTGAGGGTAAATTTGGTCTTCTATTGTTGCTGTTTTCTAAGCCAGGTTGATTTCAAATCACATAAGAAGAGTTGGTAGGTTAGTCCTTCCGATAGTTGGGTTCGGTATTTTATTGGAAGGACCGTGGTGGTTCCAATATAGGAACAACCAAAAAAGTATGAGCATGTGATTCAAGCCTCTGTGTAGACTGCTGTGAGTGTTTAGATACCTGAAATAGGCCTGGAAGAATGGATATGGAGCAAACTGGTGGGAATCTGGGGCACAGACCAGGGTGGGATGATGCATAGGCAGCAGTGCCCCAACAACAGCAGTGTTGATATAGCACAGGTGGGCAGGACTCTGGGTCACTTACCAGGTTTAGCCGACGCGCAAGCTGCAGGTCCCTAGCTAACCTGGGAATGTGGTGGATGTGATGGATGGTATGGGTGAGCAGAGAGTTTCATAACTGACAATTGAGCTTTACACAAACTCATCTAAATGCACTGAAAAATGTAGGATTTCAGAATATATACAGTAATGGAAGAGGCTAATCGTCTGGGTGCAGAACTAATGACAAGGACAAGACCAGAAAGAGAACACATTCAACAACTGTACTGGTTTATTTCTGTTAACTTGCCACAAATTTAGAACTCTCTGGAAAGAAGAATTCCCAAATGAAGCATTGCCTCCTTCATATTGGCCTGTAGGCAAATATGTAGGCCACTTTTGTGATTAATGATTGATATAGGAGG
This sequence comes from Alexandromys fortis, assembly GCF_014885135.2. Lineage (NCBI taxonomy): Eukaryota > Metazoa > Chordata > Mammalia > Rodentia > Cricetidae > Alexandromys > Alexandromys fortis. The sequence continues at coordinate 625,071 of NW_026067938.1, read as the reverse complement.
TCCCAGTTCACTGAGTACTGCCACCATGGGCAGGTGGTCCTGGATTGTATAAGAAATTGGGCTCAATAAGCCATGGGACACCAGCCAGGACAAAGTACTTTTCTGTGCTTTATGCTTCAGTCTTGCCTTAATTCTGCTCTAGTTCCATTTCATTATGGGCTATAAGCTATAAAATAAAATAAATCTTTTCCTCTCCAAGTTGATTTTGGCAGTGTTTTATCCATGCTATAGAAAGAAAACCAGGACAGTAATGAAAATAAAATAAAATAATAATACAGATTTTTCTAAAAAATGTAGACTTGATTTCATCTGTTCATACAGTAGACAGAAATAATAATTAATTAAAAGTTTAATGTTTGAGGTATCGCTAATACTATCTACTATTTATATGTTATAAGAATACTGTTAGAAAATCAATATCACTTTCAACATTTTATCTCTCTATAAATCCATGCACTCATTTTCAAGGTTGATCAGAAAAGTAAAAAACGGGAAGCTACATATGAGCATTAAATTAATGTAGCCTTTTCTATTATCATAGGGGCAATATCAAATCCCCACCAATTCTCCATTACCCCTTACAGATACAAAGGAAAAGAAGAACCCGTGTTTCCACACAGAAGTCCTGTCGATAGTTCATCACTGTTTTGTGTTGCTCAGTATTTCATATTACCACCAGACTTTCTAACAGCAGCTCCCGAAAGATGAAAGTGGACCCTCACTGAGAATTCCACACAAATGGATTAATTTGTGTCACCATTTTTGGCAAGTTGCCATGGATACGGCAATCTGAAGGTCTCCGTGCCACTGTGAGTTGTCTGACGGTCCATTCACTGTGCAAGGCTTTACAAAACCAGTAACATGAAAGGACTCTCATTAGTCGACAGAGGCTTTCTTTACAGGCAGGTTGGTGTGATGCTCTAAAGAATGAATGCTACCTTTCTGTAAATCTGACTTTTATATTTATATTATTAATGAAGTGCAGAATTGTAGCTTGAAAACAATTTTTAAATGCAGTCGTGATATTTATTTGATATCTAGTCTTCTTTTTGCTTTCACATAAATCTAGAGAAAAGACGGTGGGATAAATGAACAAGCAGAAGAGGATTGTGTTAGATAAAAATCCTGTTTTTTTTTCCTTTAAAAAATAAATTATTTCTCATAATGAACTTGTAGAATGTGATATACTTAGATTAACAAAGGGATTGATCCCCAATTGTAAGAAATAGATAAAAATGAGCAGGTTTCACACTCAACTTAATTTCTGAAGCATCGCAATGGAAATTCACATGGTCACATTTATTTCTCTGTACTTAAATTTCGGTCATGTGTCTCTATTGATTTTTGGTGATAAAATATCTTCCTCTTATGTTCTCAAAGGAAACTCTATCAACTTGAATTCAATATGCCAGGGTATCTCTTAGCTACTCTACACTGATTCCCATGTAATGCTTCTATTTCTTTCCTCATTGGGGTTCCAGAGAAGATTTGTACTTCCTGGTACCAAAGATGAGGAGCCTGGTTTGTGATGCCACTGGCTCCATTGATCTCTACAGAACAATCTTTTTAGTGAAAGCACTGGCTCTTTCCTTGTTACATTAACTGCTGATACTGATGTCCCACAGCTGGTTGTAGATACTGGGACTATCTACTTCTCAGAGTTTATGCCAGGATCTTTCATGCATTTCTTATAGTGCTCAGGAATTTTTGTCCATGTTTTCCCATGCCACATGAAGAAGACCGAGGCTTCCTGAAGTTGACTATAGACTTGACAGCATGGGTGACCAAACACATAGAAGCCCCATCCAGTTTAGCTGCATCTTGACTAACGAGCTAACTATTCTTAGGTGTCTCTGAAGACTGGGGAACTTGAATTAGCAGTTCACTGTGAAAATCTGTAACCACACGTCTCCATTTACTTCTGTTAAAGGGCCAGAAATAACAACTCCATTGGGGCTTTCAACTCAAGATCCTCTGTTTTCTTTGAATCAGAATGAAAAGTCATCAGTTAGTACATAAGCCACTTATAATATGAGCTATTCCACCAATCTGACAAAGGGAATGAGAAGGAGACCCTGCCGTCCTCTCCTTCTTTCAGTTAAATTGGGCAGAAAAGGCAAATCAAAATTAACACTTGGACCTGATACCTTAGAAGTATTTCATGTGCATTAAAAATTTAGTGCCTAAATGAATCAGACACTAATGAACCACAGAATGCAGGGATATTTACACACTTTTGTGCAGGTGCATCCTAAGGGAAGCTGTTCTCCATAGTAAACTGTCAGATTCGCATTTCCTGCAGAAAGGATGTCTGCTTGTTTGTCCCAGCTGCCCAGACCCGAAATAATCACACAGAAGTTGTATTAATTAAATCACTTTTTGGCCCATTAGTTCTAGCTTCTATTTGCTAACTCTTACATACTAATTTAACCCATATTTATTCATCTGTGTATCACCACAAGACTGTGGCTTACCGGCTAAAGTTCCAGCGTCTTTCTCCAGTGGGGCTACGTGGCTTCTCTCTGACTCCACCCTCTTCCTGCCGGCATTCTGCTTAGTTTTCTCTACCTAATTCTGTTCTTCCTTATCAGGTCAAACCAGTTTCTTCATTCATTACCCAATAAAAGCAACACATAGACAAAAGGACCTCCCACACCAATATTCTGTCTCCATGGAATTGAATAAAAAATAATCTGAGTCACAAATAAGCCATGTGGATGAAGTATGAAGCTGAATGAGGAAGTGTTATAAAATGAAAAGACTTATATTTTATTTTTTATGTGTCACAATTTATAATTTAGCCAAGCTCATTATTTTGTGACTCAGAAAGATACTGGAAAAGGAAGAAGGAAGCTGGTGAAGAGTCTAGACAATGTGATGAGATGAAGGATAATTAATTAGGGAAAACTAATTCTTAAGATAGAACTTCATATGGCAAAATGTGCAGTACTGCATTAGCATGCAGGCTGGTTACTAGGTAGAATAGAAAGTACAGGACTAAGACTTCAGTTAACATTGCTTGGAATATACTGCAAAAGCCTCTTTAGGTTTTAATTCTTCTACCTCTTTTTGGATAATACGTGATAGCATTGGGTCTACTTCAGTTTATTTACTTTTGTGTTTAATCCTCATTGATAATTAATTTTGTGATTATTTTGATCAGAAGCAGTTAAAAAAACCTATGTATTCATTTTCTGTGAAGCTTCTATTCCAAATCTTGAAAATAATTGTCAAGAAGAAGTCAAAATTCCCAAGCTTTGAACTTTTTCAAAGATAACAAAGAAAAAGTGAGTAACTGTTGAGAAATGTCTAACTATTGATAAAATTTGATTTCTTTTTTATTGATTTTTATTGAGTTCTACATTTTTATGAATATCTTTGAGTGTCATAAAAAAACCTTAGTTTATCTTTTATATGTGTGAAACTTTGGGTATTAACTTAAAATTAACAGTAGAGAATTTCAAGTGCTTTGCAAATATCAAAGGTATAGAGAAAAGAATCCTGCAGCCACTTCAAGACTAACACCAGTTAAGAAAAGAAAAATGTAGAATGGCAAAATTCTGACATTAACTTCCTCTTTTAATTTTTATTTCATAGCTTTTTATTTTGATTTTAAATAACAACCACAGCTCCCCTTCCATCCCCTCCTCCCACTCTTCCCAGCATCTTCCTACATCTAACTGCCCCCCATCCATTCCTCAGAAATGGTAAGGCCTCCCTTACCTGTCTACAGTGTCTGACACATCAAGTTGAGGCAGGACCAAGCCTGTATCTAGGCTGAATAGATAAACGGAATTCCTACATAAGGAATGGGCTACAAAAAGCCAGTTCATGCACTAGGGACTAATCTGGTGGCCCCACAGACTGTCAAACCTACAGAACTGTCACCTACATTCAGACGGCCTAGTTGGGTCCTATGCAGGTTCCCCTGCTATCAGTCTGGAGTCAGTGAGCTTCCACTAGTTCAGGTCACCTGCTTCTGTGGGCTTCTCCATCATGATCTTGATGCCTTTGCTTTCCTCCCTCTTTTCAAATAGACTCAGCCCAGTACTTAGGTGTGAAATTCTGTATCTGCTTCCATCAGTTACTGGATGAAGTTCTATGATGAGAATTAAGGTGACCATCAATTTGATTACAGGAAAAGGCCAGTTCAGTCATGCTCTCCACTATTCCTTGGAGTCTTAGCTGGGATCATCTTTGTGGATTCCTGGAAATTTCCCTAACACCAGATTTCTCCCTATAATAGCTCCCTCTATCAGGATATCTTTTTCCTTACTCTCCCTATCTGTCCCTCCCCCAACTCAACCATCCTCTTCCTTCATGTTCTATTCCCCATCCCCTTCAGCCTTTCTTTTCCCCTTTTCTCTTACCCCCACCCCTCACCATTCTAATTTACTCAGGAGATTCTATCTGTTTCTCCTTCCTAGGGGCAACATCCATGTGTCTCTTAATCTCCTCCTTGTTACCTAACATCTAAAGGGCTGTGGATTGTAGCCTGGTTATCCCTTTCTTTACATCTAATATTTATCAATAAGTGGGTACATACCATGTTTGTCGTTCTGGGTCTGGGGTACCTCACTCAGGATGATATTTTCTAGTTCCATCCATTTGACTGCAAATTTCAAAATATCATTGTTTTAGTGCTACGTAATATTCCATTGTGTAAATGTGCCACATTTTCTTTGCCCATTCTTCGGGTGAGGGGCATTTGACTCTGAGACACCATTTTACACCTGTCAGAATGGATAAGATCAAAAACACTGATGATAGCTTATGATGGAGAGGATGTGGAGTAAGGGGACCACTCCTTCACTGCTGGTGGGAGTGCAAACTTGTACAGTCACTTTGGAAATCAGTATTTAGGTTTCTCAGAAAATTGGGAATCAGTCTGTCTAAAGACCAAGCAATACCACTCTTTGTCATATACCCAAAGAATGCAAGTCATACCACATTGACATTTGTTCAATTATATTCACAGCAGCATTATTTGTAATAGCCAGAACATGGAGATTCTGGCTTCTTAAGTCAAGTCCATATGTGGAGATTGACACTGATTTCTATGTAGTTCTACTTGGTTCTCATGTATTCCTCATCAAGTCCCTAGAACTCTACATTTCATAGCTTTTTGTTCTGTTCTGGCTGCATTTTCTTGTGTATTTCCTTGAATTATACAAAAGACAAACACAAAATGCCAGCAAACACACTAACAGTACATATAATAACATGTCCATTTTCTTCTAGGACAGGGCCTCATATAATACAGATTTGCCATCAACTCTTTCAAATGACCTTGAAATCCACGATTCTACATCTCCTGAGTGCTGAGATTGCAAGCATAGAGCACCTTGCATGGATTTATGCATTGCTGGTCATCAAATCTAGGGCTTCAAGCATGCTAGGTAAATACTCTCCCAAATGAACTACATCCCCAACTCACACATGCAAAATCTTTGATTGATGACCATATACTAAACAGTCCACTACATACCTTATGTACTTAATCTCATTCAGAACTTGTAGCATATGTTTAAGTTGGCACTGTTAGCATAGTAAGTAAACTGAAGTCTAGAGAGCTTAATCAATTTTCCCTGTATCTAAATACTAATAAATGTCACTGTCAGGACTTAAGTCCAATTTTGGTTATACTTACCACTTTCAGACCATATTTTAAAGACTTAGATCCTTTTATATTTTATTAATATCATATGTTATTACTTTTTTGATAAAGAATTTTCCAAATAGCTTACTCAGACAAAATTAAATGTGAAAGTTTATTTGCAATTAATCAATTGTAAGGAGAAATTTCTTTAAAGGAATCAACTATCTAAGGAGGAGAAATTCATGAGTACAATGTTTGGACTGAGAGTGAGCTGCATGAAAGAAACATCTGCTGTGAAAGCACTATATTCCAGAGTTTCCAGTAGGATAAAAATGGCTCATACCAAGATAGCAGATTAGTAGAATAATTTTATGATCTAACAGTCAATTCTTACTACAGTTTCCTACTTCTAAAGAATTCAGGGCTGCACATAGTTTGCCTTTCAAGTTGCTTTCCAAAACATTGACTCAAAAGTGGAACACAGATTTTTTTTTGTTTTTAGTTCTACAAATAGTATGAATATTCATGTATGAATGTGATGGAACTGCACCGAAGATGTGAGAGGAACAGAAAAGTAACATTTTAATCATAGCAATCACATTTATAATAAATATTTTTCAGGATTGTGAGTGCATCAATGAGTTTTCTATGCTGATTACAAAAAATGAATTTGAACATGATAAATATCAACCTCACAATAATAATTTTTTCAACAACAATGCTAGTCAAATAACTAGCTCAAGATATTTTTAAAAAAAAATAGTACCATGAAAATAATTTGAAAGGACTAATATTAAGATTAATAGAATACATAATTAGGCATATGTCCATTTGAATGACTATACAAGATACTGGTAACAAAACAGCAAGCAGCAAAGACAGTTATGAGTGGAGATTTTATTCATAATATAAAAGACTAAAATTTTCAGTGTCTAAATTTTAAGACTTTATGATGTGATTATTCACATATCAATATGAGACCAAATCTAATTATATAATTAAATGACTACACTGAAGAATAACCATAGCCAGTCATGTACAACTAGAAGGATGGAAATTTGGGGTTAGAGTGATGACTCAGTGGTTAAGAGTCCCTGCTGCTCTTCTAGAGGACTCAGGCTCAGTTTGAAGCACACACATGGGCTAGAAGCCATTTGTAATATCATTCCTAGAGGATCCCTTCTGGCTACACATGGTGCACAGACTTTATATGTAGGCAAAGTCCCATACACATTAAATAAAAATGAATCTATTTTTAAAAAATGAGAAACCTATATGCAATAACATTTAGAGTTGTGAAATGTATTGACGGTTTCTTCTTTGTTATTGCATGTATTATCAAAAAATTTCTGTGAGAAAATTTTCTTCGAAAAATTTGTTTGAAATTAGGGGCAATAGTTCAAACTTTTGTGGGTTATTTTGAATTGTTCTTGGTATAGTAAAGTTACAATTTAAATATTTCTGCTCTGTGTTTTATATTTGAAAATTTTGTCAATAGCTAAATAGAAAGGAATTCAAAACATAATCTTCATACTTCATAATTTGTAGGTTTGCCATTCATTCACAAACATTCTAACTGTTCAGAATATCTGCAGCCTTTATCTGATCCTATTTGACATATACTTGCAATAAAATGAATAAAATGGCTTATTTTTTATTTAGGAAATATATATAACTTATTGATGTTCCTCCAAAAAGTGTTTCTGACACAGTTGCTACATAGAAGGATTATGTCAGTTTAGTCTTTACACTGATGGTATTTTTAATTTTTGTTTTATGCATGCGCACATGTGTGCCTGTGCACATGCGGAGAAGAAGATTACCACATGTGTCGTTCAAGTGAGTTCCACCTCTCTTATTGTTTTAAGAAAGGTTCTGTGCTGACCTGAAACTCTCCAAGTAGGCTAGGTTGCCTGGCCAACTAGGAATCTACCTATCTCCGTCTCTCACTGAAACTATTACACAAAGGACTGGACATGTTTTTATCACGGATTTGAAGAGCAAACTCAGGTTCTCATTCTGGGAATAAAACATTTTAAAAGTTTTCCATCTTTAATTTACCACAAATATTTAGTAACCTTTTACTTACTGAGCCACAAAAACAATCACACGGAAATATTATTTACCTGAATTTCAGCAATGTTCAGGGAGATTTATCAAGAGGAATAAGTTTTTTTTGTCAAGTACAGTAGGTTGAAAATTAGTATTAATTACCTGCTTTCGGACAAAAATGAAAGTAGTCAGTGCTTGTCATTAATCAATCTTAAAATACATATAACTATCAACACTTTTTAAACAATTCACTTAGTACAGTAAAGCATCCTAACTCAGAAAAAAATATATATTTTCTAGTCACTGCTTTCTGATGCCTGGTAAACATGTAGAGAAACAATCATTTTTAAAGAGAATAAACTAATTAGATTTTATGTTATACTAATGTTCTTTTAAATAAAATCTCCTATCAAACAATTCATGATGATTCATTCACACATACAAGAAAAAATCCAAGGGTAAAAACCCATGATATCATGGACTTTAAACAAATTTGTGCATTAGAAATGCATAAACTCATCTAAGTTCTATTTCACGGGCTCATCTTGGGAGCAATTGGCAAGTGCTATCAAACAGCCCATTAGAAGTTTCCATGAGCAACTTGGAGCCAAAGCACTGTGGTCTTGGCTCAAGGACACCCCGGTGGAATGTCTAGTCCGATCCGTCATGTGCATAGTCCACTTTGTTTTACATGACACTTGTATACTTCATCTAGGCAAGTGATAATCAACAAAAAAAAAATCATTTATATTTCAACATCCACAGCTCAGAAAGAATAAATCAGTAGTGGTTCTTTTAAATGATCCCCAGAACATAAAAAGGGGGGGGAGCCAGAATAAGCAATACAAACTTGTTGCCCCATCAATGACCTTTATTTCAAGCTAAAGTTACATTCTGATGTAGATGTTGGAGATGATTCAGTTGCAATGTGACTTTAATCCAAACCAGCTCCTAAAATTAGGTATTTAAAAAAAAAGTAAATAAGAGAAATTTTAGATGCCAAGGAACAAAGGAGAAGTAAGGTATGGTGTGCAATACTGCTGAACACAATTCACTAGCGAGACTGGCAGGGTTGCAGTTTTCTACTCTTGAGTGAAAATAAAGATGAGGGAAAGACTATGTGTTATGTACATCCAAAGTCAGTACAAAGTTTGAACAATAGCAATGATTTCATGACAAGAGAGTTCTTTAATGGGAACCTGACTTCCAAGCATTATTCTTAGGGTCTGAAACAAATATGTCTTTTTTTTACAATGTGTGCACTAGGGATGGGTACACTCACATGCCATGGCACCCTCGTGGAGACTGAAGGACACTTGCGCTTCTCTCCCACCACTAGGTGCTTTCCAAGGATCAAACTCAGCTTGTCGAGGTTGGCAGCATGTGCTCTTATCCATTAACCCTGAAAGTAAAGGTGTCTTTAAAGATCTTGTTATTACCTGTAGCAGAAGATCTGGTAAAATAATGTGGACAAAAGGTTTATTTGGGGTATGTTGCTAAAACTACTTTAAATCTGTGATATTCAAGCCAGCTAGTCTTAATAAATTTACTGTTGTGAAAAAAAAAATCCGTCATTGCTTAAAAGTTGGCATGATAAGCAACAGTGCTGAGCTTATTATCATAGCATGGACATGCATGAAATTGTGTGATTTGAATTCTCTAACCTTTCATAAGCCACATGGGCTACTTCTTAAAATCCTTCACTTCTCCTTTTACTCTCCCATCTTGGTCAAAGGAAATTCTCTCTTCCTTCAGAATTTGTTTTTTTTTTGTTTTGTTTTGTTTTGTTTTTCAAGACAGGGTTTCTCTGTGCTTTTGGAGCCTGTCCTGGAACTAGCTCTTGTAGACCAGACTTGTCTCTAACTCACAGAGATCCGCCTGCCTCTGCCTCCCAAGTGCTGGGATTAAAGGCGTGCACCACCACCACCCAGCCTTCTTCCTTCAGAATTTGGACATAACTTGCACACTTGTCATAATTTACCGAAAGTGTTACTTATGACATTAGATGTTGACCTCTGCACCCACGGTCTCCTGTATGAAGCACTTGTATTAAAACTCACAGTACATTTCAGTTGGATATACATGTTTACCTGTTTTCTTAATTATATAGGAGGTGGGATTATTTTTTTATTTTCAAATTACAAATATTTGTCATTTCATCTAATCCAGAGGAACATTTTTAGAAATAGTTTATTGGCTTAGTGGGGCACGATGGCCATGCCTGTAACTTTGGCACTTGCGAGATAGTGACAACATGATCAAAAGTTCCAGGATAACCTCAGCCATAGGATCCAAGCAAGCCTTGGCTACATGAGACCCCATCTTTCAAAGAGATGGAGAAGGAAAAAGAGAGAGGGAAAAAGAAAGAGACAGACCTAGAAAAAGAGAGAGAGAGAAACTTATTATTTGTAAATGATGTTCACAAACCAAGAAGTTTTTTTTTAATTTCCTTTAAGAAAGCTTTCACCAGTAATACAAGATCATTTAAATATAATTTGACTATAGTCTGATTAAAATATATGCTTATTATATAGTAATTAAGGAAATTAAGACACATACTTTATTTTATAATCATGCTTGAGACAAGCATTCTGCAAAATAATTCTTGGTAAGAGAAAAGACATAAACTTGACTTCCTCAGCCATCCTGTTTTAGTGAAAGCAGGGGGCCTGGGGCTCCCGGGCCACTTTGGGAGTAGCTCATATTGTTACTCCTTCACGTCACTCTACACTACACATTTCCTTCTTTCTAGATAAGAAACCCTCCAGCAGCTCGGCACTGGGATTTGGTTAAGTGGATAATCTAAAACACTGGATGCTCTCCTAAGTTTTATCTCAACAATCGGAACCTCTGGAGTTTACTATATTGGGCTAGAAATCTTAGAAGGAGACATGTTCTCACAATATTTTTCAGCATAATTTCTTTCTTGTTTTAGCCAAAAATAACGTAAAAGAGACGTGTCAACACATTGAGGATTGCCCTTAGGTTAGAGAAGGAAAAGAGGTGGAAGGCAAAAGTAAAAGTCTTTGAAAATCCACCAAGTTCCATTCTGACTTGTGGTTAAAAACAGCAACAATAAAGCCACAACCGAAGTGGGGAGCATGGCGGACACTCACCCCTTGTTTTAATAAATTGTTCTATGGTTTTCATTCACACATGAGACACCCATTCAGTTTTCTCTGCCTCTGGCAAAGTCTTCTCAACTACAGTGGCTAAACTGGTGATGGAAAGATAAGCATTCCAGTAGGGCAGCCTATAATAAGAAACACAATAACAGGAAATAGGTGGTGGCCACACAAGCATTAAAATGTACCTTAAGTGTGAACTTGAGGGGAAAGTGACAAGAAAGCAATGGCTGAGGCCAAGCAGAGAGCAGTTCTTCCACTGGGAAGAATCATCATGTATGTGTTTGTCATACGTTGTTTTTACTGTCAGACGGTCTGCATTGAATCTGCTGTCCAGGAAGGGAAAAAATAAGAGGGGGGAAAGATGGGAGAAGAGAGAGAGAGACAGAGAGAGAGAGAGAGAGAGAGAGAGAGAGAGAGAGAGAGAGAGAGAGAGAGAGAGAGAGAGAGAGAGAGAGAGAGAGAGTAAGAAACAAAACGGGAAACACCTGGACTTGGATTTAGAGTCTGTTTTGCACATCTGAAGATAATTCGACGTGTCCAAATGTGTTTTAAATGCTTAATTTGTTAATACAGAAGATATTTAGCTTTCTGTATTCTGAAAAAGTAAATTGCAATTTAATTATCTTAGCAATATTTGATATAATTAAATACTTGTTCACACTGAACTAGAATTTCAGGAAACCCAATCTATGATCTAAGTAACTCATTCCAAGCAACCTAGCCTAAATGAAACCATAGTATACAGAGAGTGCATGAAAAGATATGTGTGCCAAGTCTCCTGAAACTGTTCTTGTGTGGAAAATATTAACCCACAGAGGATCCAAGATAAAATTCATATGTAAAAATACCATTTACCAGGAGAGTCAACATCACCTGCCATGACCACTGCCTTATTCATTTGGTTCTTTCTGTCTTCTTTGTAGCTTTCTAAATTTACGGTCTATACTCAAAAGAGAACTTCTCATATCAGAGAAGCATTCAAGACTGTATATATTATTATAAACGTATAGTTTGGAAAATATAGAATATAGAAATATATTTAAATATACAAAATATATAAAAATATAGTTTGATCTGAACAGAACAAAATATATAATATTTCAAGGTGGAGAAGGTGTGCAAAATAACTTTAGGAGGTGACTGGTGGTCATTCTATTTTGATATTTCTTCATCCTCCACAAGCATATCATAACCATTTGCCATAAAGGTTGTCTTTAATCTTCTGATTTCCAAACAATCATTTTACCTTAGTTCAAAGGAAACAAAATAGCAGAAAGAAATATGCACCTGCTGAACTTGCTGGACCATTTGTGAGACACAATGCTCATTATTGATGCTGGCACTACTGTAGAATTTGAAACCTGTGTAGAAATGTCAGGAATTATCTCAGGAAGAGAAAGACCTAAATTGGAATAAGCAGTTTTCAAAAATCTGAGGGAAAAAGAAAAGGTCCAAAGCAAGGCTGGTATCTATATGCACGGCTTCTTCTCTTCTCAGTGAAGGAGTAAAGGGAGAGTTCACTGAGAACAGTGAAGAAGTGCTCTGTTACCTGCCTGCCCTTCTGGTCTAGGAGGAACAGAGGGAGCATTATAAGCCTGTTTATGGTAGAAAGATTTCTTCCCAGTACTGTTGCATATAGAACCATGAACCAACAGTAAGGGTGGGTGCCATTTCCTTATTTTGAATTCTTTTTTTTACCACCTTTTTTATAAATTAGTTTTGAGTTCTAAATCATATTGATCATATTCAACCTCTTCCCCAAAGTCCTCTAAGACCTACCCCCTTCTCTATGAACCCAACTTTATCCTCTTTTTGTTTTGGTTCTAGAGAAAAGAAAATTTGTTTTACTTTAAAAAGAATAGTGCATTTACAATTTTTACATTAATTAAAATCTAATCCTATTCTCATTTTCCTTTCTTACTTCAACCCCTCCGGTATCCCTTCCATCCATGCCCATGCATGTGTCCCCATTTCCTCTCAAACTGATGTTTTCTTTTTCTTTATTAATATGATTAATATATGTATATATACATAAATATATCAATACAACCTGCTGATTCATTTTATGTGGCTTGTGTATACATGACCTCAGGGCTAATGACTTTCAATTGTATAATCACCTACAAAACTCATTCCTGAGAAAGACTAATTTTCCCTTTCTCAACAGTCATAGGTTTCCAGTAATTCTTTATCTAGGGATGTGAGCCACTGAGATTTCAAACTTCCACACTGCATTTCCATTGTCATCGTTTAGGCCTTGTTTAGAAAACCATGTTTCCAAGGTATCAAGGGTGTCACTTCCCACTCATTTCCAGAACACACAATCTCACAGCAGACTTCCTGGTCCTCTGGGTTTTACAATCATCCCACACCTTCTTTCTCAACATTCCCTGACTTTTAGGTGCAGTAATTGTGTTTTAAATGTATCCACTGGGCCTGGGGTCTCCACAATTAGATGATGTATATATTATGTCTAGTCATGGTTTTCAACTATTTCAGTGGTTTCAGAATTTGACAAGGAGAAGTTTCTTAGACACATGTGAGAGATACATTTACCTTTAGGTGGGAGAAATAAAATTTTAGAATACAACTAGGAATGAGGCTAACCTGGTACTAGTAGTTTCTCTAAATTCATGACCTTGCTTGCCACACATAGTTGACCAGGTTTCTAGTACTAGTGAGAATTTTCCTTTTGTTGGGTGGGCCTTAATTATAATTAGACAACTGTAGGTTACAGCCAAGACGGGCATGCACATTTAGGGATATATTGTCATGTTGGTCACTACTGTGTTTCAGTATAACTGAATAGGGTTATTGATTGGTTCTTTCCCTTGAACAGTTTTTTACAGAATTCGTACTGTGAAAGCTGGACTACATAATAGAGACTTCCAACCTTGATCCTGCTCAATTTTCCAAGTCTCAAAAGCATGGAGTATCTTCCACAATAGGAATTTACCTTAAAACTTTAAAAGGCAACTAAGGGCAATGTAGCCTTATTACATAAGGAGTCCCATGAACTACCATGACTAACAACTCAAAAGGATGTTTCTCATATCCACTACTAGGATTTTTGTTTGATTATCTTTGACTTTGTGAAGAACATTTTTGGCCCATTTGATATGCATGCTATGAGAGGAGAAAAGTAACTAACAGTTTTGAATTCTTTTGAATTCTACGTGAGTTGGAAACAATATTGAAAACCAAAGAAAGAAATAAACATTGAAGAAAGTAAGAAAAGTCAGTGTAAGGCACTTGCTTCAAAGTGTTCAGATCTCTAATACAATTAACAGCAGTAGCAACTTGGACATAGGGTCCTAGAGAGTCCAGGCTGCCATTATGCCAAAAGAATAGAACAGGATATGATTGTGTGGTAACTGTAATCTGGGCCACACGTAAGAACAGATCAAGTCAGATTGGGTTAGCACTCCTTCCAAGCCACACTGGGAAATGAGGCATCCACTGTTTCCTGATTCTAACAGTTTGGGGATTCCCAGATAAAAAGATGTGTCATGACAGTCTTGTGGTGTAGACAGGAGGGCATGACTCAGGCAAAGCAATCTTTGGACTTTCCCTCTGCTGAATTTGAAGAACCTCTGGGAATGCTTCCTGGATGCCAGAGTTGGCAATCCTCACAATTGACATCAGCTGCTCCCATCTCTGAGACTCTGGAGTCTTCTCCCTTTCCCAAGGAGACACTGAAAGATAGTAGAGTAAAACAAGCTCACTGCACCAAAGGCACAGGAAAAAGAACATGAAGGCAAGCTGCAGGCGTTAGGTCAAACAAAGAAAATTCAAACAATTGCTTCCACTACAGGTGGGACAAAAAAAATGAGTATAAACCCAAAATATTAGGAAAATGCTGCTTGAACATTACTTAGCAGTCATTGAATGTTGTTGGGTGCACAGTGATTAATTACTTTCTATTATTATTGTTATTATTATTATTATTAATACTATATTACTTTAAAAAATACCAATCCAAATTCCCACTTCTTCCCCTTCTCCCACTTTCCTCCCATTCCCTCCACCCACTCTCTCCCTCAGTCCCTCCAATCTTAAGAGAGAGCAAGGCAAGGAAAGAGATATCTTGATTAATTGCTTTCTATTCATTGACTCTTCTGCTCATTTTGGCAAGTCACAAGCATTTCAAGATTGTACATTCAAATTCCCAGTAGGTGAAAACCAGTCCCAAGAAAACAGTGTTGCAGTTGAGAGCCTTGTCAATAGAGGTTCAAAATGCAACGTGGTGTCTACAGATACTCTGCCCAGACCATGTATGATCAGTTCACAAGAGCCTGAGGGCTTCCTTTTATTGACTGTACCATATTAAATATCACACTTATGTGGCAAAGAAGAGGGGAAGTTTTGCCAAGTCTACATAGGATAATGCCTGGGGATTGCTAGTATTATTGATGAAGAAAAAGTTCTGTCTGTATGCATATCGGTTACTATCTGAAATATTTGGGGAATAAATAGAAAGACTAAGTTCTCAAATCTTCTGCCTTCCATATTTCTATAAGTACACAGGTACACAGTTATTGTGAAACTTAGCAGGAGGTGGAAAGTTAAATTGTTCTACCAAATTGCAAATTTAAGTTACGTATGGGAATGAATGAAAAGAATGAAAGATTGCTCCTCAACTCTTTGTGCAATATATTTGATGTAAGTGAGCTTTGCAAGGGCCATCTGGTGACTTTTCCCGAGACAAAGACTGTCCAGTGACTTCTGTAGAGGCAGATACTGAGTTAATCCTGAATCATCCAAATGCCATGCATGTGTCAGGGCCTGTAGACCTTTCTACTCACTTTATACCCCTTCCTGCTGTTCTCTCCACCAAAGATAGCTTCTGGAAACACCATACCTGCAGGTCCCAACTCTGTGGGTATTGGCAATATAGTAGCAACCGGCATGCTTCTCAGACACCCTAGTTTCCTCTAAATAAGGACAGGAAAGGTCTTAGTTCAAAGAAATCATTCCATTATGGTGGATACTGGAAGTGAGGTATTTAACTAAGACTTCTGACCATTCTCAAATGACAACAAAGGTGATGTTAACACACACCTGCCCCGACTATAAAATATTAGTTCTGATTGCCTCACTCATGAAACCTCAGTATCAATAATCCAGGTTCATGACAAGCACATCAGCAAAGGCCCCTCCATATCTTCAGCCCCGAAGACATCTTGCAACTGCTAGAAATAATGCTTCTTTTCCCTGTAGCAATAAGAAGATTCAGTTCCAGAGTCACTGTCAGTGAATATTCAAACATTATGCAAATGAGAAAAATTTATTCTGAGCTTTGCTCCTTCATCAAAAACCATGACAACAACCACAAGAATTTTCCATAATTCTGCCTACAAAGCTCTCCAGAAATAGAGTGTCCATTAAGTTGGATTTCAGAGTGTAACATTAGAAAGATCAAGTCTTTTTTAAAACCACAAAGAGAATAGAGTTGCGGAGTCTGGTATTGCCAGGGCAAGACTCCAGACTCCCTGCAGGGTTCGACCCTGTGGTAATAGCTCTTCTCCTTTTCCATGTTGGCTCTGAACCACAAGACCTTTGCTGCACACATAATGTTTACCATTTCCTCCCTACCCCACCCGCAGCCCATTATTCCTGATTTAACTGCTCTGGAAGGCAGGTGTGGGAAATGAAATGTTACTGAAAGATAAATATAAATTGAGGTTAGCCATTAGATTTCAAGCTAGATTTTAAAACCAGTATGTAATTCATTTAAACTTCATACAGTTTCAGAGGCTATCTTTTTTCCTTATGAGAGAAAGAAAACACCTGGCACGTTATTGCAGAATTCTTAAAGAAAGAAGCAAAGAAAATTATTCTTGACTAGCTACAAGGATAAGCGGTTATATACTTTAACTATGGAATATAAGTATTCGTGTAAATCCTGAATGTCAATGTCAACTTCACCTTACTCCCCACGCTCGTCTAGCAGTCTCTTCCCCCTCCTCTGTGTGTGTATGTGTCTGTCTGTGTGTCTATCTCTGTTTCTATTTTCCCTGTGTCCGACTGTCTGTCTCTCTCTCCCTCTGTGTGTGTATGTGTCTGTGTGTGCCTCTATCTGTTTCTATTTTCCCTGTGTCTCTCTGACTGTCTGTCTCTCTCTCTCTCTCACCCTCTGTGTGTGTATGTGTGTCTGTGTGTGCCTCTATCTTTGTTTCTACTTTCCTTGTGTCTCTCTGTCTGTCTGTCCATCTGTCTGTCTGTCTATCTGTCTCTCTCTCACTTCCTTCTCTTCTGTCTCTGCTTCTGCTTTTTTGCCTGGTGTCTCTCTGACTGTCTCTGTCTCTACCTATGTTTATCTGTTTCTCCCTGTCTCTGTGTCTGTCTATGTCTACCTCTCTGTCTTTGTCTTTCTCCCCTTCCACATTTTCTTCTTCCCTCCCTCTCTCTTTCTATCTCACTCTTTGTCTATTACTTCACATCTTTTCTTAACTTGGGAAAGTATCAGCTAGAGTATGTGATGCTTGTTTGACTTAATATGGTCACTTATGAAATGAAATTGGGAAAAATAAAGGAGAATGTCTTGGATAGTTTTACAAAACAAAGGAGAATTGTAGAATATCAATGACCTTTCCAATAAGATAAAATTGAATCTAAATACAGAGAAGTTACTTTAGAACATGTGAAACTCTGACTTGACTAACAGTTTCTTCTTCATGTATGGACTTTTTCAAAAGCAAAATCAGATGGAACAAGTTGTACCTGCATACCACATACCACCTATGGCAAACCTAGACACAATTATAAAGGCAGCTCTGGTGGTTAGCTATTACTGTTCATCTTCTCTTGTCTACAGAATTGAAGTTAATAAAGAAGATAAGGGAATCTTAGTGGCTTTCAAACTGTGCCTTAATAAAACAAAACAGTTTCATAGTCAAGAGGGAAGAGTTCCTGACCCTCAGTCGTGTCTTCACTGCATCAATATTGATTTCAGACTGTTTTATATCCCATGCACAAGTTCCTTGAACAGTGTCCAGCATGTAGTTCATATTCAGTAACTACTTGTTGAACAACAGGGCGATAATTGCGTATTTGTTAAAAACTAAGATCCTGCTTAAGAATACATATTCTAAAGAGGTACTGCTTGGTTAAAAACAAAATTGAAACGAAAAAAGAAAAACAGAAAGGATCAAACACTCTAATCTAGTTCTACAGTCTGCAGAGTAAGGACTAGCTACTCTACTTGCTTGGAATATCCAGGGTACTTGCCATCCATCCTGTATATATGTCATACAGTTAAGATACTGTTTCCTTTTTGTCCCAAGAAAGCTCTCATCTTGCCTTTATCTTCCAAACTGTGACTCATGCACTTTATAACGGAATTTGGTCCAAGGTATGTTAAACAAGCAGGTAATGAAAGCAGCTAAATACAGGTTTTTAATATATGATAGGTTGAGAAACATACTCCAAAAGCCTTTAGTTTCAATGCAACAAATTCTAAAACACTGAAGTTATGGTTTGGCAGCTTCAGCGTCTTTTATCTCTTAGATTTAAAATTGTAGGAATAATCAACTAAATCTCTTAAAAGAGCCTGGTAGGAAAATTTACATTTGATTCAAACAAGAAATACCAGAAAACCAGGAAGCGGTGGATCCTAGAGAGATATGCAGCTCAGGTTACAAATCCCAAGGACATAAACGTATTGGATGATACTCAGAAGAAAAATAATGATAAATTATTTACTGTTGTCCAATGAAATCACCTTCAAATACTTTTTACTAGCATTCAGCTCTCAGTTTGAAAACCATCGGCTGTGAGGCCTCTATTTTTCATTTTTACATCCCATTTTACTTTAAAGTCACTCTTGTCTTGATTAGGAATTCTTATTAAACCATCTTAAGGCAATCCTATCATTGTGATAGTAGATTATTGCACAATTATCCTAAGGTACTGGTTGTGTAATGACTAGCCAGCATATAATGAACTTTCTTTTCCTGATTACATCTCATAACATTATCTCATACAATAATACCAATATAGTTACTAGTAAACAATATAATAGCTAAGAGATGACATAAGTATTAAAATAGTGCATTTCCTAAGCCTTGAAATGTAGCATGCCTTTCCGGTACTAGGAGCGTTAAATTTGTTGGTGCTTTTCTATGGGTGTAATATATATAGAGAACTGTTTATTGATGCAAGAAATACTAGTTTTAGTTATTTCCATATTCCTCAAAAATAAATAAATTAACCCACTCTAGAGCTTAGATAATACAAAATATAATAATTTAAATGTGCAAAGGAACCTGGAAGGACTACTTTCTGGCATTTTAGGGTATGGGAAAACATATTAATGTCCAGGTATGTATTTAAGCAGTGTTTTCATTAAAGGACTCTTGTTCGTGGATTGTGTATCTTGGCTAAACAGCTTGTGAACAAAGGAAACCCAACTTTGCTCCTGGATCCAATTTTCCAGTGTAACGCGTGAGTACAAAGTAAACCAATGTTGACCTCCCCAGTGTCAAGTAGCTAAAACTCCTACTAAGATTAGAGGCTAGCAGAGTCTCTCCCTTCCACTCTCCTTCCCTCTCCAAGTGACAAGGCGGTTGCAAGCTGTTTTCTCTAGTTCATTAAATGTCACTAGAGATACCATGATATAATAATAACATATTAACAGCATAATCACTGCTCTTAGTTTTAACAACTGCAAGGCCAGAGGCTCCTATGGTAGGTCTCAAGTAATCCAGATACGGAGCAGACTGCAGGAAACCAGGACACTTACCTATTGGAAACTAATATACTTATCTCCCCAACCTTTTCTTCAAATGCCCTTTACGTGGTTTACATAGGATTAAATTACGTGAAAGAATCATAAAGCCGTGTTTAATGGCGTGTTGATTAAATAACATTTATCAAGCAGACCCCTTCTAAGTGCTCTGATTATTATAGTGAATAATGGTTACAGTCTGGATGAAGTAACATGATGAGGAGAAGGAATCAGAATTGATGGCGAATGGTCAATTCCAATAAAACCAACAAGTTATATAATTCTGATTCCAAAACTAGTAATGGGTGCATAGAATATTCCATAGGAAAACAATGATATCAGAGAAGAATTATGGTGAAGAAAAAGAAACCGAATATAAAAAACAGTTTGCATAGCTTTAGCTAGAATTGTGTGTTTGTGTTTAATACAGTTTATTTGATAAATTTATCTCTTTATTATAAATACCCTAAGAGAAAAGATCTAAATGGGACTCACCTCACAATAATACGAAGAGTACATGATAGATCATTATCTAATAATAGACCAAGTGGAACCATTCCAAAAACTTTCTAAGATCCTAAACAAGACAAGGACACCTACCTTCAACACTTTCAAAAATATTTTTGAGAATGTCATGCATAATTCCATCATTGTCTTTCCCTGATTCCTCCCACACACCCTCAAATGCATGACCTCTTCTTTAGTTACTGTTTTATTCAATTTAATATTGGAATCTCATCCAAGGTAATCAAACGAGGGAGAGAAAGTAAAGGTATCTAAGTCGGAAAGTAGAAGTTTCCCTTCCACAATTGTGGATGCCATTATCACGCAATTATAGAGAAAACTAAAGCATCCTCTAGAAGAATTAAATGCTACCAAGTTTGCAGCATATAAATGTTGGAGGGAGGCTGCTTGTTGATTCCTGGCTGCCCAGCTAGGAATCACTGCTTGGCCCATTAGCTCTAACTTCTTATTGGCTAACTCTTTCATATTAATTTAACCCATATCTATTAATCTTTATATCACCACAAGGTTGTGGCCTACCAGCAAAATTTCAGCACGTCTATCTCCAGTGACTGCTCCATGGTGTCGCTCTGACTCTGCCTTCTTCCTCCCAGCATACAGCCTAGCTTTCCCCACCTAGTTCTATTCTTCCCAGCCATAAGCTCAAAGCAGTTCTTCATTCATTAGCCAATAAAAGCAACACATAGACAGAAGGACCTCCCACACCATATAAAGTCAGCATGGGACCGTCATTAAACTTACTACAAACTAATAGAATATTACCTCATATAGAAATAAATTTAACCAAACAGGCTTACCGCAATGAAAGTTAAAAAATAATAAAGAGAGAAATATAATAGAACACTATAAATTAAAAAAGCATCCTATGTCCAAGCCTTAGAAAGTTAATATTATTATAAAATGTTCATATTACTCAAAAAATCTACAGATTCAGTGAAATTTCTATCAAAATACCAATGACAAACTAGCATCATAGTACTAAAATATATCTGGAAAAAAATAGTCCAAGAATTACTTAGAAAAATATTAAAGTAGGGAGATATACATTGTCTGATTTCAATGGATACTATAAACCTATAGTAATAAAAACAATATTAATTTTTATTAAAACAAAAGCATAGACCAATGGAACAGAATAGAGTAGATATAAAAACATGTTTTCACGACAAAATGATTTTCAAAAAAATGCATTGAGAATATGAATTGGAAGAGGATAGTCTTTTTTAATTAACAATGCTGAGGAAAATTGATATCCAAATGCAGAAGGCTGGAGTCAGATTCCTATCTCTTACCAAATACAAAAGTTAGCACACATGGATTCACACTCTAAATTTAAGATGTGAAACAATCAGCAATATGTCCACTTCAGCACAAATAAAGGATTGGACAGGAAAAGCTAGGCCTTCTGAGAATATAACATAGTTAGAAACACAGAAATTTGAGGCAGGAGAAATGGCTCAGCAGTTAAGGAAACTTGATTTGCAGATGACCTGGGTTCAGTCCCAGTCCTTTGTAACACTTCAGTTCTATGAGATATGGGTGACCTCTTCTGACCTTCAATAGCACAAAGCATGCACAACAGTTGTATAAACAACTAACTATATCCAAGCTAATGAAAGGGATCATAATTATTTCAATGACCTAACAAATAATATGAATATACAAAGAGAAGTTATGGGGAATAAGGATGGCGGTTGACATAATCAAATACATTATATACAGAAATTAAATTGTTAAATAATATACAATTAATGAGATTCTATCAACATCTGATGGAGCTGTTGGAGCAAGTCATTGCAGTACATTTGATAATCCTCACACAAGGAAGATAGTGTGAGTTCTATACAAGTGCTAAAATATTAACTCAAAAACACATCAGGAAATGTAAGGGTGTAGAACAGAGGCACAACTAGTCTAAGTATTAAAGCCTCAACCAATAAAATGTAAAAAAATAAATTAAAACATTAAATAAATCATATGAGCTACACTAAAAAACATTGGAGTACTGTTTTACAAATAGTAGATTTGGGGGAAATAAATTATTTTTCTAAAGCCAACCCTAGCAAGATAAACTGCCAGAGCCTTTTGTTTGTGTTTGCCTTTCCTGACAGGTGAGGGAGAGGTTAGTCAGAGAACTGTTAGATTAGATTAGATTGGGTAGATTTGATCCAAAGTTTTCCTCTTGGGTAGCTCTTGTCAACTTTTACTGTCTATGTAGATAACAGAGGAAGAAGTTCTGATTGATCCAGCCAGTGCTGGGATTCTACTCTTGGGAAAGCTTTGATGCAGTTGTTAGCATGAAAACAAGGATCTCTTTCCTCTTACACAAATTCCCTCCAATTCTTCAGCTCCTTTCCATCACCTTCTTAAATACAAACTTCACAGTAGCCTACAGAGCAAACCTTTTGAAAAGGGGAAATTAGATTGTCTTCAAAGTGTCCCCCAAAGGGAGATCGGCCTTTGTTTTACAGTGCAGAGCTCACTAGATGAAACTGAAAACAAAAGGAGAGTCACATTTTTCAGTTAAGTGGTTTGTCTAATGAAAAATAAGCACCAAATCTTCCCAAAAAATCAAAACTGCAATTCTGATCTAAATGTAATTCACTTAATTTCGAGAATCCGTTGTGGGGAATTATCACAAAGAAAGTTCAGATGTGAACTTCCCTTCATTTTCTTTCCTAAATGCTTTTGCTGTCCTACTTTATTACCTAAATATATATATATAGAAGATATTTATATTATCTACAAAAGGAGTTTTCTGTTTTATGATCTGTGATTGCTAAGAGATGTTTTCAAGTAGTATAAAAATTATTTGATCTATATTTTCAAGCCAGTTGCATTTTCAGAGGTGAAATTTGAAATACAAGCTTAACATTTGTTAGAGTACATCATCCTTTAGATGTATACTGAAAATTGTAGGATTCTATGGTGATATGAAAGATATTCGTCAGTATTGCTATAGGATAGGGTCATTTCAGGTTCCCTATCCTCAGCTTCCCAAGGGACTAACTGGGGACATCGCCTTGGGCTCCTGGGAGCCACTCTAGGTTCAAGTCTCTTGCCAACACTAAGGTGGCTCCC